>NC_034179.2:72921532-73271532 GCF_002021735.2 Oncorhynchus kisutch
AACCAAGATTGAACTCTTTGCCCTGAATGCCAATTGTCAAGTCTGGTTTAAACCTGGCACCATTCCTACGGTGAAGCATGGTGGTGGCAGCATCATGCTGTGGGGATGTTTTTTAGTGCCAGGGACTCGGAGACTAGTCAGGATAGAGGGAAAGATGAATGGAGCTAAGTACAGAGAGATCCTTGATGAAAACCTTCTCCAGAGCACTCAGAACCTCAGACTGCGGCGAAGGTTCTCCTTCCAACAGTACAATGACCCTAAGCACACAGCTAAGACAACGCAGGAGTGGCTTCAGGACAAGTCTCAGCCTTGAGTGGCCCAGCCAGAGCACGGACTTGAATCTGATCGAACATCTCTGTAGAGACCTGAAAATAGCTGTGCAGCTTCGCTCCCCATCCAGCCTGACAGAGCTTGAGAGGATCTGCAGAGAAGAAAGGGAGAGACTCCCCAAATGCAGGTGTGCCAAGCATGTACCATCATACCCAAGAAGACTCGAGGCTGTAATAACTGCCAAAAGTGCTTCGACAAAGTACTGAGTAAAGGGTCTGAATACTTAAATGTGTAAATTGTAAATGTGACTTATGTCAGGAAACTAGGCGTATGTCATGGGTTAGTACTTCACACGAGAGCGATTTGAACATAATCTTTATTTTTATCAAAGTGTGTTTTTTTGGCAGAAATGCCTTCTGGAACATGTGAACTGTCATGTGCTTTAATAACAAATGTGTATGCCATCTGTAAATACTAATACAATTGTTAAATGATGAGCCTAGTTGGTTTAGCCACAGAAAAAGACAGCAACCTTTCTGCTAGAAATGATTGGCTGAGATAATGAGAGGGCTGGACATGCCAAGAGATGAGTTTGGATTGGTCTGTCATATAGCACGCTTATGTCTATTTGAGCTGGTTTGTATGTGTAGGTAATCCTGTCTAAGTGTTGATCTCCACTTTCTGGAGGACCGAGTTTTGAAATCAGAGAACGATAGCTAAGGAGATGGAGAAAACACCTGTCGCCGGATTACATCTTCAAACTAAAGGCAACCATGGCATCCGTGACAGCATCCAACCATGATGTATATGGGTAGGATAGTCTAGCTAGCTACATGTTCAGATATTACACGTTTTTTTACACGTTTTCAAGTTTCTACGTTAGCTGGCTGGCTCACTAGCTAAAGTGACATGAATGATCTCATTATTCATTTCTCAGAGCCATTTGCTTGGCTAGTTATAGCTAATGTTAGCTAGCTAACATTGAACCTGGTTGGTTAGCTACCTGCAGATTCCTGCAGGGTAGTAACATCATGAGTTGGGATTATGGTTCATTGTTTAGCTATCTAGCTAGTGTCACAGGCCGGCTCATAGCCTGTGGCAAAAATGAGGGGACGCGAACAACAGGTATCGGCCAATTTAAAAAAAATCTTTATTGAAAACAAAACTATTAACTTAAACTAAGAAAAAGGAATGAGGTGTGGAAGTATCATAATGTAAGGTGTATGTAAAGTGCATGGATGCGTGAATCTGTGTGTGTGAATGACTGAGTGAAAACTATGCAAAACTACAAAAGAACAAACAAAACAGGTTCATACCTGGAGGAGCGGAGAGAGAGAGAGGGGATTAGTGACAGTTTAAATACTCTGATCCCAGGTGACTCCAATCACTAACGACCCTCCTCTGCCTCCAGGAGGAACCGCCCCTGCAATGCAGAGGAGGAGCCGTGACACTAGCTACATATCTTAACAAAAGACTCCACTATGCAAAATCCATTTCAATAGAATGTCAATGCGACAACTGTTGATAGACGTAGCTGGTAAATTCGCTCTTTGCTATCTACTCCAATTTCCGACCACAGGTAAAATAGTCTAGCTAGCTACATTTTTCAGATTTCACACATTTCTAATTTTGACATAAAGTATTTTCATTTCAAGTTAAAGTGTACTGTTAGCTAGCTAGCTAGCTAACATTACGTGTATGATCTTATTATTCGTATCTCAGAGCAATTTGCTTTTCTTGTTATAGCTTAATGCTAGCTAGCTAACATTGAACTTGGTTGATTAGCAACCTGCAGATTCATACAGGGTAGTAACGTCATGAGTTGGGATTATGATTCATTGTTTAGCTAGCTAACTAGCTACATGTATTAACAAAAGACTCCACTATGCAAGTGTCCATTTTAATAGAATGTCACTGCAACAACTGTTAGCCTGGGTGCTTGACTGCTGTTGTTAGGACAGAACGCTCGGATCAACCTTTAAAGAGATTGGTCTAGTTAAAGCTTAAGAGGGTGTGAGTGATGCTAAATGGGTGTAGACAAAGAAGGGCTCTCCAGTAGGTACCAAAACATTCAAAGGCCATTTTCTCAAAAGTGAGGTTACAAGTTCATCAACTTTCAAAGCAGAATCACTTTTTATTCCTCAAATGCTGTGTATGATATACAATTTTGTAGCTCTGTGTCTCTGCTTTTATCCAATGTAAAAAAAACACCAATTCAAATTTTGCTGCATAATACTGAATCAAGGCAGTCAGTCACAAAAGTAATATTTCAGAGGGGGCGGTGGGGGGAGGCTAGGGCATTATGAAACACAGAGACACACAGCTGTGTGTGGACGGCCTCCTGCCGGCACCCGCTGCTCGGCCCCAGCAACCCTCTAATCCCCCTTATATATGTGCCCATCCAGGCCAGACGGAACTCATCCAGTGGCGCTGCAGCATCTGGTGAACCAAACAACGTAATAATCTTGGCTTATGCCCAGAGAAGAATGGGTCAGGGGGCCCAGGCCCAGAGACATGGGCTGGAGGCCAGGCTGGCGGCCCCGGGTCTCAGCTCTGTTCTTCGCTATGTCTCTTTACACCCAGAGGGAGACTGATCCTGTACACACAGGGGAGGAAATCAAACAACATCCTGGGGTAGCATCCACTTCACACTCCCCGATGCACACATGCACACACACACATCTGACCTGTAACATCCCAGACACCTGTAGTGAGTGTAAAGGGTTTGCGACAGGTGGTCTAGTGGTTAGAGCGTTGGGACAGTAACCGCAAGGTCGCTGGTTTGAACCCCCGTGTTGACAAGGTGAGTATAATTTGTCAATGTGCCCTTGAGCAAGGCACTTAACCCTAATTGGTTCTGTAAGTTGCTCTGGATAAGAGGTAAAGCCACAGAGTTAGCGGCTACCACAGACAGGAAGTTCTAAGGACATCTCCTGTAAAAGAGGTAACAACTGTACTGTAACGTACTACTACAGGGGCCAAAAATCACATTTCCTGATTGTACTTCATCACTTTGCTGATGTTTGAATAGACTGAAACTGTGAAAATACTTTATGACCTTTTGAACCCCAGGGTTAAGAGCTTATACAGTATATAAAAAGGCTTTGTCACTTTCCAGCTGTTCTCCATCACATAGCATTTCTGGGAAATAACAATGATGTTCCAATATATTTCTATAACAGACATCAGATTACCCTTACCAGGAAAATGCATTGTGTGTCATTCAAATATCACACAAACACAAGCAGGCAGACAACACACACACACACACACACACACACACACACACACACACACACACACACACACACACACACACACACACACACACACACACAAATCTCTTGATATGATTAATTAGTTAATTTGTACTATTTGTTCTTCTAGTTCTTGTCCTCTCTATTTACCCTGGATAATCTCCACAGACTTTAGTGCCAATGTTTCAGTCCTTGTAGTAATTCTACAATTGCACAGTCATTCTATGTGCATGTGCAACTGCAAACGCTGTGACTGACTCCACAGCATGTGCCGATTGTAGCATGGACATCAACGATCAGCATTAAAACCAACAAGGCTCTCTCTGACAATAAAAGGTCTAAACCCTACAAATTCCTAACTGGATTAGGTGCAAGAGGATTACCATGGACTTTCCTGACCAGGCGGCATTAATAAAAGCTGTGGATGCTGACCTGCTGTAAGGTCCTGGGGTGTTTTATATGACTTAACCTAGATGTGACCACCACCAGGCTGAAGGTGTGGTGTCTGTCTGGCCTGGCTGACCACATAGGCTGGAGTGGTTGGCAAGGGTTAGGATTGGAATTAGGATTAGGGGTTAATCTCAGTTTAAGGTCAATATGTTCTGATAACAGGAGCCACCTGGAGTGTCTCGGGAGCCGTTCTCTGCCCTTACACTCAGGATATGAGTGTTATCCCAAGGTGGACTCCTATTATGTGACAGAAGAGAACATGTATTAATCTCCCCTCCAGGGGATGAAAAGGGGAAAATGGGGGAAGGTGCCATAGAAAACACTGTTTAAGAGTATGGCAGAGGTGGATGTTATTGAAAAGGCAACATTGCCGGGTTTACTTCAGGTCAGTCATCTAAGCCTCACTCACTAATGCATCGATTTGGTACACCAGAAGAACACTCATTTCCAATGGACCGCTGCGTTTGCCCTGCAGCATTGCGTTGTAGAGGCAGTTGCAGTGCGTTCTGTGTGGTGCTTACGTTGGATTTATCAAACGTATGCGTCAAACTGTTTGCGTTAGACAGCTTAACAGAAATGGTAGCAGAAGGTGAATGTTGAACTTTTGTTGCACACATATCCAGATAACGCTGCGTACCATTTTGCGCAATGACGCTGTAGGTATGATCGAGGCGTAAGACACCATGGGTCTGCTTGGAGCTCGGCAGACTCAGAGGACTCAGCTGAGCTGCCAGGTTCTATGTGATGCTGCTGCCTGACTAACTGACTACTCTGAGCCAAAAACACTTCAACCTCGTGACATCGCTGTGGACACGCGTGCCAAAACACCATCTGCCCAGTTCACTTACTCCAGGAATGTCTCTCTGCAATGCAGGCCTCTCTTCAGCCAAGTAGTATGACGCATGTACGGAAACCTCCTATCTGTGTGTGAGTTGGTGTTTTCTTGCACGTGTGTATTTGTACGCGCATCTGCGTGCAATCCTGCACATTTGGGATAGGTTCTCTGGGAATTACAGCATCAGTGTTTTGGCTGGGTTGCTAGTTTTTTTCGCCAGAGTAACTCTGCAATTACTCTTTTAACCTCCTTGCTTGATTTTCATCTGACTCTAAAGTAGCTATGGCCTACAGCAGCCCCCTTGAAGCTTGTTTTCTGCGGGTAGGAGACAGACTAGAGCCCAACATTGGAGCAGGCTCCCCTTGGCCTCATCCAAGGAGATTAAGCCCTCAGTGGAGGGAGGCTCTAGGGAGATGCTGCCTCTCAGCAGAGATGATATCAGCCCCCTGCCACCAAGGCCCACCACTAATTTGAGTATAAACAAAGGAGAGAGTCCTGCCTGCATGGCAGAGCCAGGGATCACCACTGCCCATGACATCATTTGCCTCGCAAAGCACAAAACGCTAATGGGGAAAATCATATGAGTACTACAGCAGATGGGGAGGGGATATCAAAATGAAATTGTATTATCGAAAAATCTTTCCAATGCATAATTTGTTCCGGCAGACAAACACACAAACACAGGCACCACACACACACAGGCTTATGAAACTGGCTTACACAGCCTTATCTTAATCCAGGACCAATGCCATTCCATTCCCTCTCTGCAGTGCCTGGAAATGCATACATACATCTGCCCCCATACACACAGATGCACATCCATGCATATATGCAAAAACACACAGAATCAAGTGTCAACACATGCACACACACAAACACACACAGCCTGTGCATCTGGTCCTAGTCCTACAAACATCAGCAGCTCCATGGGGTCCCAGTCCCCGAGGCCTTTTTCCATGAACCTATCTGACAGGATGACAACCTCAGCGTGGTGCAGTCACAGTCGTCACATCTCTATCACCAGGATAAAACACAAGCAAGAGGATGGGTCACAGTGATGTTTGTATCATAAAGCCAATGTCCTCCCTGCAGGAAGCCGGATCTGATAAACAACTTGATTGTTCTGTCTCCATCTGCGATTCCTCCCAGGAAAAATAACATTAGGTAACCTTACAGGTTACTAGGCATCAGGCCTGTTGCCATGCAACCTGTTGACGTGCCCTGTTTTACAGTAATAAAACATTATAAAAAAGACAGTTGACAAATAGAAGTCTTAACCTTTTACTGAACAGACAGTAAATGTGTACAATGCATTTTTTGTATGTGTATTTCCAATGAATCACTATCTCTTTACATAGCACTTATACAAGATCCACAGAACAAGATGAGAAAATATCTACGTTATTGTAACTGGCTCTGCTCAGTGTTCTGCTATACGGCATTAATAAGACATGACTGTCTGCCAGTTGTCTGAATGGGATTGGGATATGTGGTCACATCTTGAAGTCATATTAAAAGTGGGGGGTACTCTCACTCTCTCTTCCCTGGGGAGGCCACAGATGCTGTCCATCCGCCTGCCCGTTCCTGGGCTGGGCTGGCTGCTATAGGACATAATCTCCACCAGACTTAATGTGCTTAATGTGCACTACCATCAGGCCTCTATCTGGGTTTACAGGCCTCTCTCTGTGTGTGTGTGTGTGTGTGTGTGTGTGTGTGTGTGTGTGTGTGTGTGTGTGTGTGTGTGTGTGTGTGTGTGTGTGTGTGTGTGTGTGTGTGTGTGTGTGCGCGCGTCTGTGCGTGTGTGTGTGTGTTTGTTCTACAATCTTTGAAAATGACTTTGTTTATGTCCTCCAATAAAAACAAGTGGAACCTCTTTCTAATCATCAGATGTTCCTATAGCTAGCTAAGGACATGCCTGACAACACAGTTAGAGTTATGTGATGAGTCCTCAACATACAAGTCCACAAACATAGAGGGATGGTTCTTGTTGGGAAGGCCATTGCCCCAGCGACAGGAAAGCAGCAGAGAGCATCAAAGGGAAAAGCTAGGCTTCCTGTTCGGGAAATATATGGTATTTCAACAACCCTCCCATTTACCAGGAAGGACTTTACTCAATCTCTTTAGAATCCAAGCAATGAGCATTTCAATGTTTCCAGCACCACCTTGCTTTTCTATTCATTATCACCCACACGTTCAGTATCACCCACACATTCTGTATTACGTGTCTCTGGCCATCTGGTGTGAGATTGATTGAGCAAACAGTTGACACGGAGCCGTGAGCTGTGAGTGGGGCTGATGCTGAGAGTACTGGAGGACTTTCATTTGTCAACAGCCCATTTGTAAACAGTCATTTGGACTGCCTATGAATTTAAAACAAGTATTCCTCTGCCATTTTTAAAGTCGTGCCACCCTCCATCCTTGACTTTTCCTAAATAAGTCTATATAACACACTGCTGATGTTAGAATGTTAATATCACAAACAGAACTGGAGTCATAACCAGTTTTATGAGGGCATGTCATTGTCTTTATGGATTTACCCGGTGCCCCGGCATCTCCCGACAGTAGGGCCGGAAAATGCTATTGTGTTACTTGAAATAAAATATAAATCATATTCTAATGCTACCTTAGAACTTTGTAAACACAACCAAATGATTATTTTTGCGATAGCATATATGAAATGTATTAATTACACTGTTAGACTGTTGCAGTCAAAATGACTGCTCATTAGCTTGAAAGGGGTTCTCTCGAGGCCCAGCGGTTTTAGTGTTAAAAGGAAGGTGAATGCAGGCCATGGCCTTACAGTGCTGCTGGAGCTTCCAGGAATAGGACAGATTTTAGAGCCTGATTGGGGATAAACAGTGATTAACTCTTCAGGGCCCATGGTGGTTCAATCCTTTTCCCTCTCTCACCCCCCCCCCCCCCTCACTCACTCTCCCTCCTCAAAGCAAAGGACATGCATAGCTATGCTACAAATCCTTCTGCAGACACAGGCAGAAACGTAAAACACGGAACAAGTCTCCTCCCAGTTAATTTGGATTTCTTCTTCTTATCATAATTGTATTATACGAACACTACAAAAATGCTTTCAATCCTCTATAACAAAACATTAGTCCTCCAATTCATCACAGCAACTCCTCCAGGGGTCATACAGTGTAGTACACAGTGTGAAGTTAAGGTTCTAGGAGAGCTAGACAGTCTCTGCTTCATCACTGTCAGTGTTTGGTCATGGTCAATATCAGGACGACTTTCAGAGCAGAACATTCAGCGCTGATTGCATCCTCATTCACAGCAGCCTGCATGCTCACTGTACAGCCCTCATACCACCAGTGATGATGAGATATCGTCCCATTAATTCTCAGTATGACTCACATCTTGGATAAAATCATAATGGCCATATAAGGGAGCAGAATAATGCTGCTTATTTGAAATACATTCTGTTTCCTGTAAATGGAATACCTCTGACATGGCCTAGTTTGACTCATGGAACAGGTTCTTTGTGAGGGAACTGAACTGACAGAAAGGAGATTCAACAGGGAGATTGTTGAGTGAACGTTCAAGACTAAAGCCTCTGAAGTAGCAAACACAGTAACTCAATAACAGTTTAAAAAATGCGATAAACAACCAAATTGACAGTATATTTGTAAAACCAGACCACAGTACAACTTTCCAAAATGCTATCACTGGGCAGTTCCCTATATATAATATCACCATATCATACAGCATGCAGAGTTCTTAATATGACTTGTCAGTTGAGTATTGTAGAGATGTAGGATCTTAATTTGAGCCAGTTTGCTACAGCAGGAAAATAATCCAGCAGCAAGAGGAAAATGTAATTATTATATAGATTATAATTAATGGACATTTGTGTAGCCGTTGATGCATTTCTCCTAAGATAAAATTAAGTCTGAAATTTCTAAGTGTAAATTGCAAACTTCAGAAGCCTTTTTAAACCTCAAATACACTACAAGTTTTAAATGTCCTGTATTGCAGGAAAGTTCTCCTGCAACAGGATAATCAAATTGGGATCTTACATCTGTATAATGAAAAATGCTAAGTACCTAAGGGATATGGGATCTATCAAATTTCTAACTCGTATTCTAGGACTTAGAAGATCATATGGGGCTGTTCATTTCCAGCCCGTCTCTGCCCTTTTACAGGGTCTGCCTGTCATGTAGTGTTTGTTTCCCCTGCCTTTCATTCACGGATACACCCATTCATTATTTCTCACCTCTGAGTCACAGCTGCCCCTGCTGGAGCTGCCAGCAAAGCATGTATTTATGTCAGATTAAACTAACAATAGTACATATTTAATCCCCATCTCAATGATAGGTTGTGATAAGACTCTTGTAATGCCATTATCATGGTGTTAATGTTACTGTAATATATGCACATGAGATTGAGAGGGGAAAGTCCATGCTTGTGCAAGGTCAAGATCATAAGGTGTTTGGGGGAAATGCAACATGGGCTCTATAATCTTGTCAGAGTGTACCCTTTTGACTTCTTCTTCGTTTACCTGGGAGATAATAAACATTCAAAGGACTAAAATGGGACAGCCCTCCAGTGAATCAACTTAAATTGACACATTTTTATTGCCGCACAAACGTTTTGTGTGTGAGCCTTTCTTCAGCGTGCAAAGGCAATTGCAATCATTGTCACAACAAGATCCCATTTTCAGTCAGTATTGGCCCAATCAAGAGATCCCAGTGAATTCAAATGTGCATCTGTGCTGTGATCCTAACCCTGACAGCAGTGGTGCAAAGTACTTAAGTAAAAAATACTTTAAAGTACAGTCGTTTTTTGCAGTATATGTACTTTACTTTACTATTTATATTTTTGCCAACTTTCACTTTTACTTCGCTACATTCCTAAAGAAAAGAATGTACTTTTTACTCCATACATTTTCCCTGACACCCAAAAGTACTTGTTATATTTTGCCACGAAAAGGGTTCAATTCACACTCTTATCAAGAGAACATCCCTACTGCCTCTGATCTGGCGGACTCACTAAACACAAATGCTTCGTTTGTAAATTATTTCTGAGTGTTGGAGTGTCCCTGGCTATCCTTCAATACAAATTGTGCCGTCTGGTTTGCTTAATACACTATAAGGACATTTTAAATGGTTTATACTTCTACTTAAGTACATTTTAGCAAATCATTTTACTTTTGATACTTTTAGACTTTTACTCAGAATTTTACTACTTGAGTCCTTTTCTATTAAGGTATCTTGACTTAAACAATGACAATTGAGTACTTTTTCCACCACTGCCTGACAGTGAAAGCTAACAGACACACGTGAGGTTTAAATTCCTGCACTACATATCCAGCGCCTCACTCCCCCAGATAAACTGGACAGCTCACAAATCCACTCTAAATTGGAGACAAAAGCCAATCGTCTCATGCTCTGGATACAGATGACCTCCCTTTCTTTACTCCTTCCCTAACTTACGGTTATTACTACAAATGCATACACAAATCATAGCAGAAGAACTGCAGGAACTGAAAAAAAACCTATTTTTGGTTAGAGTTCCCTGAGTCTTGAACCTGTCCAGCCACAACCATGCATTGTACCCTGTAATTACGTGTTAGAACATCCTGGATTTCAGGAAGTTCGACATTAGAATGTGTTTATGTGTTTTTGTTACATAAATCCCACAGTGCCAAACAAAGGTACACTTGAATCTCTATGAATGGAAAACACAGACGAATCCCAGTAATTTCCCTCACAGCACAAACAAGAAGAGGTAAACCATTATTTGTCTTGTTTTTTTTCATGTAAAGCACATTGTGTTCCATTCCATGTATGAAAGGGGCTGTATAAATGAAGCTTGATTTGATTTGATTTAAAACTTTGATATGCTCGTCCATATTCATTGGGGATATGTACTGTAAATATGAGCCCACGTGACTGAGCCTACATCCCTCAAGCACATCAATCAATAGGATGACTTAAACTCTATTTCCCTTTTTAAAAGGTGGAGATCAATACCATAACCTTTCCCCGAGGAGAACATTGTGGTCTGGCACACATATCCTTACTACTATGGTATTCATATACTCCCCTAGTGCCTCTGTATGGTCTTACAGTAACACATTGAATGGTTCAAGCACTTACACCAGGGAATCGGCTGCATGGATCCTCTTGGGGCGAACTATTTTGGTATTTACAAAAGCTGACCTTCTCAATCGTAGTTCACTGTTTGAGTAGAGGGTGTGAGGGATAGACAGGGCGTATACCAGGAAGTTTCAAATGAAACAACAGCAGCAGCAAGGCCATCACATGCCTCACACCACTGACGACCCAGAGGGTTTGGCCCAGGCTGTTCTTTTGACGTATTTCTTCTGCCCCTCAGGTGCAGAGCAGGAAATGAAAGTATGGCTCTGTGTTCATAGGAGCCCAGCACTAATAAAGACTTATGTCACCATGTTATCAGAAGCCGTTGAGAGAGGTGAGTTTTAGCAGGACACACAGACTAATGAAATGTAACATGATGGTGATAGTAGATGTGTTCTCTGTGTGATATGGTCTAACAAAGACCAACCAAAAAACAACATTGGTTTCACTATCAAACTGAATATCCAAAATAAAATACATTTGTTGTATTATCCACTTAAAAACTACTCTACAATGGTGAGAAGGGCAATCAGTGATTTCTCTCTTAACAAGATGAACTATACCCATTTAAAAACAAGCTTGTAATATATAATAAGTAGGTTTCCAAACAAATTATCATGCTGGCATATCTGGGTCAGAAATTAATCTCTAGACGTTACAACACTGTTATAATCATGATTTTAAACTGGGTTGTTCGAGCCCTGAATGCTGATTGGCCGAAAGCCGTGGTATATCATATGCCACAGGTATGACAAAACATTTATTTTTACAGCTCTAATTACATTGGTAACCAGTTCATAATAGCAAAAAGGCACCTCGGGGGTTTGTGGTATATTGCCGCATTGCATCGTGCATAAGAACAGCCCTTAGCCGTGGTATATTGGCCATATACCACACCCCTCTGGCCTTATTGCTTAATTAATGAACAGATTAGTGTTTATCGACAATCTGATTTAAGATGGAACAGCATGATCAAAGGTATGTTTCACCCTGTCACTTGTATATGAGCTTCAACCTTGCTGTTGTCCAATTAGAACACACACAGAGTTCATTACAAACCCTCTCTCTGTGTGGGTCAGCACATAGATAGAGTATGTGGGTCATAAACAGTAGTGAAGTATTTACAGTTGGCCACTACTTCTGTAATCCTTAATCTTCTTAGCAAACTCCAGTAGTCTCATTCCAACCACAAACAGTGTGTCTTATCATGTAATAAATGTTGTTAGAACTAACAGAACATCCTTCTTGTTCATTTGAGTATATGCTTATTAAGAAAATGCTGTTCATCAGTACCTGTTTGTATTATACATCCCCCTCTCAGTTAAAGTAAGCAGAGACTGCTGTTAGATTTCTGCCTGCCAAGTCCACCAGTACAGACCAGTGGTAGATTAGGATAGATTTGTCTGATTCCGGGATTTTTCCAGTTAGGTTTAAGTTAGACCTGCCTCTCTTGGACTTGACAGGGACAACATACAAACCTACCCCAAACCCACAACCCTCTCCTGTCAAACACCAATCACTTCATACCAGACAGTTGACAAACAGGACAGTTCATCCCACCAATATTATTAGCATTTCATGCAGATTTGGTAGATCTATTTATGTAAACACTACCAAATGAAAACACAGAGATGAGGTGTGAAAGATTAGAGTATAAAAATAGCCTTCGCTCCAGTTATCTGATACAGGCATTCCATGTCCAGATATAATCCTGTTACATCATGCATAATCACAATTTCTGCTTATTACTAGCTACATTTCTATTTCCAGAATTAGAACAGTATCCGTTTGGAGTTGTCAGATTTATATTAGAAGCAGGTGATTGTGATGTACATTGCATACATGCACTTTGAAGACAGAGACATTTCAGTGAATAGTAGGCTATTATTGATTGAGAAAGACAAAAACACAGGACACTGATAACGGCAAACTCAAAGTAAAACTGATTTCCCGACAAACACTTTCTGCATTTAACAGCATACATTACTGGCCTAAAACTGCTGTCAGGCTCCCTCGGTATGACTGGGTGTTTTGCGCACGTAAAAGCGGGGTATGTTGTTGAGAGTCCCCCCAACTCCCCCTCTGATCTGCTTCGTCCAATGAGCGCGTCGAGGGCGAGTCGGGCCTCATCGACGAAACGAAGGAGACCGTGGGGGAGTGTCACGTGTGTATACACTGTAGGGTTCAGTACCACTCAATTCGTAGTAAGTTGTCAACGTCCTCCCCTTTCGAGAACAAACCTCGTCAGACTAGAAACTGTATCGCTAAATGCAGCAGTAGCCTAAGTAACTACGCAACAAGTAATAGATCTAACTATACCGTTTTTGTATTTTTTTTCTTCAGAATAGAAAAGGATACGACGTTTGTTACAAGTGAACACCAAATGTAATTACAGAGAAATGTCAGTGGAATTACTGCAAAACCCGATGCCTCCGTAGACTTGTCGCCGTGCCAAATCTGTACTTTTCTGGTGAGTTTTCCTAAAATGTTTGTATCATTTTTCAGCAGACTGCATATTGAGTTCCACACAAACATATTTCCTATCTATGTTCGGACGAAAGCATTGACTTTACTGTTTCATTTGGCTGTAGAATAAATAGGTGGGCTATGGTAAAATATAGCGTGTGTTTGAATGTAGTGGTCAACAATATCCTCACAGATGTTATGTTATCTATAGTTTTATGAACTATAGATGACAGTTATCCTTGCTTAGCTCCCAATGGTCCGTAGCACCCATAGGAAATCGGCGCCGAATAGGTTACAAGCAAATGGATACAATGTATCCGCGAGTCTAGATTCTGTGACCGATATAATGATACATTGCTTTTAGTTTAGCAGGATGTATTACATTGGACAGTTCAACAAGTTACGAAAAAGTAATCAGCTTTGTGCTTTAATGTTTCTGGAAACACTTGCACAAATAGGTTTCGGATTCACTAAAGACCCTATTACCAGCAATCTGATTCATGCATAGGTAGATCATACTGTGACTATCATCAACAACATTGATTTGAAGGATGATGTAACTTACAAACACATTAACATTTTACATGAACCTACCGTTAAAGTCAGACTGGTCTCATAGACTAGACATAGTAAACGTAAATCCGGGACACTCAAATTAGTATGATAAACTGCATGACCAAAAGTATGTGGACACTTGCTCGTTGAACATCTCATTCCAAAATCATGGGCATTAGTAGGGAGTTGCTCCCCCCCAGCCTTCACTCTTCTGGGAAGGCTTTCCACTAGATGTTGGAACATTGCTACAGGGACTTGCTTCTTCTATTCAGGCACGAGCATTAGTGAAGTCGTGCACTGATGTTGGGCGATTAGGCCTGGTTCGCAGTTGGTGTGCCAATTCATCCCAAAGGTGTTCGATGGGGTTGAGGTCAGGGCTCTGTGCAGGCCAGTCAAGTTCTTTCACACTGATCTCGACAAACCATTTCTGTATAGACCTCACTTTGTGCATGGAGGCATTGTCATGTTGAAACAGGAAAAAGACTTCCCCAATCTTTTGCCACAAAGTGGGAAGTACAAAATCGCTTAGAATATCATTGTATGCTATAGCGTTAAGATTTCCCTTTACTGGAATGCAGTGGCCTAGCCCGAACAATGAAAAACAGCCCCAGACCATTATTCCTCCACCACCAAACGTTACAGTTGCCGCTATACTTTGGGGCAGGTAGCGTTCTCCTGGCGTTCGCCAAACCCAGATTCGTCTGTCGGACTGCCAGATGGTGAAGCGTGATTCATCACTCCAAAGAACACATTTACACTGCTAGCTGTGCCACCAGAGACTCTGGGTTCGAGCCCAGGCTCTGTCGCAGCCGGCCTCGACCGGGAGGTCCATGGGGTAACGCACAATTGGCCCAGCGTCGTCCGGGTTAGGGAGGGTTTGGCCGGTAGGGATATCCTTGTCTCATCGCGCACTAGCGACTCCTGTGGCGGGCTGTGCCCAGTGCACGCTAACCAGGTTGCCAGGTGCACAGTGTTTCCTCCGGCACATTGGTGTGGCTGGCTTCCTGGTTGGATGCGCGTTGTGTTAAGAAGCGGTGCGGCTTGGTTGGGTTTTGTTTCGGAGGACGCATGGCTTTCGACCTTCGTCTCTCCCGAGCCCGTACGGGAGTTGTAGCGATGAGACAAGATAACTAGTAACAATTGGATACCACGAAAAGGAGGTAAAATTCAAACAAACAAAAAAGTTGGCAGCTCTGAATTAGGATTCAAAGATGCAGAAATAATGGGGTGTCAGCTATAATTTGACACCTTGAGTTTGAAAAAAATATTTTTGGGTTTATTGAACTACAGTAAGTGATGTATGGTGACATCATGGGTCCCGGATCTGTACTACATAGAAATTCATAATTATGGGTATGTCATTATCTTCATGGTGATGTATCCTGAATAGGTACACAAAGGTAGAAATATGCAATATCCTCCTTTGCATTTTGGGGGTATTATTCTACACATTAGCTATTATTCTAATGAACTCTGCCCCCAAAACAAGACCAAATTTGGTTGTTCTGGACCGGACCAAATTTCAACCAATCCTAGACTTATATGTTTCATAAGTTTGGACATCATAGTTTAGCACAGTAGAGCACAGTAGAGTACAGAGGTACCAATGCCTATAACTGTTAGAACCCCGAATTCACCCATACAGGGCTCCAGATTGTGGTGTGTGGGGCCACGATGAGGCTAGTCGCTCCTAAAGACATTGGACATTGGTACCCTTACTGTACTGTGCTGTCCAAACTTGTGAAACATAGACGTCTATGATTGGTTAAGATTTGGTCCGGTCCAGACAAACCAAATTTTGTCTTGTTTGGGGGCAGAGTTAATTAGAATCCAGCGACGGCCAGAGCAGATGCTGTTTACAGTAAATGGAAAGAGAGGGGGCTCATGGGTAGGTGTCAGTAAGAGCCGGGAGAAGTGACTTTAACTGGCAAGAGAGAGAAGAGAGAGGCAGAGAGAGGGAGGGGTTGTCCAGACTGTTTTCACACTTTCACTTTGACTACCAGACAACAGAAAGAGAAAGAATGAGCTGAACATAACAGTATGCCAGTGGAAGGTAGGACAGTAGCAGATGACCCAACTCTGGTTTGTGACTACTATGATTTTCCATTGTAGCCAATTCAATTACAGTAATTCTGTTACTGATTTTCACAATTCTGTAATTGATTTGGTGATAGAATTAAAAGTGTTAATAAATCAAAATGTGTATCAGTAAAAACATTCGTTGATAGGTCTACCTTTACTTACATGTGCTAACTTTCATTATCCTCCCTCCTCATGAGGGCCAGAAATTCAAATCTATCAAAAACATGTGGGTTTTTGGTAACAGTGAAAAGACAGAAGGCAATGTTTCTTAAACTTACAGAAGGCAAATCATTTTGCCAAAAATAAATATAAATACTGATATTAGTTGTCAGAGATCTTTACTTCAACATTATTGTGTTTTGATGTTTTCCTAATTCCTGGTAGATATTTTCTGACCTCTTTTCATTCTGTTTGACTAGAAATCAAAGTCATTAGTTATGTCTAATTTTTAAGATGGGAAGCGGCAGGGTAGCCTAGTGGTTAGAGTGGTGGACTAGTAACCGGAAGGTTGTGAGTTTAAACCCCCGAGCTGACAAGGTACAAATCTGTCGTTCTGCCCCTGAACAGGCAGTTAACCCACTGCTCCTAGGCCGTCATTGAAAATAAGAATTTGTTCTTTTAACTGACTTGCCTGGTTAAATAAAGGTAATATTTTTTTAAAGTTGAAAAATGTATCTATGCCTTCATTTCCTGAAAATATAAACTGTTAGATTTGATTTGTCACCTAATTTGATACACATGAGTCATTTTACAAGTAAACTCATGACATGAGTCATTTTACAAGTAAACTCATGACATGAGTCATTTTACAAGTAAACTCATGACATGAGTCATTTTACAAGTAAATCATGGGAAACTATTTCACAGGTGGCATGATGTTCAAGAAGACTGACAGGCCATGCTCTCACAGATTACTTTGGTTTTAGAAATGTACTTGCACTGCAACCAACTACACACTTTCCTGTCAAACATACTTTTTTTAGGGTGTATTTACATAAGAAGTCATTTGAGAAGGGTATTTTGGTTGTGCTTTGGCATCCCTTGATATAGTAGCCTACTGATATGTAACTTCCATATTACTCAATTTACTGATATCATCATGTTGTTGTTACTTAATTGGTAACTATAATGCATTCAATTGTGTTTATGATATAGATACACGTACTACTCGTTAAAAGTCTCAGTGGTGGTTAATTACAGTGTTAAAACATATATTTTGGAAAATATTCACAGATTCCTATGATTATTTTCTCCCTATTCTGCATTAAAACTGCTATTTAAAGCCCCCATGCAGTCTTTTTAATTGTATTCTTAAATCATTACTGTATGTCTAATAAATCACTGTGATTTTATTTAAAAACATGTTTTCACTTATTTCCTTAAGGCTCTTTTCCATTGAAATGCTCAGTCTGATCGTGTGGCGTGTTGATACAAATGTAAATATATTTACATACACAGCCCTGATTGGCGGATAGGATCTTCTAGACCACAGGGGTGTCAAACTCATTCCACCAATGGCCAAGTGTCTGCGGGTTTTTTTTTTTCTCCTTTCAATCAAGCCCCAGACAACCAGGTGAGAGGAGTTCCTTACTAATCAGTAACCTTAATTCATCAATCAAGTACAAGGGAGGAGCGAAAACCCCCAGACACTCTGCCCTCCGTGGAATGAGTTTGACACATGTGATCTAGACTCTAGAGCCCTCAAACTCAACTCTGGACCTCGAAGTCAGTTCCACTGCTTTTATTATTATTCTTTTTTGCTTTAATCAGGCACTGATTTAGACCTGGGACACCAGGCTGGTGTAATACATTTTCAGGTAGAACAGAAAACCAGCAAGCTCTGGACCTCGTAGGGTAAGAGTTAAATACCCCTGCACTAGATCCTTCCCACTTACCCCTTCAAAGTAGGAGGATACATATGCAAATAAAATATGACTGGTCATTGGTCAGAATAATCAGATCCGATTATGATGTCATGCAATGGGCCAAAAACTCTGGAATGCCAATATAGGACAGAAGTTCATTAGTTTACATGAATTCATGCTTTTTTAGTAGCAGCATTCCCCTATATGAGAACTAGGGGAAGCACTCGGGTGTGTTTTTCCAAGTGTGTATCTGACAACATGTTTCTACTGGATTACATAAGAGACATATCACATTTTCCCATTTCGTCATCAACATTGTCTTCCTTCAATCACTTCACTGAGTCCTGTCCAAACAGGAATTATTGTTTACAGGAATTATTGTCTACAGGAATTGTGCAATATTTAAAAATAATAATTTTCAGGACATCAGTCTTTTAGACTGAGGCTGATCACTGTTCTTTATCTCCTCTAGCCTCTTGTCTAGCATTTATAGTACATAGACTGGCATAGATTAAGGACCGGCTGGACTATCAATAGAAAGCACAGAGGTGAGGTGTGGAATAAAGTAGATTAGATTAGACAAAATTAACAGAACTATTTACTGCAATATTGTAAATAAGTCTGTTTTTTTGCACTGAAGTAGTAAGAGAAGCCACCTGCCACATGACATACAAAAGCAGAATGCAGTTTTGCTCCTCATTTTGCTGTGATTGTGTAACAAAGTCACGCGAGGCCATTAATTATAATGAGTGAAAATGCACCAGGTTTGACACTGTTGAGCGTTATGGTAAATAACAAACTCTAAGCCTGCGGCACACCAGAGCGGGCACCTTAACACAAATCACACGCCGCTCCCCTGGCTTGTTATGCTACTCTGAGGGAAGCGAAAGCAGCTGAGAATATCAAAGGGAGCTATTCATGAGAGCTGAAGGACTTTCACAGGTGGAATTATTCATGAAACAGTAACGTGTTCTCTCATCGTTCTCAAATGTTCATGTGTGTTCCCTCCTAGCCTCTCCTCAAACGAAGTGCAACGAGGACAATCGGTGTGAAACCAGACTTGATGCCAATGTTATCCTGTTTGGGAGAATAGCTCGATTTTTGAGCAGAGGAAATTGCTTGTATGGTATGAAATGAGTTTGAATGAAATGTTGTCCTAATCTAATTGCGGTTAGATTCAGAGTTGATTGAATGCTCTGTTGTTAGTTTGCGCAACATCTGAAAGTAAGTCTCCAAGTGTGCAGTATGATCCTTCCAAAAAGCTGCTCTTGCTCTAGCTATCAAACACGATTACAGACATGTATGTGCTCTCATGTGACTTCATTCAGGCGATTCTGAGAAATAGCTGTACGTTCCAGAGGGGAAGTGAGGGGTGTGAGCCTATCACAGCGTGTCACACGATTCACATCAAAAACCCTGAGATATCAAACCCATCTGTATCCCTGAACACCTGGTCTGGAGGGAGGTTTCTCCTTTTCTACTTCTGGTAATATTAAACTAACAACATTGAACCTTGAAGATGAGTGAAATGAGCAGATTGTCTTGGATCAGGTCAGGTGTAATACCTATGGTTACAGCATACAATATTGGACCAGGCTAGTGTAATACCACAGTCACGGTAAGGTTTCGTGACATACTGTTGACCGAAGGCTTCTTACAATTCAACCAGGTGTCCTATGAATGACATTTTCCCATCTCAACCAGGTGCCCTTTATAGGGAAGAAAGCGTCTATGGAATGCCCTGTTGTGTTGATGTGCCTGTTATTGTCAGTGAAGCGTCAGCGGCGTAGCTCCCTTTTTTCACACCCTTAGGAATGCGTCTAACATCCCAGTCCAAGTTTTGTCATGGTCTCTTGAGAGAGAAAAGGTTCTGGAAAACAGGTGAATGAAAAGAGATTTACAGAGAAGAACTGCAGTCTATTCCAACACGAAGATTGCACTGGAATACAAGAGAAGTTAGTTGTGTTTTGAGGTTCGGTGTGGGTAATTAAGAGGGGATGACAGTGTGACATAAAAGGTGTTTATGTCTCAAGCACACAGTGCCTTTTGATTGTTCACACAGTCCCACAGCCCGTTAGGCTGCTGTGTTCATTATTAACACACTGTCCAAGTCTCTGGGAGGACTCACACAGTCCCACAGCCCGTTAGACTGCTGTGTTCATTATTAACACACTGTCCAAGTCTCTGGGAGGACTCACACAGTCCCACAGCCCGTTAGGCTGCTGTGTTCATTATTAACACACTGTCCAAGTCTCTGGGAGGACTCACACAGTCCCACAGCCCGTTAGACTGCTGTGTTCATTATTAACACACTGTCCAAGTCTCTGGGAGGACTCACACAGTCCCACAGCCCGTTAGGCTGCTGTGTTCATTATTAACACACTGTCCAAGTCTCTGGGAGGACTCACACAGTCCCAGGGCCCGTTAGGCTGCTGTGTTCATTATTAACACACTGTCCAAGTCTCTGGGAAGACTCACACAGTCAACACTGCTGAATATAGAGACATTTCATGTTTTTCACACTGTATTCATATACTGTATTCTTCACATTGCTCATTCTGCAATGTCCCACTGTACATTGCAGTTTTGTTACGCTGTTTATACACACTGCGTATTTATATACTGGATTCATATTTATATGCTGGATTATAAACTGGGTGGTTAGAGTCCAGAATGCTGATTGGCTGTCAGCCGTGGTATTCCAGACCGAATACCACAGGTTTGACAAAACATTTATTTTTACTGCTCTAATTACGTTGGTAACCAGTTTATAATAGCAATAAGGCACCTTGGTTTTGTTGTATATGGTCAATACACCATGGCTAATGGCTGTATCTATAAGGCCACAAGGCGAGACCCAAATGCAGACACAGGAGGCAGATGGTTGAGCTCCGATATTTATTATAGCAAAAGGGGGAGGCAAAAGGCAGGTCGGGTACAGGCGAGAGTTCATAAACCAGGTCAGAGTCCAAATGGTACAAGACGATAGGCAGGCTCGAGGTCAGGGGCAGGCAGAGTGGTCAGGCAGGCGGGCTCAGAGTCAGGACAGGCAAGGGTCAAAACCAGGAGGGTGAGAAAAGAGAGACTGGAAAAAGCAGGAGCTGAGACACAAAAACACTGGTTGACTTGACAAACAGACGAACTGGCACAGAGAGACAGGAAACACAGGGATAAATACACCGGGGATAATAAGTGACACCTGGAGGGGGTGGAGACAAGCACAAGGACAGGTGAAACAGATCAGGGCGTGACAGTATCCAAGCACTCTGCTTTGCGTTGTGCATAAGAACAGCCCTTAGCCTTGGTATATTGGACATGTACCATACTCCTTCAGGCCGTATTGCTTAATTATACACAGAGTGTACAAAACATTAGGAATACATGCTCTTTCCATGACATAGACTGACCAGGTGAATCCAGGTGAAAGCTATGATCCCTTATTGATGTCACTTGTTAAATCCACTTCAATCAGTGTACAAGAAGGAGACAGGTTAAAGAAAGATTTTTA
Organism: Oncorhynchus kisutch; assembly: GCF_002021735.2. Lineage (NCBI taxonomy): Eukaryota > Metazoa > Chordata > Actinopteri > Salmoniformes > Salmonidae > Oncorhynchus > Oncorhynchus kisutch. Next base: position 72,942,934 of record NC_034179.2, read on the forward strand.
AGCCTTGAGACAATTGTGACATGGACTGTGTGTGTGCCATTCAGAGGGTTAATGGGCAAGGCAAAATATTAAAGTGCCTTTGAATGGAGGATAGTAGTAGGTGCCAGGCACAGGTTTGAGTGTGTCTAGAACGGCAACGCTGCTGGGTTTTTCATGCTCCACAGTTTCCTGTGTGTATCAAGAATGGTCCATCAACCAAAGGACACCCAGCCAACTTGACACAGCTGTGGGAAGCATTGGAGTGCAACTCAGTATTAGGAAGGTGTGCTTAATGTTTTGTGTATCCTGGATTCTTATTCATATACTGTATGTTATGTTAGGAGCTAGTAACTCAAGCATTTTGCTGCACCCACTATAGGGACCCATTATAACATCTGCAAAACTGTGTACATGTCCAATAAACTTTGATTTGATTTGATGAGAGACAGACTCTAACTAGGGGGTTGAGAGCTCAAGATACACACTGTTCTTCCTGTTTGGTACGGCAGGGTGTTATTCCAAAAGACAGGTTACTCAGATGCCTTTGTCTTTAGTCTTGGTGAGCCCTCCCCCACCCCTTTAAACTGGAGCAGAAAACGAGTCACCTGGTAGCTTTAGAGTGGTTTTTACAAGGGGCAGTGGCAGCCCCATTTCACCTGTCTCTGGGAAAGGAAAGCATCTGGGAGTTTTTGAAAGGGTAACCGTACACCCCCCCCCCCCCCCCCCCCCCCCGCTGCATGCCCCTCCATGCAGTGTACTCTCCTTACAGCCAGCTGCAGAGGTGTGGAGGAGCACACAGGAACACTGTGTGTGTGTGTGTGTGTGTGTGTGTGTGTGTGTGTGTGTGTGTGTGTGTGTGTGTCAAATCTAATTGTATTTTTTTGTATGCGCCGAATACAACAGGTGTAGATTTTACAATGACATTCTTATTTACGAGCCCTTTCCCAACAACACAGTTAAAAAGTTAGAAAAGATTAGCAAAAAATAATAATAATGGAAACAGTAACACAATAACAGTAACGAGGCTTTATACAAGGAGTACCGGTACCGAGTCAATGTCCGGGGATAAGAGGTAATTGAGGTAATGTCTACATGTAGGTAGGGGTAAAAGTGTCTAGGTAATCAGGATAGATAATAAACAGAGTAGCAGCCGCATATGTGAAAGTGTTTCTGTGTGAGTGTGTGGCATCAATATCCATGCCTGTGTGTATGTATGTGTGTGTGTGTGTGTGTGTGTGTGTGTGTGTGTGTGTGTGTGTGTGTGTGTGTGTGTGTGTGTGTGTGTGTGTGTGTGTGTGTGTGTGTGTGTCAGGCCGAAACTGAGGTTATGTAATTGAAAGAAGGAATGTTCTCTTTACTGGCTGTGGTATCTTCTTAGCCTCTTGCAAACAAAATCATCCGTCTGCTCTGTTTCTAAAACATTGTCTGGAAATGTTATTTTGTAGAAGTCTGACCAGGTCACCAGGTAAACACTACGTAATATGAGCTTGTAAATATGCTTCCTTACTTTGCACGAGAGCGGCTTGTGCACCAGTTGATTCATCCAACCTTTTAAAATCATGTTTTTTGTCTCGCGCTTTTACGAAGCATCAAACCCCATGTCTCTCTTCGGGGAATCTTATCATTGATTCTATATTTTTCATTTTGAACTGTCTAAGCTTGAATACAATGTTGAGAATTCTCCCCGTGTTCCATTCCCTCCTGACATGAGCTCTTTTGTTAGCGTATGCTTTCACTTCTTCCTGAGCAGAACTAATATGATCAGAATTGGCATGTTCCAGTTCAGACTCCGGCAGGCAGAGTTATGTAACTACTGTTTTAATGAGCAGCCTCTCACTGTGCCGAGCAGCAGGATGATCCCCAGTCAGGCCCCCCCCCCCTCCATGTGCCCAGGCGTTCTCTCTGACCTTGCCCTGAACTCCAACCTCACGCTCAGTCCACTCCACACTGACCCCTCCCTTGGACCCCCCCCCCCCCACACACACACACAAGCCAGTGTAGTAACCTGAACAGAAGGTGCTCATGCTTTGGAAGAGACATGGATGGGAAGAAGTAGAAACCAAGCGGCCTGCAGAGTCAGGCGATGGTAAAGAGGGAGGTCTTCATCTGGAGGGCAACAAGGGCAACTCTCCGAAGGCAGCCTGGCCCCTGCATGTTATTCTTCCATTAGAACAAGGGATTCACTTGCTCTGGCTGGAGAGGCCCTGAACACTGCAGAAAGAAATCACTTTTTTTAAGGCTGGAGCTGTTCAATGAAACATATTGTGAGGAGTTTTTATTCAGCCAGTGAAATGCAATGAAGTGGAATTAATGGTGTAACCCCAGGCATAATAGCCATGCTGTGTGTGTGTGTGTGTGTGTGTGTGTGTGTGTGTGTGTGTGTGTGTGTGTGTGTGTGTGTGTGTGTGTGTGTGTGTGTGTGTGTGTGTGTGTGTGTGTGTGTGTGTGTGTGTGTGTGTGTGTGTGTGTGTGTGTGTGTGTGTGTGTGTGTGTGTGAGAGAGAGAGAGACTGGTCTTGCTTGCTTCTCTCCACAGCGTAGCACTTTTAAAGAACCACAAGAATGACTCCAATAACATAGATAGTCCTAGAACATGTCTCAAGGAAACACTTGGAATGAGAAAAACCCATGCCTATTGGTTAGTTTGTTGTTTCCCACATAGAAAAATATATTTCAAGTGATGGATTCATGATGGATTATGAGATTGTTTAAAAGAGAATGGAATCACATCTCTTCATATTTGAGTTATTTTAATTCACATAGTAGGAAGGAGAGCGGGAGACCGAGGGTGGAGAACATTCTCTCTTCATATTTGAGTTATTTTAATTCACACAGTAGGAAGGAGAGCCGGAGACAGAGGGTGGAGAACATTCTCTCTTCATATATGAGTTATTTTAATTCACACAGTAGGAAGGAGAGCGGGAGACAGAGGGTGGAGAACATTCTCTCTTCAGTCATCAGTGTTAATACTTGACCACACATCAGCACTTGTTTGTGTAATGAAAAACAAGATAACTTAACTAATGTTGTTCTCCTCTCTCTGTCTGTCTCCAGCCAAGCCAGTGCACCAGTGCAGCCCTCTCTCAGAGACCTAGCTATGTGGAGCTGTATAGCTTACAATGAGACGGACTCCAGCTCCGAACACCGGCTCTGCCAGGACTTTGGCCTCGTCCTTTCCGTCTTCTCCTTGTTCTACCTCATGGTGTGCTTCCCCATAGGGCTCTGCTACAACGCCCTGCTGGTGGTGGTCAACCTCTCCAACAAAATGTCCATGACCATGCCAGACGTCTACTTCGTCAACATGGCCATCGCTGGCCTGGTCCTCAACCTGGTGGCCCCCGTGGAGCTGCTAGGCCCTAGCTTCACACGATGGCCTGTGTGGGAGTACAACAATGAGATCTACATCACCCTGCTCATCCTCTTCAATATCTCCTCCCTGGTCATCATGTACTCCACCACGCTGCTCAGCCTGGACTACTACATCGAGCGAGCGCTGCCGCGCACCTACATGTCCAGCGTGTACAACACCAAGCACGTGTGCGGCTTCATCTGGGGCGGCGCTGTGCTCACCAGCTTCTCCTCGCTGCTCTTCTACGTGTGCAACCACGTCTCCACCAAGATCATCGAGTGCTCCAAGATGCAGAACAAGGAGGCTGCGGACGCCATCATGATGTTCATCGGCTACGTGGTTCCGGCCGTGGCCGTGCTGTATGCTTTCGTGCTCATCCTGCGCATTAGGAAGGAGTCCACCCCGCTGGACCAGGACTCATCCCGGCTGGACCCTTCTATCCACCGGCTGCTGCTGGCCTCTGTCTGCATGCAGTTTGTCCTATGGACCCCGTACTACATGACTCTACTGGTACACACTATAGCCGGGGCGCCGGGGAGCTACGGCAGCAACAACAAACAGCGGCTCACAATTTACTTCTTCCTGAGGTGTCTGTCGGAGCTGCTGGCCTTCTCCAGTAGCTTCGCCATGCCTCTCATGTACAGGCAGATGAACAAGAACTTCTCCCACAAGCTGCAGCGGCTGCTAAAGAGGCTAAACTGCAGGGACACATCCTGCCCTCACGAACACTCCTCAGTGCAGCAGGTGGCGACGTGAGACAGGGCCAGGCCTTACTAACCCCTAACTTCTTACCCAGGCTGCACTTATTATCACAGACCCCACAGAGCCCACAACACATTGCCTTAGAAGTCAGCCACAGGTCCACTGCTGCCACTCTGGCTGGAGTCTTGACTTTTAATGAAACTAAGGAATCTTCAGTGACTTTCTAGAACTTGACTTTCTTTGTCCAGTTCTGTAGCGAGAGGATGAACCAAGTAGAAACCACTAAGTGCATTAGCAAGCTTGTCACTTGGATACTTGGTTGTGAGATTGGGGGCGCAAAGCCGTTGTAATGCGGTGTCTCTTCTAATACACACATGGGTGATTCACCAACAGAGGCTGTAGAGATATTGCGCTGCACACCAAAACTGACAATGAGTTATACTATTGGAGTAACAATTGTTTTTATATCTCATGTGTCAATCAGCATGTTACTACTATGCATGTAGCTGGTAGTAGGTAGGAAGTGGAATACAATCTGTTTATGACCCTGTCAGACCACCCAGTGCCCCGGAGCCTGAGGCCATGTCTCATTGAAGAGTTCCTGTCCAGCCTCGGCCACAACACTCTGGAGTGGTCTCAAATGGCACCCTATTCCCTACATAGTGCATTACATTTGATCAGAGCCCTATGTGTCCGGTTAAACAGTAGTGCACTATATAGGAAATAGGGTCCCATTATGGACACATCCTCTGTCCTCCACTGTCCTGCACCTGGAAAAAACCTTTGCCTGCTCGTCACCCTCAGCAGTTTACACAGTACTATACATGTACCTCGTTTAATTTTACACCCCTACGGCATTACATAGGATCATGTGAACTACGGAGAGAACTCTCCACACAGCTTCTATTCAGGGTTCAGGCATGGCCAACTTACCTCTTGTGTCCTAGAATGCTCTCACTTATCTGGCTGCACACAACACCCAGTCATTGTGTGGGGAACATTTGCCTTGGCTCAGTTTATGTGATGTCTAAAAGCTGCTTAGAGGCACAGAAGTGACCTGCACAGCTGCTTTGCTATCTTGCTTCCCACTAAAGAGGAAGACTGTTTATATATAAAACATGTCCTATTTATATTACAGCTAAATAATGAACACGTCCAATCACATTTCACTCTTGTCATGCTATGGTGGTGTCCGTTATTGCATGTGATTATGTGATGGTTTGAAGTGTTGAAGTCTTTGTTGCTAAAATGAAAGGGTCAGTTTAGTCATCTCCACTTTGAAAGAGACAATACAATGATCAGCTGTAACCCATTGTTTAAACATGTTGTTCTTGCTACTGCTGGTGTATCCAGGCCACCTCATGATAAGTATTGACTTAATTAAAAGCTCATCAAAACCCTTTGAGTTTTGTGCTGAGGAACCCTAAAAATGAGTCCACACCCTGTTAATCATTATTTAAGCTCTGGTCAAAGTCCTAATTTATTACAGTTGAAATGCTCTTTCTGAGCAGTAGAGCAACAGAGGGACAGATATGTCACATGTTCTGCCCTGCTACTACCAGAAACAAACAAATGGCTTATGTCTAGACTTATATTGGCTCATTTTAATTCCAGGGTGGTTGAATGATGGTAGAGTTCACTGAAAATGTCATGCAAGAGCCAGAATCCTTTTCATTGTATGGTAAAGTTAGTTATAAGCAATGTTAATCTACCTTTAGATATGACCGACAACACCAGGAAATAAAGAATGGTTAGGAATAGGAACTGAAATAGGAAAAAGTAAATTCTCACAGTTAAAGATTCAGTCTGAGATCTTAGGCACTTCCAACTTCCTAACATATCATACGAAAAGGATGACATGGTACACGATTCTTTTCTACTTTCAGGTACCAGTTTTGTCTCGAGCACTACTTTCAAAACTACTGGCTGAAATGATATAAAACTTTTGGCACGTCACTTTAATGTGATTCTTAGTTTTAGAATGACAGATTCCATCACCCTTTACCTCCCCTTTATGTTGTGCCGTTATAACCCACCAAAATGAGTATATGTTTTTTAAAGAACCAGTACTGTATGTTTATGGGAAACGCTATTCTTTTAAATCCACCTATATAAGCAGAGATAAGAATGTATTTTATTTCATGAGGTTTAGCTACACAGGTCAAGATGAATCCAGTTTCAGATGTGATGCTTTTGTGACTGTGTATATACCAGTATATATGTATAATATTGAAATATCTGTATATATTGTATGTTAGATTTACTGGAAAAACACCATGTCCTCTCACAAATACAGTATTATTTTCTCAAATATATATTTAGATACTGTAGCTTCAGTAATCTTCTCTATTGTCGGTTGAGTCAAAGACTGATTACACAATAAACTAACATGGGAATTAAACACAATGTCTGGTTCTTTTAGTTTCTCTTTGTCTTGATGTTCACAGTGTTCTTTTGACATTAGCAACAATGTCAACTGTATCCAGTCTCCACAGTACATTGTCATGACAAATCAATGTCAAAATAGATGACATTGTAGTCCATTTCTGAGGGTATGCTTGTGTCAGTAAACAATGCCAAACATATTTTTCATTGCTGTTTGAAGCCATGGGGATAGTGCCAGCTATAGAGAGCAGAAACCACACTTATGTGTCATCTTGCAACATACTGTAATTAGGTTTGGTTGCCCATCTACAGAGCTTGGTAAACCATAGCCATTTATACTGTAAAAAGAGCTTGTTTCTCCCATTGGCAGCTGGGTCTCTTTTTTTTCCAAATCAACACACTAATCACATGGGACAGGCTCAGACAATCCCACCTGGGACCCTGTGACCTGGGGGTGTTTCCCTGCGTTGGTCCAAATACAGACCTGTCATGTTTTATATCCATGTGGTTGAAACCCAGCCTCATCAACAGCAGGATCTACTTAAATCACCCGCACATTTTGAAATGAATCGATGCTATTTATATATTCCGATGAATTTAAGCCCCCTTTAGAGAGATGATGTTATTATGGGTTGATATCCCTTCCCCGATGTCCAATTCCAAGGTTAATGTTGAGCTACCGTTGTGCGCTATAGAGGTAAAAAAAAAAAGAAAAAGAAGAAGAATCTGTATGACAGTGGGACACATCCATTTCCAACGTTAATCTCTTCATATACTGAGACCTTGAATAGACTCTCTGTCTGCATTGTAAACCCACTAGGGTAACCGTGGCTGTGGCACATCCCTTTAACCACACTGTGTAAAACAGGAACAATCCAGGCGTTCTGTGAATTCTTTTGACATCCGTGGGCCTGGTTATACAGCCCAGTGTTGTTGCAATTCTCAACAAGAGCAATATTGTTCTGATATACGATAACAGTGTGGAGCAGCTGATGTGGGAGTCGTGCTGGAGATAAAGGAGTCCGAGGAAGCAGACAAGTGAAGAGATTAAATAGCGAGTTGTTTTGTTAGAATGTCCAACCGAGAGGAGTAGAAGGAGTGTACACATGGTTCTGACATATTCCAGCATGGGGAAAAGGTGACAGACATTAGATCTAGCCCTGGAGACTTTGGCAGGGTTTATACTCAACAGACCCCTCACACTAACTCAAACCGTCTCAGTCGACGTTTGTAATTACTTTTGAGGGGATGAAATTTGAGCTTAACCAAATGAAAGCGCCATTGCATAAAGGGCAACCCTTTAATCAACTTTAAAGGGATTCCCTGCTGGGGGGAAAAAAATGACCTAATGATCAGTTGCTGCTGCTTCAGCTACTGTTGATAGATACTGTAAATGTCCAGGCTTTAGGAAGTCCTGAGTCTGCACAGTCGTGCAACATATACAGTACATTACACACTACTCGTACCTATAAGTCTTGCCAAACAGTGCAGCCATAGTTTAAAAGAGAAGGCTTAAAATACTACCGACTGTGCATCTGGAAATGATATGATAATGGAGTGAATTGAAAATGGTTGCCATGGAAGCAGTTCCCTTCTGAGAATAGGAGTTTCTTAAGGTAGACTCAAAATAAAGCAGTATTACGAAAACAACACACTGACCATCATCCGTTTATGTTTCCCTCACTATGATAACGTGTTAACCATTTTAGTTGCTGAAATAAATAGACTACTTTGTGGCTGCATGTCGTTATTTGTAGTTATTTCCATAAATGAACAATGGTCTGTACGATAATATCCATCGGTCGATATACTATATTCTGTGTGTCAGCTGCAAGTTCCAAATGGGAGAGAGAAGCTGTTTCCAAGAACACAGGAAGTCCTATCTAGGTGAAGAGCATTGTAACATGCTGCCAACTAGCCTGAGGACAGACAACAGGACATGACCCTGTGCCTGGACAAAATCAACTAATTGTCTCCCCTCAGCGCCATTGTCAGAGCTACACATGTGGAGCAGCCATCAAACAACAACAACCTGCTATAGCCTGACCAGGAGAGAATGTTGATGTTCTTGATGAAAAGACGTTGGTGAGGTCTCCATGTTTGCCACTGACCCCTTTACCCTCGTATCCTATGGTCTATTTGCTGAGTTACTAAATATACATAGCATTTGTCCAGGGGCTCCCTAAGTTCATTGTATGAACAACAAGAGAAAAGCATGTATTTAAGCTATGTTTCAGGCTGCAGAAATAGCATGAAAAGCTATCATACCAGCTAACAGAGGGTTAATGCCGTTAACACGCTAACATAGTATAATGAGCTGCTATGCTATTAACTGTGACCTGCTGTTAATTAGGTTAAACGGGAGCTTACATGTGCCTTAGAACATGCTAGACCACCTATGTAGCTTGCACATTTGGTTTGTCACTTAAACCTAGCTGTTTCGGTTGGCTGACACCCAGATCCCTCACAAGATCTTTCAAAACACAGCCCGTCGGTTCCTTCAATGACATGTACCAAAATCAAATGCAAGACAAGCCTAAATTCTGTAACCTCAGGAAAAAGAAAAAAAACAATCAGTGATTAAAAAAACATAATTTGAGAATGTCTGGGTGTCGAGCACACTGAATCAGGCTTGCAGTCGGACGGTATTTCCAGTCTTGTCAGTTGGCTAGGAATTTGCTTATCTCCTATGACAACAGCACTGTAGGACGGATGATGAGAGCAATGACCTCATGATCGGAGTGGAGTTGAACTCTGGCTACACTATTGTCCTGTCCCTGTAACTTCCTCTGACGGCTGATGATAAGCTGTACTACACGTCATGGATTTGGGGTGGGGAGGTTAACTTTAGAGACGCTCGGTGAAATCATCCTCCCTGTCCCACCCTATCCTCTCCCCTCCGCTGGGAAGACAACCAGACCAAAGCAGATTTTTTAAACACTATCCACCCTCCCACGCCTGCCAGCCATACTCTATGATCTCTACCTCCTCTCCCTCAGATGGGGACCAGAGAATCAAAAATACAATAACAATGAGAACAGCGTCAGCAGAATATCAAGCAGGGTCCTGGAACCGCTGGAGGATCCTGTCCGTGTCAGATGCCCCATCATGAGGCTGTGGTTGTGGGTCTGGAAGACTGTCAGAGAGCCAGCAGCATGCCAGGCAGAAAGGCCTGTTAAGTGAAGGCAGATGAATGTGTTCTTCTCCCCAGTTTATTGAAGCCCAATAGACCTCCCACCTCCTTTCCCCCAGAACCCACAGACAGAAAACTGGCACGGCACTCCACTAATAACATTTGGATGCTGTTCACATTGTCTTGTTCGTTACTTGTTGCGGTATGTGTTGTTGTTCTTTCTTTGATGGTGAGCCTTTCTTTTGTGCTGCCGCACCAAGGGGTATGAGTTGTGGAAGGATTACTGCTTTGACATGTTTTTGCAGGAATCACAACAAAACCCTCACCCTACCCCTCTTTCTTCATCCTATTATCAAACACCCACTCAAACTGAGAATCTAAGCAGTTTGTCATAATCCGTCAGGGAGTACTATCAACGTACATCATATCATCTGTCTAATTAGCCTGTTAGACAGCCATTAACAATGACTCATTGTTATCAATAAACAAGGAACATGCTTACATTATGGCTCAAAGGATGTCCAATGTGGCACACAGATAGTCATTCTTCAGATAATGTTGGTCTTTCCAAATGCAACACCAACAACAACGTGTGTTTGCACACGCGCACGCACGCACGCACACACCTCCTCCTACACCTCCCAACCCACCTTTGCCAGCATCGGTGGGAGCCAGTGGGGTGTCACCCAAGAAGACTAGTGCACTGTTCAAGGAGGCAGCTGGACCTGCTTTTCAGAGCGCACGTGCACAGTTCACTGTGGGTGTGTCACAACAACAGCCACATCAACTGATCCCAGGTCAGTACCCTCTGACCTCTGCCAGGTGGGGATATGAAGTACACCATGATCTCTTCTTAGCCACAGTACACTAGCTTTGCCAGGGAGGCACAAACGAGTCTGTTGTGCTAGAAAAAAGGTGCTATCTAGAACCTAAAAGAGTTATTTAGCTGTACCCATTGCAGGCCCACGGACCAATAAAAAAAGAAAAGAAGCTCAGTCGGGGTCTCAACTTACTGTTGAGAGTTAGAATAATAGAATACAGTAAGCACAAATTATACATTTGGTTGTTCATCAGCAGTCACTCAATTAGCCCATGTCAGCCACATTTTTTTTTAGATTGGTAAGTTAGCAGCCAGCTATCTAAACTTGTAATAAGATGGTCGAATTATCAACCGGGGTGGGGCCCATTGATCATCAGTAATCATATTAAAAACTGCAAACATCCACCCTATTGGCAGAATTAGTAGAATTGCCTGAAACTAGTTATAACATTTAAAAATGATCTTTGCCCTATGGCAAAATGTGTAGAATTGCAGAAAGCTGGCTTTTAAATGGAAACATTTTCTCTACGCCCCATGGCAAAATGTGCAGAACAGAGGAAATTAACTTTATTTGTATTCTTCTCTTTGCTGTCAAGATGGGGCCACTAAAATGGGGGGGGTGGTGAGTTCCATTTTGTTGTGGCCCCTCCCCCATCAAAGTTGCCCATCCCTGCCATAGGAGAAACCTTTGATGAACCCTATTTGCATCCAGGTAGAACCTGGAACTAAAAAGTGTTCTACCTGGAACCTAAAGGATGCTCCGATGGGGACAGTCAACGAACCTTTTTGGAACCCTTTTTTCTAAGAGTGTATGACGACTGTGAATCAAATCTGCAGTAAACAAACATTTTGTTGCTATTTTTCATAATATACAAGCTCTCTTAACTCTTGACACAACTATATCCACAAAAAGGATTTTGTTTTTGTTAAGTTCATAAATCATCTATTATTAATACTAGTGTGCCTCCCAGTGGTCATCCATTGATGATGCACCAGTATTTGACGACAGTTTTTCTCAGTTGCTACAAACAATTTTTGGATCTGTGTTGAAACCTCTAGAGTGTGAATTACACTGTGACATTCAGGGGGTCTCTATTTTTCTTATTCTACAACAAGTCATGAGGTTTTCATCTGATTGTCGAACAAATCACTTAAAAAAGTAGGCTACCTGCAAATGTTTGTCCATTCCAAAAGAATTCCAACTTCCAAACAGTACACTTTTTGCATGTCTTAGACCACCTTTTTCAAAACTTTAAATACAAATGTCATCAGTGAATACAAAATTCACTGCTAAAGACCTACTCCAGCCTCATTGTGACCTGTTCATCATGTGTTTTTACTTGGCCTTTCACACGTGGCAGGAGAAGTGTGCTGGTTTCTAGTATTTGTTTTGTTCACAGAATACTTACACATTATTTTCCATATTTCCCTCCCTTAGTTACATATTTTCTATCATCAGAGACAAGTGTGCAATTGACCTTTCACTAAGCCCCCCCCCCCCTCGGTTACTGTTGCAACCTCCGACAACATTTTCCCAGGACGCTCAATCCCCTCACAATGATCTCATACTGTGGTTCTAATACACAATTAAATTTAACACAGACTACCCCTTGCTAATTAGGAAACTCTTGGGTATGATGTGGTGGACTGTCATTACAATTACTTCACAGGAACCCGGTAAAATTGTGTTTTTAGTGTAGCTAGCCACTGAATGGCTCTGAATTCACTGTCAGCATGCAGTCAAAGCTATAACCCCTTGTAGAGCTAACTAGTGCTCTCAAGTCTTATCCTGATGTGGACAGAAGATGGGAGTTGAATTTATAACATTGCTAACTTAGCTAGCTAACATACACTACCTTTCAAAATTTTAGGGTCACTTAGAAATGTCCTTATTTTTTAAAGAAAAGCAAAAAAAAATGTCCATTAAAATAACATCAAATTGATCAGAAATACATTGTAGACATTGTTAATGTCGTAAATGACTACAGTAGCTGGAAACGGCTGTTTTTTAATGGAATATTTACATAGGCGTACAGAGTCCTATCATTAGCAACCATCACTCCTGTGTTCCAAGGGCACGCTGTGTTAGCTAATCCAAGTTTATCATTTTAAAAGGCTAACTGATCATTAGAAAACTATTTTGCAATTATGTTAGCACGGCTGAAAACTGTGAAAAGAAAAAATTAAGATGGGCAAAAGAACACAGATACTGGACAGGGTAAATTTTGGGTAAATGAGACAGAGCTAGCTAGCTAACCAGCTGAGCTAGCAAACAATGTAACTAAAGCATCATTTCAGATTCTAAAGAAATACTCTATCAAAAGGCTCTGCATTTCAAGAATCACAGTAGCGAGTAGCATACTGTTCAATAATTTAGCCATTTAAGCATTATTATTTTGCAAGCCATAACCCTCACTATTTTTCATGCTATTTGAACGTGAGCTTGGAGCTCTGCAATTGGTTAGCCACAATTCTGGGGTGGGTAAATTGTGGTCATTGTTTCCTGCAATCCGTAAATACTACTGTACAAAATTCAAAATTACCCCATCAGTGTCATACCACAATATAGAGAAAGATCTGTCTAATTGTTGTGATTTTTTAACAAAAAAAAAGCAGAAAAATAAGTTGGGTTATTTCTTACTCCTAAATCATCATCTCCAACATTGGGACCTTCCATTAGGAACTTTGCTTTGGTGTGGATTTAGGCCGATAGATTATTATCAGTTGTGTTCCTTGTATTCAGCTTTCCTTATTTCTAATGTGGATTGGGTTTCTGTGTGCCAATGGAAAGTCTACAAAACTATGACCAAACCAGCCTTTGTATTCAATTGGATTGTGATGATACCGATGAATGAATGTTGCATACAATGTGCTAATTTGTTGATCATTTTTTTAAATTCTCAAATAACATTTCATTTGATGTGTATAAAATATGCAAAAAAGAAGAGTAATTGCCCATAATTCTGCACCTTTGGATAGTTGTTGATGATTTATCATGATTTATCGTGATTTAGTGACTGCAAAAAAATGGGTTGATCTTCTGGGATTTTTAAAAGACAGACTAACTTTCTGTTTTGTCTGCTTGGGCTCAAGAGATACAGTTGAAGTCAGAAGATTATATACACCTTAGCCAAATACATTTAAACTCAGTTTTTCACAATTCCTGACATTTAATCCTAGTAAAAATTCCCTGTCTTAGGTCAGTTAGGATCACCACTTTATTTTAAGAATGTGAAATATCACAATAATTGTAGAGATAATTATTTATTTCAGCTTTTATTTCTTTCATCACATTCTCAGTGGGTCAGAGGTTTACATACACTCAATTAGTATTTGGTAGAATTGCCTTTAAATTGTTTAACTTGGGTCAAACATTTCGGGTAGCCTTCCACAAGCTTCCCACAATAAGTTGGGTGAATTTTGGCCCATTCCTCCTGACAGAGCTGGTGATTTGTAGGCCTCCTTGCTCGCACACGCTTTTTCAGTTCTACCCACAAACTCAATTTCAATAGAATTGAGGTCAGGGATTTGTGATGGCCACTCCAATACCTTGACTTTGTTGTCCTTAAGCCATTTTGCCACAACTTTGGAAGTATGCTTGGGGTCATTGTCCATTTGGAAGACTTTTGCGATCATGCTTTAACTTCCTGACTGATGTCTTGAGATGTTGCGTCAATATATCCACATAATTTTCCTACCTCATGAAGCCATCTATTTTGTGGAGTGCACCAGTCCCTCCTGCAGCAAAGCACCCCCACAACATGATGCTGCCACCCCCGTGCTTCAAGGTTAGGATGGTGTTCTTCGGCTTGCAAGCCTCCCCCCTTTTTCCTCCAAACATAACGATGGTCATTATGGCCAAACAGTTCTATTTTTGTTTCATCAGAACAGAGGACATTTCCCCAAAAAGTACGATCTTTGTCCCCATGTACAGTTGCAAACCATTGTCTGGCATTTTTATGGCGGTTTTGGAGCAGTGGCTTCTTCCTTGCTGAGTGGCCTTTCAGGTTATGTCGATATAGGACTCGTTTTACTGTGGATATAGATACTTTTGAACCTGTTTCCACCAGCATTTTCACAAGGTCCTTTGCTGTTATTCTGGGATTGATTTCACTTTTCGCACCAAAGTACGTTCATCTCTAGGAGACAGAACGCGTCTCCTTCCTGAGCGGTATGACGGCTGTGTGGTCCCATGGTGTTTATACTTGCCTACTATTGTTTGTACAGATTAACGTGGTACCTTTTGGCGTTTGGAAATTGCTCCCAAGGATGAACCAGACTTGTGGAGGTCTACATTACAATTTCTTTCTGGGGTCTTGGCTGATTTCTTTTCATTTTCTCATTATGTCCAGCAAAGAGGCACTGAGTTTGAAGGTAGGCCTTGAAATACATACACAGGTACACCTCCAATTGACTCAAATGATATCAATTAGCCTGTCAGATGCTTCTAAAGCCATGACATAATTTTCTGGAATTTTCCAAGCTGTTTAAAGGCACAGTCAACTTAGTGTATGTGAACTTCTGACCCACTGGAATTGTGATACAGTGAATTACAAGTGAAATAATCTGTCTGTAAACAATTGTTGGAAAAATGACTTGTGTCATGCACAAAGTAGGTGTCCTAATCTATAGTTTGTTAAAAACAAGAAATTTGTGGACTGGTTGAAAAACAAGTTTTAATGACTCCAACCTAAGTGTATGTAAACTTCCGACTTCAACTGTAAGTACGATTGCAGTAATATTTTTGCAGGCAGTCGTGTTCTTTTGATAAATGTATTTGCAATTGTGACCGTATAAAATATTTTTGATGAATGCATTTGTTTTAAGACGACAGCTACGTTTCCAAAACACATTTACTGTTTTGCAGTTCTTTGTCTTGCCGACTGTTTTAAAAATCGACAACATTGTTCCAAAAAATACGTTGAGAAAAACTGTAATGCAGCTATCACTGTCCTCAAAACACATTTTCACCTTTTACTGAAATTGAGACTTTTATTAACAAAGCATTCTCTTGACTTTGTCTAGGTTCAATCAAAAACTTTGATGTGAGCTGAATAAATGTCCTTTGGCACTACCTTATGGTAAGTGTGTTTTTGGCATAGTCTCGTGAGCCTCCATTTCAATGATAGAATCTTCAATGACAGATATAGCCCGACTTACTGTGCTGGAATGAAACTGGACATGAGGGAACATAAAGTATCAGATAGTCCTGCCATGTACAAGCCCATACCATCCCTTGACATTGTCCAATAACTTCTTTCAGGACACAGAGTATAGTAATGCGCAGACATTCTCTAGACAAAACGTTGAAATGTACAGTATATTAGTCCAGGCAATATGTGAAAATTGTGTTCATTTTTTCATAAAAGCATGAAACCTGGTACAGTTTGGGACCCTGAACATTTTTATATATGGAAGCATTGCAAAACTGCCTCCTTGCAGACATGGTGACAATTTTCCATTCCGCCATAACCATGTAATGTATTTTGCATCATATCTCTGTGAACAAAACATTATAACACAGAAAAGGTGATGTTTACCCTCATGTTTGGATGATCAAGGATTACAATGGTGCCATGTAAGACATCATAAACAATTCAGATGATTATATAATGGTAGACTGCTATGGTAAGCCATGGTAAGAAATCCAATCAAATCACAGTTTCTGACAACATACACAATAGAATATTATTTCTGTGGCATACAGAGCCGACGTACAGTTGTCTGCTGGTACCTTCATAAAGTATTCATACCTCTTGACTTATTTCACATTTTGATGTGTTACATCCTGAATTGAAAATTTATTAAATTGATTTTCTTTCTCTCACCCATCTACACACCATACCCCATAATGACAAAGTAAACATTTTTTAGTTTTTAGAAATTTGTGCAAATGTATTGATATTAAATACAGAAATATCTCATTTACATACAGTACCAGTCAAAAGTTTGGACACACTCATTCAAGGGTTTTTCTTTATTTTGACTATTTTCTACATTGTAGAATAATAGTGAAGTCATAAAAACTTTGAAATAACACATATGGAATCATGTAGTAACCAAAAAAGTGTTGAACAAATCAAAATATACATCAGATGACCTGGCCTCCACAATCCCCCGATCTCGACCAAATTGAGATGGTTTGGGATGAGTCGGACCGCAGAGTGAAGGAAATGCAGCCAACAAGTGCTCAGCATAGGTGGGAACTCCTTCAAGGCTGTTTGGAAAGCATTCCAGGTGAAGCTGGTTGAGAGAATGCCAATAGTGTGCATAGCTGTCATCAAGGCAAAGGGTGGTTATTTGAGCAATCTCAAATCTAATTTGTTTAACACTTTTTGGGATACTACATGACTTTATGTGTTATTTCATAGTTTTGATGTCTTCACTATTATTCTACAATGTAGAAAATAGAAAAAATCAAGAAAATCCCTTGAATGAGTAGGTGTTCTAAAACTTTTTACTGGCAGTGTATTTTATATTTTATATTGTTCAAAGTAGCCACCTTTTGCCTTGATAACAGCTTTGCACACTCTTGGCATTCTTTCAACCATCTTCATGAGGTAGTCACCTGGAATGCATTTCAATTAACAGATGTGCCTTGCTTAAAATTCATATGTGGAATTGATTTCCTTCTTAATGCATTTGAGCCAATCAGTTGTGTTGTGAATAGGTAGGGGTTGTATAAAGATGATAGGCCTATCTGGGAAAATACCAAGTCCATAATTATGGCAAGAACATTTCAAATAAGCAAAGAGTGGAATAACTACAATGTTGTTGATGTATCCTCAGTTTTCTCCTATCACAGCCAGTAAACTATGTAACTGTTTTAAATTCACCATTGGCCTCATGGTGAAATCCCTGAACCGTTTCCTTCCTCTCCGGCAACTGAGTCAGGAAGGACTCCTGTAGCTTTGTAGTGACTGGGTGTATTCATACACCATCCAAAGTGTAATGAATCATTTCACAATGCTCAAAGGGATATTCAGTGTCTGCTTTTTTATTTTCGTACCTCTGCCAATAGGTGCCCTTCTTTGCGAGGCATTGGAAAACCTCCCTGGTCTTTGTGGTTGAATCTGTGTTTGAAATTCACTGTTCGACAGAGGGACCTTACAGATAATTGTATGTGTGGACAGTGGTGTAAGGTACTTAAGTAAAAATACTTTAAAGTACAACTTAAGTCGTTTTGGGGGGTTTCTGTACTTTACTATTTCTATTTTTGACATCTCTTACTTTTGTACTTTTTATAATGTACTTTTTACTCCATACATTTTCCCTGAGACCCAAAAGTACTTGTTACATTTCAAATGCTTAGCAGGACAGGAAAATGATCCAATTCACACACTTGTCAAGACAAAATCCATGGTCATACCTACTGCCTCTGATCTGGCAGACTCACTAAACACAAATGCTTTGTTTGTAAATTATGTCTGAGTTTTGGAGTGTGCGCCTGGCTATCTGTACATTTATAAGCAAACCAGACAGCACGGTTTTCTTGTTTATTATAAGGAATGTGAAATTAAGTACATCTACTTTTGAAACTTAAGTATATTTAAAACCAAATACTTTAGATTTTTACTCAAGTAGTATTTTACTTGGTGACTTTCACTTTTACTTGAGTTATTTTCTATTAAGCTATCTTTACTTTTACTCAAGTATGGTAATTGGGTACTTCTGCACCATGTGGGGTACAGAGATGAGGTAGTCATTCAAAAATTATGTTAAACACTATTATTGCACACATTGAGTCAATGCAACTTAATATGTGACTTGTTAATTTCTGGGGGGAATGGCCCAAGCCCTCACCCTCCGATCCAACAGGTCCCAGACATGCTCAATGGGATTGAGATCCGGGCTCTTCGCTGGTCATGGCAGAACCATGACATTCCTGTCTTGCAGGAAATCACGAACAGAACGAGCAGTATGGCTGGTGGCATTGTCATGCTGGGGGGGTCATGTCAGGATGAGCCTGCAGGAAGGGTACCACATGAGGGAGGAGGATGTCTTCCCTGTAATGCACAGCGTTGAGATTGCCTGCAATGACAACAAGTTCAGTCCAATGATGCTGGGACACACCGCCCCAGACCATGACGGACCCTCCACTGAGCACTGATGGAGGGATTGTGCGTTCCTGGTGTGACTCGGAAAGTTGTTGTTGCCATCCTGTACCTGTCCTGCAGGTGTGATGTTTGGATGTACTGATCCTGGTGTTGTTACACATGGTCTGCCACTGCGAGAATGATCATCTGTCCTTCCTGACTCCCTGTAGCGCTGTCTTAGGCGTCTCACAGTACGGACATTGCAATTTATTGCCCTGGCCACATCTGCAGTCCTCATGCCTCCTTGCAGCATGCCTAAGGCATGTTCACGCAGATGAGCAGGGACCCTGCTTTTGGTTATTCAGAGTCAGTAGAAAGGCCTCTTTAGTGTCCTAAGTTTTCATAACTGTGACCTTAATTACCTACCACCTGTAAGCTGTTAGTGTCTTAATGACAGTTCTACAGGTGTATGTTCATTAATTGTTTCTAGTTCATTGTACAAGGATGGGAAACATGTTTAAATCCTTTACAATGAAGATCTGTGAAGTTATTTGGATTTTTACGAATTATCTTTGAAAGACAGGGTCCTGAAAAAGGAGTTTATTTAGACTTGCCGTAACAAAGGGGTTGAATACAAATTAACTTGAGACATTTCAGCTTTATATTTTCAATGAATTCATAAAAATACAGAAAAAATCATTCCACTTTGACATTATAGGTTATTGTGTGTAGGCCAGTGACCAAAACATCTCAATTTAATCATGTTTAAATTCAGGCTGTAACACAACAAAATGTGGAACAAGTCAAGGGGTGTGAATACTTTCTGAAGGCACTGTATGTTACTCAAGTGCTTTTCGGTCCCAAATGCCACCCACCACTCCTCAAATTATATTTCAGAAAAGAACATTTCCATTTTGGAGCACTTCACAATTCTCCTTTATGATTGTATTAATATTCAAGATAACATAAATCAAGCTGATTTTGAAATGTTCATGAAGAAAGCTACAGAGAAGGAGCGAAGGAGCAAGTCCTCTCACAAATGATGCTTTGGTGCGGCACATCAAAAGCAAATAATACACGTTATTTATATAGCTTTTCTCCACAACATTGAGTGCTTCACAACAACCTGGCCTAAACCCCAAAAAGGCAAGTGGTAGCAATGTGGAAAGGAACAATTTAAAACATATGAAAGGAACCTTCTTTAGCTGTACCAGGATGAAGGTTGGAGTGCATATGACCATCCGGGACAGACAAGTTGTAAATTTAGACAAGAGAGTATGGTAGAGTATGTGACAATTAATTAATTTGTTGTTCATTTAGGCAATATTCATGGCATGGATGACCAACAGGGTCATAGTAGATGAGAGTGTGCAAGACCCTCTAGCCAGAGAGTTGTCCACATAGGTCGACAAAGATCTCATATTCTATATTTCAATCCACTTCATCACTATTGGGACATAAATCCATAATGAGTCGTTATCTGGGCATTCTGAGAATGTGGCCAAGCCATTAGAGTCGTGCTGTGACATTTTGGCAACTGGTCTTCTTGTATAGCTTACTGAAGTATATTTTATTAGTCCAGAAGACGCAGCAGATTCTCTTGAGACAACCACTGCTAAAAGACTCCACCCTTCTCATGTCATTCTTGACAACAGGGCAACACTCCAATCCATACAAAATAACAGATTTGACATAGAGTTGAAGTCGGAAGTTTACATACAATTAGGTTGGAGTCAATTAAACTCGTTTGTCAACCAGTCCACAAAATTCTTGTTAACAAACTATAGTTTTGGGAAGTCGGTTAGGATATCTACTTTGTGCATGACACAAGTCATTTTTCCAATATTTTTTTACAGACAGATTATTTCACTTATAATTCACTGTATCACAATTCCAGTGGGTCAGAAGTTTACATACTCTAAGCTGACTGTGCTTTTAAACAGCTTGGAATATTCCAGAAATTATGTCATGGCTTTAGAAGTTTCTGATAGGCTAATTGACTTCATTTGAGTCAATTGGAGGTGTACCTGTGGATGTATTACTTTCAAACTCAGCACCTCTTTGCTTGACATCATGGGAAAATCAAAATAAATCAGCCAAGACGTCAGAAAAAATGTGTAGACCTCCACAAGTCTGGTCCATCCTTGGGAGCAATTTCTAAACGCCTGAAGGTACCACGTTCATCTGTACAAACAAGAGTACGCAAGTATAAACACCATGGGACCACGCAGCCGTCACACCGCTCAAGAAGGAGACGCATTCTGTCTCCTAGAGATGAACGTACTTTGGGGCGAAAAGTGCAAATCAATCCCAGAACAACAGCAAAGGACCTTGTGAAGATGCCTGAGGAAACAGGTTCAAAAGTCTCTATATCCACAGTAAAACGAGTCCTATATTAACATAACCTGAAAGGCTGCTCAGCAAGGAAGAAGCCACTGCTCCAAAACCGCTATAAAAAAGCCAGACTACGGTTTGCAACTGCACAAGATCGTACTTTTTGGAGAAATGTCCTCTGGTCTGATGAAACAAAAATATAACTGTAATGACAATCGTTATGTTTGGAAGAAAAGGGGGAGGCTTGCAAACTGAAGAACACCATCCCAACCGTGAAGCACGAGGGTGGCAGCATCATGTTGTGGGGGTGCTTTGCTGCAGGAGGGACTGGTGCACTTCACAAAATAGATGGCTTCATGAGGTAGGAAAATTATGTTGATATATTGAAGCAACATCTCCAGACATCAGTCAGGAAGTTCAATCTTGGTCGCAAATGGGTCTTTCAAATGGACAATGACCCCAAGCATACTTCCAAAGTTGTGGCAAAATGGCTTAAGCCCAAAGTCAGGCCCAAAGTCCTGACCTCAATCCTATAGAGAATTTGTGGGCAGAACTGAAAAAGCGTGTGCGAGCAAGGAGGCCTACAAACCTAACTCAGTTACACCAACTCTGTCAGGAGGAATGGGCCAAAATTAAACTTATTGTGGGAAGCTTGTGGAAGGCTACCCGAAACATTTGACCCAAGTTAAACTATTTAAAAGCAATGCTACCAAATACTAATTGAGTGTATGTAAACTTCTGACCCACTGGGAATGTGATGAAAGAAATAAAAACTGAAATTATTATTGTGACATTTCACATTCTTAAAATAAAGTGGTGATCCTAACTGAATCTTTACTAACTGAATCTTTTCTTAATCTTTATTAAGATTAAATGTCAGGAATTGTGAAAAACTGAGTTTAAATGTATTTGGCTAAGGTGTATGTAAACTTCTGACTTCAACTGTAGCTTTTCTATTCTAGGTGGATTTTTGGCTGCTCTACTCTGCTAAGACATCCAAATGGGATGAGTTGCGTAAATGCAGAATGAGAAGATGTTGTTTAGAGATGCTACAGCTGAGAGAAGAGGGTCAATACCTCTGAATTTGTATGATGTGGTTTTGGTCATGATCCATTCAATGATAATAAAGTAAAGGATAGGAGAGATGAGTGACCCTGGCCTGTCTCACTCCAGACTGCACAGTGAACCACTTAGAGAGGGTACTGTCAAAGTGAATATACATGAGGAGGTCCAGAAACTGATTCTCCAATAGAAATCCCTATCATGTCTGTAGTCGATGTCATAGCGACTTTAGCTAGTTAAGCTCATGCACAGAAACACGCCATCGGGTCAAAGGGACTTCTTTGATTTAAAGCTGTTTTTGACAGAAATTAGAACATGTCGCTTTCACAAGGTTGTTTTAATGACATGATGAGCTACTTTACATTGGCTTGAATCTAGGTTGTGCCTTCACAGAAAAGTAACTACTAAGGAAGACAATTTTCTTTCTCCCAATGACTCCACAAACCCCACATTGGTCACTTGGAACTCTTTGAGTGACCAATCTTGAAATTCTTTGGTATTACCCATAATGACTCTGCATTTGAAGTAGTCAAAAACATGTCCATGATTGTAACAATACCATAGAATCTCAGAATCTGTGGAGAGACCATACATCTATCGCATCCTTGTCATGTGCAGAATCATGCTTGCTCCTGCCTTAGCTTGGCTGACTCCATACATACATTTTCCGTAAAGCAGAATAAAAAATGATTGATTCCGCATTACTCCTAAACTGGGCTTCAAGTCGCACTCCAGTCTCCGTTTCATTTCATTTATTACCTGATTTACTTAACAAAAGGCACATCTCAAGGTGGTCCAGATATCCTCATGACATGGCACAAGTGGAGGGTTCGGCCTTTCCTCTTTTGTTCTCTATTGCTCCTCTATTGTTCCCGCAAGCTAGAGGGAGGCCAGTGACATCAGAGGGCACCATGAGACCAACTCCTTGAATGAAGTTTGCAGTTATGTCAACAACAAAAAAACTTTTACTCAAAACATATTTATTTAATTAATAAGAGTGTGAATACATTACTGTATTTACACATGGGATATTGTTTTTCAACGGGAAAGTGTTTTTTAAAAATAGCTGGAGTGCGTCTTTGAGGTTTCTCAAAATATATATATATTTTATAAATCAACAACATAAATAATATGATACAGTGTACGTAGTCAGAAACTGTGATTTCATTGGATTTGTTCACATGGCTTACCATGGCAGTCCACGATTCTATAATGAACTGAACTGTTTTTTTTTATGTTGAGCATGGCATCACGTTGTGCATGGCTCCAATCAGGCCTTTATGGTAGAGTGGCCAGACGGAAGCCACTCCTCAGTAAAAGGCACATGACAGCCCACTTGGAGTTTGCCAAAAGGCACCTAAAGATTCTCAGACCATGAGAAACAAGATTCTCTGGTCTAACTTTTTTCCTCCCTGCAGATCCTCTCAAGCTCTGTCTGGTTGGATAGGGAGTGTTGCTGCACAGCGATTTTCCGGTCTCTCCAGAGATGTGCGATCGGGTTCAAGTCCGGGCTCTGGCTGGGCAACTCAAGGACATTCAGAGACTTGTCCTGAAGGCACTCCTGCGTTGTCTTGGCTGTGTGCTTAGGGATGTTGTCCTGTTGGAAGGTGAACCTTCGCCCCAGTCTGAGGTCCTGAGCGCTCTGGAGCAGGTTTTCATCAAGGATCTCTCTGTACTTTGCTCTGTGCATCTTTGACTCAATCCTGACGGGGAAATGGGAGGGACACCGATCCTGTAGAGGTTAAGGCTTAAACATCCTTCTTTAACCTGTCTCCTCCCCTTCATCTACACTGACTGAAGTGGATTTAACAATGGACATTAATAAGGGATCATAGCTTTCACCTGGATTCACCTGGTCAGTCTATGTCAGAAAGAGCAGGTGTTCATAATGTTTTGTACACTCAGTGTATAATTTAGTGTGGAAATAGTTTGTTTATGCCAACAGGATCTTTGTGTGTTTGCCTGTGCATTTGAAGTGAGATCAGTTGCACAATGCATAAAGAAATAAGCCCCCTGTGAAGAAGAGCTTCCTGTTTGTGTGTCAAGGCCAAAATGAGCAGCATCAGTCTGCCTGCCTGCCTCAGATACACGGTGTGAATGGCGATGTAGAGCAGTTAGTATGGTAGTTACATGAGCAGTTCCGTTCCATCCACCAGATGGCCATGTCTAAACACAGACTGGCTCTGTACACTGTCA
This sequence comes from Oncorhynchus kisutch, assembly GCF_002021735.2. Classification (NCBI taxonomy): domain Eukaryota; kingdom Metazoa; phylum Chordata; class Actinopteri; order Salmoniformes; family Salmonidae; genus Oncorhynchus; species Oncorhynchus kisutch. The sequence goes on from NC_034179.2 coordinate 72,966,929, forward strand.
TATAGCTCAGCTGTCACAGAGGCACGACACTATCCACCATCAACCGCAATAAGAAGAGGGACACAGTCATAATATATTTAATAAAGTCTTCAATTGGGTCTACTGTCTGTGACTGTCTGTGACTGACTATCTGTGAGGGTTCAGGGAGAGAGGTGTGAGGGAGGAGGAGAGAGGAGGAGGAGGAGGAGGGGGTAGATGAGTGAGGGAACAAGCATGGTCACAAACAAAGCAAGTTTCATGAGGGAGGAGGTCTAGTGTTTGCGTTTTCTTGAGCTCTCTCTCCTCCTCTTATTCTGGCTCCCCTCTCTCTCTCCCTCTCTCCCTGGGTTGGGGTGAACAGCAGGTGGCGCAGGCAATGAGTGCAGCATCAGCTGGACACGGGGATTAGAAATCGGTGACACTCCACTGACTTCTGCACTGGAGCTTCACACTGGATGGACAACAAGCCCACCACGGAAAAGTAAGTGGTTTTCTCTGCTCTCCATCCCTGTGTGATATTGCAGCTGTTTTATGACTATTACAGAGTTGAAGAAAATAAATGGTCTCAGATATTAGAAGGGGAAGGTGCAAACTTGAATTGGATGGGAGGTTTCAATCGATCAGGACCAGAGATTAATGGGATTTTTCCTCTGCTCATTGTCAGATTTAATTTCACTTCGATGGTGTTACAAATTAGACAGTTCAAGTTGTTATTTTTCAGATTTAAGATTGTGTAATAAATGGGGACATTCGGGAGTCCATTCTACAAAAGAAAATGAACATGTGTAGACTGGAGTGGATAAGCTGCCTGTTGCTTTTGGGGTTGATGGACCATTTGTACCTTCATGCCCAGTGAACAGAAAGTGATTTGTGATGTATCGTTTTTTTAATCCGCTCTTCATTTTTCCACACTAACCTACATGTCTGAACTGGTAGATTGACATCCTGTTTCCCTAGAGAGACAGGAAGCTGTCAAGTCTCATGTCTCACTAGCACCATGCATCTCTTCTTTTGTCCACAACAAAATAACCCCTCTTCAGTTTCTAGAGATAAATGCCCAGCTTGATTACAATGGGGCCATTTGGGGAGCTTTTTGCCTGGTGCTTAAGCTTTTTTAGCTGGCTTATAAATGGGGTGTTATGACAAAAGCTGTATAATAACGCAAAATGGGGTCACCAGCCTTGCTTATAGACAGTGCAGATGGAGGATAAACGAATTACATATCAAGCTAATTAATACAGATAGAATGCCTCACATCATTCTGCCTCAGGCTATACAAGTCTTGATAACAGGAGTTTTCATGTATGACTGTACTAAACGGCATAAAGGGTCAAATAAAATGTACCAGTATGTCTATCTTTGAATTATACAACTGTTTTTATAAGATAATTATATTAATCTTAGCTTTCCTAATGTGGGTCCTGTTGATTCTTGATCAGCCATCCATCTTGGTCCATATCAAAATAAAGTCCCCATGTCTAATCTAAGTGGGCTGGCATGTCTTTCTACACTTATCTGCCTTCTAGGGCCGCGAGTGCCATTTAATTGGCAATATGTTCCAAAACCATCACAGCAGTTTGAGGCTGAATTGTGAAAACATTAGATGATGTATTGCTCTAAGCGTCAAATCCTTCATTCTGCTGGAAGTCAAAGCAGACAGTCAAAGTTTGTTTGCCAAAGGATAATGGTAATATACTGCATGGTTGGGTTAGCAAGGCTTCCTGGGTGTTTCTCAAATGGCTCAGAGGCTATTCTCCCTGTGAGATGAGATCCCTAGGTCTCATTTATCCAGTTTTCCTGTGCATACATGCTCCACGGCTGAGATATGGCTGTGAAAGCCGGCACTCAGGGGAGAGGAGGCAGCGTTAATATCGCAGAGGTTTTCCTTTTTGTAAATGAAAAGACTGAGGGTCTGAATGTGAACGCATGCTAATGGTCAAGGTTCCCTCTGCACTGATGGAAAACAGGCAACAGGAAGTGTCATGATATTATTTACACTGTAAAGGGGTTGCTGTGAATTGATCAGTAAGTTACAGGCAGCAAAGAAGCATGTAAGTTACTGTATTTCATATTGCACACACCACATACCAGTTAAATTGGTACAGCACTCTTACTAATAGGTGGAACAAATATAGCCTCTTACAATGCATGCCTCAAAATATTTTAATGGGCCAAAAACAACAATACCATGCACCTAGTAGTGATTAAAAGGGTTTTGGCGCTCCAAAAAACACAGTACAGGGATGGATTACAGTACCGTTCGAAATACAGCAATTCTTTCCCCTCCTACATAATTTTCTCACAATGCACCATAATTTACAATATGCTGCAGTAAAAGGTTTCATGGCATTTTCCTGTTGATAATATCCCCAAATTACCATATAACTTAGTTTTCCTTTACAGTGTAGCTTAGACTATTATTTAGCTAAGACCAACGTGGGGAAATTAAAACTGGGATAATGTGCAAAACAGTCAGGGTTAGATTAGCGTTGTATTTTTGTAAATAAAAGCTGGTGCGCGATATCTAAGGAAGTCTCAAGGTAGACTATCCCATGACAAGCTAGAGAGTTTTCATCTGTATTTTTTGTAGCTGTATTCTGCCATAAGCAAACAGGAAAACGCTCACCCAGAGGTGGCTCTCCTAGTGGCCGGGGACTTTAATGCAGGAAACTTAAATCCGTCTTACCAAATTTCTATCAGCATGTTAAATGTGCAACCAGAGGGATAAAAACTCTGGACCATCTTTATTCCACACACAGGGACTCATACAAAGCTCTCCCTCGCCCTCCATTTGGCAAATCTGACCATAATTATATCCTCCTGATTCCTGCTTACAAGCAAAAATTAAAACAGGAAGCACCAGTGACGCGATCAATAAAAAAGTGGTCAGATGAAGCATATGCCAAGCTACAGGACTGTTTTGCTAGCACAGACTGGAATATGTTCTGGGATTCCTCCGATGGTATTGAGGAGTACACCACATCAGTCATTGGCTTCATCAATAAGTGCATCGATGACGTTGTCCCCACAGTGACTGTACGTACATACCCCAACCAGAAGCCATGGATTACAGGCAAAATCTGCACTGAGCTAAAGGCTAGAGCTGCCGCGCTCAAGGAGTGGGTCTCTAACCCAGAAGCTTATAAGAAATTCCGCTATGCCCTCCGACGAACTATCAAACAGGCAAAGCCTCAAAACAGGAATAAGATAAAAATCATCCTCTGACGCTCGTTGGATTTGGCAAACCATTAAAGACTACAAAGGCAAGCACAGCGGAGAACTGCCCATTGACATGAGCCTACCAGATGAGCTAAACTACTTCTATGCTCACTTCGAGGCAAATAACACTGAAACATGCATGAGAGCTCCAGCTGTTCCGGAAGACTGTGTGATCACTCTCTCCGCAGCCGGTGTGGGTAAGACCTTTAAACACGTCAACATTCACAAGGCCACAGGGCCAGACGGATTACCAGGACGTGTACTGCGAGCATCCGCTGACCAACTGGCAAGTATCTTCACTGACATTTTCCACCTCTCTCTGTCCGAGTCTGTAATACCAACATGTTTTAAGCAGACCACCATAGTTCCTGTGCCCAAGAACACTAAGGTAGCCTGCCTAAATGACTACCCGACTACACATCTGTAGCCATGACATGCTTTGAAACGCTGCTTAGAAAGGCATTATCCCAGAAACCCTAGACCCACTCCAATTTGCATACTGCACCAATAGATCCACAGGTAATGCAATCTCTATTGCACTCCACACTACCCTTTACACCCTGAACAAAAGGAACACCTATGTGAGAATGCTATTCATTGACTACAGCTCAGCGTTCAACACCATGGTGCCCTCAAGCTCATCAATAAGCTAAGGACCCTGGTACTAAACACCTCCCTCTGCAACTGGATCCTGGGCTTCTTGAGAGAGCGCCCCCAGGTGGTAAGGAACAACATATCTGCCACGCTGATCCTCGACACAGAGGCCCTTCAGGGGTGCGTGCTCAGTCCCCTCCTGTACTCCCTTTTTACTCATGACTGCACAGCCAGGCACGACTCCAACACCATCTTTAAGTTTGCCGATGACACAACAGTGGTAGGCCTGATCACAGACAACGACGAGACAACCTATAGGGAGGAGGTCAGAGACCTGGCCTTGTGGTCCCAGGAAAACAACCTCTCCCTCAACTTGATCAAGACAAAAGAGATGATTGTGGACTACAGGAAAAAGAGGGCCGAGCACGCCCCCATTCTCATCGACGGGGCTGTAGTTGAGCAGGTTGAGAGCTTCAAGTTCCTTGGTGTCCACATCACTAACAAACTAACATGGTCCAAGCACACCAAGACAGTTGTGAAGAGGGCACGACAAAACCTATTCCCCTTTTTTAAACTTCATTGTTGGTTAGGGGCTTGTAAGTAAGCATTTCACTGTAAGGTTGTATTCGGCGCATGTGACTAATACAATTGTGTTTGATTTTGATTTGAGATTGATCTAATCTAGACTCTAAATAAATGACTGTACACGATCTGTTATCAATAATAAAACTAAGCAAATGTAAAGTGAAGAAAAAACAGCGACTGGAAAAGGCTGCAACAAACACTCAAAGTGGACAGTTTTATCTCAATCTCAATCTCTTACTTACATTTGTGGCTGCTTTGCGTGATGTATTGTTGTCTCTACCTTCTTGCCCTTTGTGCTGTTGTCTGTGTCCAATAACGTTTGTAACCTGTTTTAGTGCTGCTACTGTACCCTGTTGTTCTGCTGCCATGTTTTGTTGCTACCATGTTGTTGTCATGTTGTGTTGCTCCCATGCTGTTTTGTCATGTGTTGCTGCCATGCTATGTTGTTGTCTTAGGTCTCTCTTTATGTAGTGTTGTCTCTCTTGTCGTGATGTGCGTTTTGTCCAATATTAAAATTTTTAATCCCAGCCCCTATCCCCGTAGGAGGCCTTTTGCCTTTTGGTAGGCCGTCATTGTAAATAAGAATTTGTTTTTAACTGACTTGCCTAGTTAAATAAAGGTTAAGTGAATAAAACATTGATTGAACATTGATTTATGAAATGTCTTTACTGTGTCACTGTTTAGGAATATAAACATATCATCTCACGGATTAATTATGTTTGCTTATCAAGAATATAACAAGGGCTGTCTCTTACTTGTATAGAAATCATGTGCCCTGCTCTAGCCAAAACATCAGATTTAGAATGGTTTTGTTCAATGTTAATCTATTTTCCCACCATCCCACCAATTAATAAAAATTAAGTCTGGAGCAGGCTGAGCTAGGATTGGCTGAAGATTTCAAAGCAGCTGGTTTTCAATGAATCTGTTTAAGCCTGAGAATGTGCATTTTAATGTCCTTTGGTAACCACCAACGAACTTCGTCTCGTCTCGGAATTAGTAGAGACAAACTGTTGAGTTCAACCATCATATATGATTGATTGCTGTGTATACAGTTCGATACCAGTAAATAATTTTTTACCTGAGATGAAACCTCTGGTCCTTTGGAGTTTGATATGTGCTCAGTCACTAGACAGACAACCAGACATATGTCATTTGACCAAAGGCTGCTGAGCACATAATCGTTCTTTCATGCAATGACTTTCTTCTTCTGTCTTCTCCACAGCTCAGGTGTCACAGCAATAGCGTCACAGGCTGAGGTTGGGTGAATAAACATGCACATGGACTGGATGAGAAAATCCAGCACTGGAATCAGAACGTGTGAAAAACAAACGGCTCAAAAAAAGAGAAAGAAGCAAAGTCCCTAAGTACATGTTGGTCCTTAGGTTGAACCACATGGATCATGTAAGCCCTTAGGTTGAACCACTTGGATCATGTAAGCCCTTAGGTTGAACCACATGGATCATGTAAGCCCTTAGGTTGGACCACATGGATCATGTAAGCCCTTAGGTTGGACCACATGGATCAAGTAAGCCCTTAGGTTGAATCACATGGATCATGTAAGCTCTTAGGTTGAACCACATGGATTATGTAAGCTCTTAGGTTGAACCACTTGGATCATGTAAGCCCTTAGGTTGGACCACATGGATAATGTAAGCTCTTAGGTTGAACCACTTGGATCATGTAAGCCCTTAGGTTGAACCACTTGGATCATGTAAGCCCTTAGGTTGGACCACATGGATCATGTAAGCCCTTAGGTTGGACCACATGGATCATGTAAGCCCTTAGGTTGGACCACATGGATAATGTAAACTCTTAGGTTGAACCACTTGGATCATGTAAGCCCTTAGGTTGAACCACATGGATCATGTAAGCCCTTAGGTTGAATCACTTGGATCTTGTAAGCCCTTAGGTTGGACCACATGGATAATGTAAGCCCTTAGGTTGGACCACATGGATAATGTAAGCCCTAGCAGCCTCTGCCGATAAGAAGGGGTGATATCAAAACATGGAGGTGCTGCTCTGTGTCTGTACCCTCTGTCATCTATTGCTAGGCAAACCTTGATATAAACATGGGGTCAGATAACCCTTAAACTATTTCTATATTATAAGAACTGACTTCTGTCAGCATGCAAATGGAGCATAGATGAGAGAACCTTTCGAGACAGAGAATCGGGCACTGACACGATTGAAATATGTAGGCTATATGACCTATGATTCAAGACCTTCAAAGCAAAGACACAAGCAGTATGGAAGTGCAGGCCACCTCTCTGGTTCAGGCATATGTCAATGGTACGGAGCAACTAAACACCTCATACGACTACAACGTCACGGACGCGTCTGAGAACCCAAACACCTATCAGTTCTACACCATCGGCCTCTTCCTCTCCTGCCTCTACACCATCCTCCTCTTTCCCATCGGCTTCATTGGGAATATACTCATCCTGGTGGTCAACCTCAACCACAGGGAGAAGATGACCATCCCGGACCTCTACTTTGTAAACCTGGCGGTCGCAGACCTCATCCTTGTGGCAGACTCCCTCATCGAGGTCTTCAACCTCAATGAGAAGTACTATGAGTACGCTGTTCTGTGTACCTTCATGTCCTTATTCCTGCAGGTCAATATGTACAGCAGCATCTTTTTCCTGACATGGATGAGCTTTGATCGCTACGTGGCTCTGGCCAGCTCCATGAGCAGTAGTCCTCTGAGGACCATGCAGCACGCCAAGCTCAGCTGCAGCCTCATCTGGATGGCCTCCATCCTGGCTACGCTGCTCCCCTTCACCATCGTCCAGACCCAGCACCGCGGCGAGGTGCACTTCTGCTTCGCCAACGTCTTTGAGATCCAGTGGTTAGAGGTGACCATCGGCTTCCTGGTGCCCTTCTCCGTCATCGGCCTGTGCTACTCGCTGATCGTGCGTATCTTGATGCGGGCGCAGAAGCACCGGGGACTGTGGCCTCGCAGACAGAAGGCCCTGAGGATGATCGGGGTGGTGGTGCTGGTGTTCTTCATCTGCTGGCTGCCTGAGAACATCTTCATCAGCATCCAGCTGCTGCATGGCACGGACGACCCGGCCCAGCGCAGCACCTTCAGCGGCCACCTGTGGCACGACTACCCGCTGACGGGCCACATCGTCAACCTGGCCGCCTTCTCCAACAGCTGCCTCAACCCCATCATCTACAGCTTCCTGGGGGAGACCTTCAGGGACAAGCTAAGACTCTTCATCAAGCAGAAGGCCAGCTGGTCCGTGCTCTACCGCTTCTGCCACCACACCTTAGATTTACACATACCTGTGAGGAGTGAGGTGTCGGAGGTGTGATGCTGCAGGATCAGCAACATCTTTGTATGAACGGTTAGGATGTAACAGAAGTCCAGGGGGGAGGAAGAGCTATGTGCTGCTGTGTCTACCCAGCAGGATTCTGGGAATTGTTTTCATGACACACTCAAGGCTTCCAGAATTCAGCTTCTTATAAGTGGTAGAGATACCATGGAGGAAAACTGAAACTGACCATGAGGCAGCCATTTTGTCTCCTGTAAGCGCGGGTGGAGAACACACTGTGTATCTTCATTAGATATAAATAATGATATTAGGGTAATAAATAAACATTTGGGAAATGGAGAAGTCAAATTGATGAAAATACCAGGTTTGGTGTTCTTTCAATGTCTTCTCTTCGCTTATCAAAGACAAAGTCATTATTCTAATGTAACAAAGCTATACCTGTCATGAAACCGCAACAATCTACTCAGAGAAATGGCAGTGTGGGAACAAATTAAAACAGACACATCAAAGGGACCAGTGACTTGCTTCTCCTTGACCCCAGTGTGGTTATTGTAACACTGTATACTGCTCAGAACTGTTTGGGTAACCCATAAGACTGCTAGACACACCTGTTGTCGGATAATTTTTTATGTACTGACAATTCACTGTATTGTAAGTAGATGTCCTTTTCTTTGTTTGCCTGTGCAAGCAATTGACCACTAACACCACTTTTATTTAAATAAATAAAATAAACATTTGTTTTTTAGGAAGCTGTTGAGAAGCTCTTTGCTGACTTAGTACTGACAACCTTAAGTGTATTACAAAAAGTGGAAGTAAAAGACAGGATATGCCTTCCACAAATCTAAACAAATCATTTTTCTACATATGAAAACAAATTGTAGGTGGTGACCTGCTGCATGTGCCCAGATGTCAGAAAAAGCTTCTTTGCCTTTGATTTTCTCCTACGTTTACAGAATTCATTTGAAATGTTTTTAACAAAAATATTCTTCAAATCAAGGTAGATAGCAAAGGAAACATGAATGCTCATTTTCCTCAAGCATACACAAACAGTTGTGTGCCAGTGCCTTCAGTATTTGAAGAACGCTAAATATATCTAGTTAAGACCGATACTCATTCTAAAGACGGATGTTATCCACAGTATTATGACCCTAGTTGTCAACTCCTGTTTGCCTGAGGCAGAAACAAGGAGGCAGGTGTTTCTCTGAGCGGAGGAGAGGGACTATATGTAAACACATTACTCAATGAAGACGACAGAGGCGCTGCTATCATCTCTTGTGTTTACTCTCAGTCTCCAACAGTTTCAGTCATTCTAAAACTACAGTGAGCAGGGACAGATTAATTTACCAAATGCTTGTTTATTTACCAAATACTATTTTGGGTAAGGGATGAGGGTAAGGGTTAATATCCCTTTAAGCATCCTTTTCTGTCTTGCTAATCTGTCTGTGAAACAAGGCTGAATAAAGACCAGATCTTTTAGTTCTTGTTACAGTTGAGAGTATGTACAGTAGGCTACTGTAAGGAGTCTCACCTGCTCCTGTTTTGCTAGAAAAATCTCCTCAATTACAAGAACCCGGCAAAAGGACTGCTCCCCTCAACTATTGTTCTCATTCACTGTAAACACAAACATTCTGCAGAAATACACCTATCTTTGTAAGTTTATGCCATGACCCTGTTAACCCTTATTGAACACTAAGACCATTGCCTCAGTCATTACCGTGTCTGAAATCCTTACTGTGCATTACGGTGCGTTCTGAGAAAGTATCCATTTTCCATGAATGTAAAAGGAACTGAGAGAAAAACAAACAAATACAGTGGATTCCAGTAATTGCGGTTCCCAGCAGTTAGGTTTTTGTGCTATTTGTTTGTGTTTGTGAATTACTCCTAGGTTACTCAAACTGTAACAATCCATTCTATCTCTAATTTGAATCTGGGGAAATGATGGATTAGTGCATGTGTCAGATATCGTTTGACTAATAGGCCTACTTACTGAAACCACAACAGAAGAGGCATGGTATTATTTTTTTATAGACATCATAAAATATCTTATAGAATCTGCCAACAAGCCCTTCTATGTGCGCCTGAATTCCCACGCGTGAACCACCCATAACAAGCAAACTCATTTATCTCAAGATATCAATAATAGCATAGTCTGGGTGTTGCTTCCAAGGCATTTCCTTTCCACCAACATGTACACATCGATAACCTCGAGATTTGAGATGTCGACGTTTGGAACCAGTTCAGCTCATCATTGGAATATGTGCTTGGTAGTAGAGTAGTGTGAGGATTCGTAGAGAAATAACTTTGATTCGTAGTTTAGCAATAGCAAAACACACGCACAGTGTGTAAATGCCATTGCTAGTCATAGGCAATTCGAGGTTATGTACTTCAGGATTATGCAACAGGCGGGCCACGCAAACAGGATGGCAGTGGCTCATTTGGGTGCCACCACTTTGTAACATTTATGGCCTAACCCATGTGCGTTGCACATTGATTTTCTTTTAGAGTGTCTGGCAAAAAAAAACAGGGCATCAAAAGCTGGGTTCCTAGTTGGAAGTACACAGACTATCATGATCAACTTGTTTCTTACCTTGTAATAAATACTAACAATACACACTATCAAAGGAGAAATAAGGAGTAGTAATTAACAAACGATTCCTAATAATTACAAGGCAAATAAATACTGGCTACTAAGCAACACAAGAGGAGGTGAAAAACCTTTGGACAGTGCCATAAACGTATTCATTGAGGCTCCAAATCATCTGACGTAAATCCAGTTTACAGCCTCTGTGTATATCATTGTCAGATAGAGCAAGTCAATAAACAGTTAAATGCATCAGGTTGAATCTGACATGGCTAAAAGTGATCTACAGTGCCTTGCGAAAGTATTCGGCCCCCTTGAACTTTGCGACCTTTTGCCACATTTCAGGCTTCAAACATAACGATATAAAACTGTATTTTTTGTGAAGAATCAACAACAAGTGGGACACAATCATGAAGTGGAATGACATTTATTGGCTATTTCAAACTTTTTTAACAAATCAAAAACTGAAAAATTGGGCGTGCAAAATTATTCAGCCCCTTTACTTTCAGTGCAGCAAACTCTCTCCAGAAGTTCAGTGAGGATCTCTGAATTATCCAATGTTGACCTAAATGACTAATGATGATAAATACAATCCACCTGTGTGTAATCAAGTCTCCGTATAAATGCACCTGCACTGTGATAGTCTCAGAGGTCTGTTAAAAGCGCAGAGAGCATCATGAAGAACAAGGAACACACCAGGCAGGTCCGAGATACTGTTGTGACGAAGTTTAAAGCCGGATTTGGAAACAAAAAGATTTCCAAGCTTTAAACATCCCAAGGAGCACTGTGCAAGCGATAATATTGAAATGGAAGGAGTATCAGACCACTGCAAATCTACCAAGACCTGGCCGTCCCTCTAAACTTTCAGCTCATACAAGGAGAAGACTGATCAGAGATGCAGCCAAGAGGCCCATGATCACTCTGAAATGCAGAGATCTACAGCTGAGGTGGGAGACTCTGTCCATAGGACAACAATCAGTCGTATATTGCACAAATCTGGCCTTTATGGAAGAGTGGCAAGAAGAAAGCCATTTCTTAAAGATATCCATAAAAAGTGTTGTTTAAAGTTTGCCACAAGCCACCTGGGAGACACACCAAACATGTGGAAGAAGGTGCTCTGGTCAGATGAAACCAAAATTGAACTTTTTGGCAACAATGCAAAACGTTATGTTTGGCGTAAAAGCAACACAGCTCATCACCCTGAACACACATCCCCACTGTCAAACATGGTGGTGGCAGCATCATGGTTTGGGCCTGCTTTTCTTCAGCAGGGACAGGGAAGATGGTTAAAATTGATGGGAAGATGGATGGAGCCAAATACAGGACCATTCTGGAAGAAAACCTGATGGAGTCTGCAAAAGACCTGAGAGTGGGACGGAGATTTGTCTTCCAACAAGACAATGATCCAAAACATAAAGCAAAATCTACAATGGAATGGTTCAAAAATAAACATATCCAGGTGTTAGAATGGCCAAGTCAAAGTCCAGACCTGAATCCAATCGAGAATCTGTGGAAAGAACTGAAAACTGCTGTTCACAAATGCTCTCCATCCAACCTCACTGAGCTCGAGCTGTTTTGCAAGGAGGAATGGGAAAAAATTCCATCTCTCGATGTGCAAAACTGATAGAGACATACCCCAAGCGACTTACAGCTGTAATCGCAGCAAAAGGTGGCGCTACAAAGTATTAACTTAAGGGGGCTGAATAATTTTGCACGCCCAATTTTTCAGTTTTTGATTTGTTAAAAAAGTTTGAAATATCCAATAAATGTCGTTCCACTTCATGATTGTGTCCCACTTGTTGTTGATTCTTCACAAAAAAAATACAGTTTTATATCTTTATGTTTGAAGCCTGAAATGTGGCAAAAGGTCGCAAAGTTCAAGGGGGCCGAATACTTTCGCAAGGCACTGTATCTTTTTTATTACTATCTCATATTACTGTGAATTGCACCCTCTATCCTAAACAACATTTTGGGATGAATATTCTCAAAGCCACAAGCAAAAACTACTTCGGTGTCATTCCAGAGAGCAAATAGGTTCCCATTGAGAAATGGTTTCAAGGATGATACAGGGCACACCTGCATGTACTGTAGTCGGATCCTGTGGTTTAATTATTGTTCCTGTGGGTGTTGCTGAGACAACCTCCCTGTGGGTCTGTTAAAGTAATGCCAGTGAGAGTTCAGTAAGTTACATTGTGTGTGAATGGGAAAGTGTGCTGCTGGGCTGGATGGCCAGCCTGTGGCTGTGGTAAGGCTGGGCTGTATTTGTGGATGGAGCTGCTCAGCGGGAGATGGCGGCTTGGCGTAGTCTGGGAAAAGCATGAGCCCAAACCACAAACTGTTTTTCCAGCTGTGATAATCCAGGCAGCCTGGGAAATCAGCTCAGAGCATTGTTTGAATAATTGTTTGTAGGGGGTCTTTCGTGAAAATGTCAAACTTCTTGTGGTACATGATACAAAGATCTGTCCTTTTCACACAAAACATGTCATATCCTTTCAGTGTACCTCATCTCTTTTGGGTGAAATAGCATGTTAAATTGCTTGAACATGAGAACATACAGGAGATACTCTCTGTGTACACTTGTGAACCACATATAGCAGAATGCTCAGAAAATCCTAGAACGGGGCTGGGTATGGGTTGGGTATACAATGTTTGGATGAGATTTAGTAATACAATAAAGATCCCTGTGAGAATGACCTGAGGATGCGACTATCAAGGAAGCCGACAGAAGGGACCAAGACAGGAAGATGAGTGAGTGATAACGCAAAGATGACTACCAAGTTCATTAATATTCAGAAGCGGTGGCCAGACGGACAAAACCAAAAGCACCCCAGGTCACCCATCCCCTGGGGTGAGGCAGAGCTGGACCCGTCCGGCACACGTGTGGTGTACACAGACACACACACACAGGGAGATATAGACTGTGAGAAGAGTTTGACAGGGGACTGTGTGCGCAGCTGTCGGGTCGAGTAGGGGTCAGAGTTGGATGTGACTGACGTCATAGAAAGCAGAAATGGTGTGACTTTTTCCTTTGATTTCTCTTCCGCATTTTTTCTCTTTGAATGAGGTTTGGTTAGACCTTTGAGCATGCTTGGGCAGCATAACTTGACTTTTAAAGATGACCAGAGTAATACACACTGACATTCTATTGCAAATTGAAGAAAGGTGAAACACATTCACCACAGCCAGTGTTGGGAAACTACTCCAAAAATACAGTTTACCAAGCTGTCAATTGCTTCACACAAGAAGTTAAGCTACACTAAAGCAAAATTAAGAAAAATATATTTTACTTAACTAAAGTTACATTGAAAACTTAAATTACAAATTGAACTACATGGAGTTCACTACTCCCCAACACTGACCACTCCAAGGAGTGAGAGACGGCTGCTGCCATGTCAAAGTAATTAAGACTGGATTGGGCTCATGTATAATTGTATGACAATGCACGCTGTGGCGCTAGGTAGATGAATAATGGATCTGACTCATAATTGCATTTGTAAATTAAAATTATTCACAGAAAAATGAGAGGTGAAAAAGAAAGGTTGCATTCTGGGTGATAGAAGGGGCGAAGGATGATTTTTGCACGAATGCTGAGATACACAAGCGTGCATTCAAGCAAATGATTGGCTGATTTTAAGACAAGTTCAATTTAGACAGCAAGCATACATAAAATGAAGAGGGCATGTGGTGACGAAGTTGATGTACCTTATCTGAAGCTGAGCGAAAGCTTAATGTGTTTTCCTCCCTCCTCCCCCTTGCCTAGCAGCACCCCTGCTCTACGTATAGATTTGACCTGCTACAACATCTGCACACACAATAATACGTACACACACACACACACACACACACACACACACACACACACACACACACACACACACACACACACACACACACACACACACACACACACACACACACACACACACGCACACAGGAGATATAGTAAACATGGTTATGGATATGATATGGGCTTCATCTCCATCTTCAGTTCTATTTGTCTATATTATGCAACGTGATGAATCCCTGGATAAAGCACGGTCAGATAATACTACTCTTCCCTCTAGTGGCATACTAACCAAGCACTATACTCTCTCTCTCTCTCTCTCTCTCTCTCTCTCTCTCTCTCTCTCTTTCTCTCTCTCACTCAAACATGCATGCAGACACACACACACACACACATACACATACACACACACACACACACACACACACACACACACACTACAATCGATAGAACATCCTGCGTCACTTTACTTGGACTAAGAAAATGCACTTTATGACACCGTCAAGAAGCATTATGACCATCCTGTGTCACTTTACTTGGACTAAGAAAATACACTTTATGACAACGTCAAGAAGCATTATGACCATCCTGTGTCACTTTACTTGGACTAAGAAAATACACTTTATGACAACGTCAAGAAGCATTATGACCATCCTGTGTCACTTTACTTGGACTAAGAAAATACACTTTATGACACTGTTAAGTAGCATTATGACCATCCTGTGTCACTTTACTTGGACTAAGAAAATACACTTTATGACACTGTTAAGTAGCATTATGACCATCATAATTATATAATCCAGTAGTGGTGAAAAAATTACTCAATTGACATACTTGAGTAAAATTAAAGATGCCTTAATAAAACAAAAGTCCCCCAGTAAAATACTACTTGAGTAAAAGTCAAAAATAGTATAGTGGTGGGAAAAGTACAACATTGTCATACTGGAGTAAAAGTACAAAGTAAAAGTAAATGCTATACTTCAAAATCCTCATATTAAGCAAACCAGATGGCACTCTTTTTTTTCTGGACAGACAGGGACACATTCCAACACTCCAAGACATAATTTACAAATGCAGTATTTGTGTTTAATGAGTCAGCCAGATCAGAGGCAGAAAGTATGACAAAGTGTTATATTGATAGGTGTGTGAATTGGACCATAACTCTGTCCCGATAAGCATTCAAAATGTATCTAGTAGTTTTGGGTGTCAGGGAAAATGTATGGAGTAAAAAGTACATATTGTCTTTAGGAATGTAGTGAAGTAAAAGTAAAAGTTGTCAAAAATAAAAATAGTACAGATATCACAATAAAATGACTTAAGTAGTACTTTTTTGCCTAAGTACTTTACACCTCTGTAAGCCAGATAGGCCTATCACGGACATGCCCTTATGCCAATCATCAGTCAAAAAGAGGGTGTCTTGTCCTGCTCTTGAAATCTGCTTCTGCATTCATCGCAGTCATCTGAAACAGAGCATTGGGGTAGGTGCATGTCTGACATCAATGAGTGCGCAATTACAGAAATAATTGAATTGATTAGGTTTCCCTCTCCAAAATTACAATTGAATGTAGGCCCTACACATACAACAAGTGAGCAAATTTTACAGCAGATGGTGTTAACAAACTGTAGCATATCCTACCTGTGTTGAGTTTCAACCAAAGCACATAATGCCTAGTTGCCTAGTTGAGTTGTAGCCGCATGAGAGAAAAACGAGACCATTCACATGTAGTGCAGTTTCGCGGTGCCCCCTGCAAGGGAAGAGAGAAGAATGTGCAGCTGTATAGGTATTCTCATGAGAATTCTAGCATGTAAATCTTGTTTGGGCAAACTCAACTTTTTTGGGGTTGATGCATGCACTATTATGACAAACAGTGCCCACAAACTGTTTGGGCCTACATAAAGTTGTTCCAACAGCAGAGCTTTCTTTTCAGCACCATGGAGTGGATCCTTACCACTGCTACAACTGGCTATCAGCGGGCCTTGTTTGGAAGCAAAACCGTTCATTTAGCCTCATTTAATGCCTTTTTAAAAAGACAAGGAAAGCTCTTAGAATATTCGATGATGACATTTCTTTAAAACAGGCTATAGGCTACATGTGCACCACCAAGTCAGAACAGTAGGCTAAGTTATGAGGGGAAAAGGGACCAAATTATTAGGGTAAGGCACATGGGCTACTAACAGCTTACTACACAACATACACTTTGTATTACTTTCTTAACTACAGTATACATATCTCCCTGGCATATTGCATAATTTATGCAGCAGCATACAAGACATTATTGGACTCACCATTGTGCTGTGCTCACTTGAACAGGAAGGTTGCATGGTGGTCCTTCTTGTAGGCAAATTCTGTCATCAAACTTTGTCATCAAAGACTGGCATTCTCTGGATTTATGGTGCTTTCAAGACAACTGGAAACTCTGAAAAGAACAAGGTCAAATCATGACGTCAGTGATCTTCAGGTCGGAGCTCTGGAAAGAGGCCCGTTCAAAACGTATTTTCCCAGTCGGAGCTAGTTTTTTTCCCAGTTCCCAGTTGTCTTGAACTCACTTAAGTCTGAGATTTCCCAGTTCCGAGTTTCCAGTTGTTTCGAACGTCATACTGGATTGACAGCATGGCCAATGTATTCAACCTTTTCTGGCCCATGGTGTTGCGTGTGAATGTTTATTATTTTAAGCTTGGAAAAGAGACCCTTAAACCCAGACTTAGACCACACACCCTCTCCACCGAATAGCAGGAAAAGCAAAATAGTGATTGCTTTGCAAGGCTTGCAGTTATCCACTGATTCCTTCCAAACCACTCATTGTTGAATTGATCATTTTCAAATTGTTGTCTAATGTTTATGTCCAATGCAATAGCCGATGAACAGCGATTCGTTTGATCTATAATTTATTTTCATATGACAAGGCTTGAAAAGGATTTGCCAGTAGATTGTCGACGTGATTCATGATGATGACTGCTTGTCTAGCTTGCTAGCTAACATTTTGAAAGTATGTTTACACGATCAGTCCAATCAAAGCTACGGTAGATTTAACGTGATTTGACATCATTTTATCTGTGGCCACCGACCTTGAGCCTTCTTGGATGGGCACTTCTAATGTAAATCTATGGTAACACCCAAGGGGGCTTGAACATTCTACCTCTCCCTGTAGATTTTGCAGTGACGTAGTGTCCCCATGAGTGGCAGAACACTGAGCCAATCACGGCGCAACTAGAGAAGATTACCAACCCCTACGCACTGTATTTTCTGCTGACTGCCCCTCCACAACAGAAAACACTGAGCTAGACTGAAACACCTGCAAAAAGGAGACCATGTTTGTATGCGGCTTTATTAACTCTTTGCAAACTGATATGTGACACATATTAATGCCAAAATAACATGCAAAACAGGCAACAACAAACAATAAATATACAGTTAATGAGCAGTTACTGCCTTTTTGCTTGGTAGGGCAGAGTACCAGTCAGAAGTTTGGAGACATCTACTCATTCAAGGGTATTTCTTAATTTTTTTATTTCTATTTTCTACATTTTAGAATAATAGGGAAGACATCAAAACTATGAAATAACAGTCATGTAATAACCCAAAAAGTGTTAAACAAATTTAAACATATTTGACATTCTTCAAAGTAGCCACCCTTTGCCTTGATGACAATTTAACACACTCTTGGCATTCTCTCAACCAGCTTGACCTGTAATGCTTTTCCAACAGTCTTGAAGGAGTCCCCACACATGCTGAGCACTTGTTGGCTGCTTTTCCTTCACTCTGCCTCCCACCATCTCAATTGGGTTGAGGTCGGGTGATTGTGGAGGCCAGTCCTCTGATACAGCACTCCATCACTCTCCTTCTTGGTCAAATAGCCCTTACATAGCCTGGAGGTGTAAAGAAACCCCCTTGAAATAGTATGTTTGTCCAATCTTTGGACTGGTACTGTATATATGTATTATTGTTTTTTTTGTTGCGACTCTATTTTACACATTTTGACATGAGGCCAAACTTTTAACCATGACGCTGAGGCAATCATTCTAAAATCTCATTTGAAATTAAGTGTTTGTTTTTTTGTCTTACAGTAAGTTTTACTATGCTATTATATTCGGTTCTGATATGTACAATACTGTGATTTGTGATCTTGCAGACGTTGATTCAGCAATGATCTCACTTTATTAAACAAGCACCCTTCCCTAGTGTAGCCTGTTCTCTAGTAGAGTAGAGACGGAGCGTAAAGTAGAAGCTTCGGGCCTTTAGCTGTCAGGAAGAAGGTTCGAGGAAAAGTCGAATCCACAGTAGGGTGAGAATATGTTCCGGATTGTGCGGGACAGTCCTGCATTTTGGTCCTTTGTCCCGCAACCAAACAATCATGTCCCGCATTTTATCAAAACAATCCAACACCACTAATTTACAAAAAAATATGATTTATTACGTATTTCAGTAAGGCATTCACATCTGTCTCTTTTGCATCAGAGAGGAAGAGGCGAAGCAATCACCAAAATATGTCCAAAATAAGGCCAACGCGTTTCTTTGTGTTTATTTCGGACCTAATCTTTTCGCCTGCCTTTGGGACACGACTCCCATTGTTAGGACACAGACATGGGCATCTCGTCCTTATATACTGATCTCTGTTTGCAGTCCTGTTGCTCTTTAGACAAGATATACATCATATAGGTGTGGTACTGATGATGTTAAACACTTCTCCGATCCTTGTTGAGATCTGATTTTCTGCGCAGCGCAAGGTGATAGGGCCAATGTCATATCGTCAACCAATCACTTTTGTAAAATCCTTTCGGTCTAAATTCCAGCTAAACTTGGAGGGGACAGTTCAAAAATAATGCTTCTGACAAAAAGCTACAAAGTAAATAAATAGCCGTATTTGAAAATGTATATAAGGTTATTAAATTGAAAATATATAATAAATATGTGATTTTATCAAACTTGTGAGGCTCTCCATGCTCATCAGTTGTTCATCTAACATATTTGCTGCTACATCACTCAATCCGGTTGTCAAAGTCTCCCATCCTAACTGTTTTACATTCCCTAAGACCAACCAGAAACCTTTCCTTGCCCAAGTATTCCCAGATGTTCACAAAACAGACACACATTTGCTCATTACACACATTACACATTAGACATAATGGTCTAACCATAGGATGGATTGCAGTCTCTCCTTATCCATAAGTGTAAATAACAACATGTAAATAATAATAGGAGTGTAAAAAGTCCTGCTTAGAGGTATCTCTCCAAGGGGTTTGGCCAACTCTGATCGGTTTCCCAAATACTGGGGTTTGAATATGTTCATGTGACATTTGTCATTCTACAAATGATCCCACATTTAAGAAAAATCAAATGAAAATCTTCAGGTGGTTGAGTCTGATTTACAAAACCTTGCCATTATCTTACTCTACATAGGCAAGATATTCTGCAATTATGCCTACCGTTTCTGCCTAGTAGCTTGCGCACAATACTAAAATGACAAATCAGGATATTTGAGGCAGGGGCATTTCAATATTGCCTATTCTCATTTCATGACTTAGACATCTGTGAGCTCCAAAATAATTAGCACTGTGACACTTTCTTGTTGTTGTTTCCTCTCTTTACTCCAGTACACAATGACTATGAACTTAAAGTCCAGACTGTCAGCTTTAATTTGAGGGTATTTTCATCCATATCTGGTGAACAACCCGTTTAGAAAGGACAGCACTTTTTGTACATAGTCCCCCATTGATTAAATCAAGCGTGTGACGCTACAAACTTGTTGGATGTATTTGCTGTTTGTTTTGGTAATTACAGATCATTTTATTCCCAATAGAAATATATGGTAAATAATTGATTGTGTCATTTTGGAGAGACTTTTAAATACGAATATAATATGTTTCTAAACACTTCTCCATTAATGTGGATGCTACCATGATTACGGATAGTCCTGAATGAATCGTGAATAATGATGCGTGAGAAAGTTACAGACGCACAAATATCATAACGGTGAGAGGTTAGCATGTCCTGAGGATATGATATTTGTTTGTTTTTATTTTTTATTTTACCTTTATTTAACTGTGTTTGTCATTTTCTCACTCATCATCATTCACGATTCATTCAGGACTATCCGACTATCTGTAAAACGTGTCAATGTCCCAATTATTTTGGAGCTCACTCACTGCCCATAAATGCTTACAAAAATGCAAAGCCATCATTGAATTTTTTTTGTGTCGTTTTTTTCAAAGACACAAGTTCGCATATCAGATTGGAAATAGCCTAATTAAACCAGCAAAATTACTTAGATGTGAAACAATAACAGTATGGGGAATAACAGTGGTATTCTTGCTGTGATAAGAATTATCATGGGATATCTTTTGTTTGAAAGAAAATCGCCGCAGTCATTTTAGGGTACCACACTCAGCGTTGTACAACCCCATCACCACTGGGTGGCGCTGCGTTGTATGCTACATTTGAACAACGATAGACTAAAAAGCTGTTACCAGATGCATGTAAATCATTCAACGTAGGCTATGACGAATTGTAGCCTTTTTGAGTGGCCTATAGTAAAACAATATTTTGACAGCGTCAAGTTTTTTTAAAAACTCATAACAATATCACAAGAAGTAGAATTAGATGTAACAAGTAGGATGGCTAGTAACCTAACAGATTTGGACTATAGCCTACACGACGTGATGGAATACTTTTTAACACACATCCATAATATTTTGTTCCTTGCTGACTCTTACAGTGAATAGCCAAATAATTCGTGACTTCACTCCTCCTCTAAAGGAGCATTTCCTCTGTTACAATGAGCGCTGGTTAAGAGGCGCCTTGGCAGAGGAACATGCTGTGATTCATAAGGGAGTTATACTACATACTTGAAAAACTCTAATAATGTTGCGCGTCGTAGTGGAATCAGCCAAAGGCATCCCCAAAAAGAAACTCGGAAACCCAGATCCCATAGCAGCGGTAGTGTTCAAAGGTGAGTTATTGTTTTGTTGCCTCTTGTGTGGCATTTAGCCTACATCTACTCTTTGGTTTCAATGCCTTGATGGTTGGCTATTCTTGAGAAGTTCAAAACATCTGGATCAAAGACGTTCTCCAAAGATGAAGACATGCAGAGTTGCTTTCGGGTTGTAGCCTACTTCTTAGTTAGGCTACTTTATAGTTCTCTTTATTTTAAAGTCACATTATCCTTTCTGCCCTTTGCTGTCAATGTTGGGTTAGTCGACCAATTTTCTGTCTATCATTTATTCTTTGAACCAACAACTGCAATATTCCACAATAAGATGATATTCTGATGGATTTTGTGGTCCCCAAACATTTAACATGTTCAATAAACACAAACATGATGCTCTTTGTATTCAAAGTGGAGATACTGCATCATTAACTGTGAGCATGTAAGGGCACAAAACTACTATGAATTGCATTGAAGGTACAACAATGGTACTGTGCATTAGTTCTGAGATTCCCAAACCTCATTTTGCCTGCTTTAAGGCAATGAGTCACATGAAATAATGTTACCTGTATTGTGTTACACAGAGGGAAAACACATTCCCTTATAAAGGGTTGGAATCATCCATTCTCCCCCTGTCATGAAGAGCTCTGCAGCTGGGTCAATGTGCTTCATTTTTGTATGGATATTTTAGGACAAGAGTCAGTCCAAGATGCACATTCAACTTTTATGGTTCAATATGTTGCCACTGTAAGTTGGCTCACTGTGTTACCAGCCCCAGGGACGTTGTAGTTATTACTCATTTTAAAACTACCTATATATGTTAAAGGCCCAGTGCAGTTAAAAACATGATATACCTGTGCTTTATATATATTTCCATTATGAGGTTGGAAATTGAAATTGTGAAAATTATGATAATGTCCTTTTAGTGTAAGAGCTGTTTGAAAAGACTGCCTGAAATTTCAGCCTGTTTTGGTGGGGTAGAATTTTGGCCTACCTGGTGACATCACCAGGCAGTAAATGAGTTAAGAGACCAATAAGAAACAACCCTCTCTACCAATAACAGCTAGTTTTCCCCTCCCCACTTAAACCACCCCTAAACAGTCCTTGCAAAATGATTGCTTGAGAACTTTGCATTTTTGTAAAGAAGCTATTTTTGTTTATTTTTGAGCATTTAGTTAAAAACAGTCACAGTAACATAATTGTTACCCAGAAATTATTTGATATTCAGATAAAAACATCTGCATTGAACCCAGAGAAATATATTCTACCATGCATATACACCCGAGTGGCACAGCCATCTAAGGCACTGCATCTCAATGCTTGAGGTGTCACTACAGACACCCTGGTTTGATTCCAGGCTGTATCACAACCGACCGTGATTGGGAGTCCCGTAGGGCGGTGCATCGTCCGGGTTTGGCCGGTGTCGGCCATCATTGTAAATAAGAATTTGTTCTTGACTGACTTGCCTAGTTATATGCAGGGTATATATAAAAACATATATTTGCGTGTTTTAATCTTGCCACTTTGTGTAAATGCTACAGGTGAAAAGAAGAAAACTAAAGCAATTGATCGTGAACTCAATCCCGTGTGGAATGAAGTAAGTATAAATATTAACATTACAATCCATATTCTCTCTGGCAGTCTCTGGGAATGTTGAAAAAGGTGTTGAGAGGGAAGTTTTGTGTGGAGGAGGATATGAGAATGAATTACAGTGCCTTGCGAAAGTATTCGGCCCCCTTGAACTTTGCGACCTTTTGACACATTTCAGGCTTCAAACATAAAGATTTAAACTGTATTTTTTTGTGAAGAATCAACAACAAGTGGGACACAATCATGAAGTGGAACGACATTTATTGGATATTTCAAACTTTTTTAACAAATCAAAAACTGAAAAATTGGGCGTGCAAAATTTATTCAGCCCCCTTAAGTTAATACTTTGTAGCGCCACCTTTTGCTGCGATTACAGCTGTAAGTCGCTTGGGGTATGTCTCTATCAGTTTTGCACATCGAGAGACTGAAATGTTTTCCCATTCCTCCTTGCAAAACAGCTCGAGCTCAGTGAGGTTGGATGGAGAGCATTTGTGAACAGCAGTTTTCAGTTCTTTCCACAGATTCTCGATTGGATTCAGGTCTGGACTTTGACTTGGCCATTCTAACACATGTTTATTTTTGAACCATTCCATTGTAGATTTTGCTTTATGTTTTGGATCATTGTCTTGTTGGAAGACAAATCTCCGTCCCAGTCTCAGGTCTTTTGCAGACTACATCAGGTTTTCTTCCAGAATGGTCGGGTATTTGGCTCCATCCATCTTCCCATCAATTTTAACCATCTTCCCTGTCCCTGCTGAAGAAAAGCAGGCCCAAACCATGATGCTGCCACCACCATGTTTGACAGTGGGGATGGTGGGTTCAGGGTGATGGGCTGTGTTGCTTTTACGCCAAACATAACGTTTTGCATTGTTGCCAAAAAGTTCAATTTTGGTTTCATCTGACCAGAGCACCTTCTTCCACATGTTTGGTGTGTCTCCCAGGTGGCTTGTGGTAAACTTTAAACGACACTTTTTATGGATATCTTTAAGAAATGGCTTTCTTCTTGCCACTCTTCCATAAAGGCCAGATTTGTGCAATATACGACTGATTGTTGTCCTATGGACAGAGTCTCCCACCTCAGCTGTAGATCTCTGCAGTTCATCCAGAGTGATCATGGGCCTCTTGGCTGCATCTCTGATCAGTCTTCTCCTTGTATGAGCTGAAAGTTTAGAGGGACGGCCAGGTCTTGGTAGATTTGCAGTGGTCTGATACTCCTTCCATTTCAATATTATTGCTTGCACAGTGCTCCTTGGGATGTGTAAAGCTTGGGAAATCTTTTTGTTTCCAAATCCGGCTTTAAACTTCTTCACAACAGTATAACGGCGTTCTTCATTTGTTGAAAGAGAGGACCGAAATGCAGCGTGGTGGTTACTCATGTCTTTAATGAATAAAGTGACGATACATGAAATAACTTAATAAATACAAAACAACAAACGGAACGTGAAACCTAATACAGCCTATCTGGTGAACACTACACAGAGACAGGAACAATCACCCACGAAAGACAAAGCGAAACTCAGGCTACCTAAATACGGTTCCCAATCAGAGGCAACGAGAATCACCTGACTGCTGATTGAGAACCGCCTCAGGCAGCCAAGCCTATACAACACCCCTAATCAGCCGCGATCCCAAATACTACAAACCCCAATACGAAATACAATAACATAAACCCCTGTCACACCCTGGCCTGACCAAATATATAACGAAAACACAAAACACAATGACCAAGGCGTGACAGAACCCCCCCCCCCCCCCCCCCCAAGGTGCGGACTCCCGGACGCACCTCAAAACCATAGGGAGGGTCCGGGTGGGCGTCTGTCCTTGGTGGCGGCTCCGGCTCGGGACGTGGACCCCACTTCATTAATGTCCTAGTTCCTCCCCTTCGCGTCCTGGGATAATCCACCCTCGCCGCCGACCATGGCCTAATAGTCCTCACCCAGAACCCCACAGAATTGAGGAGCAGCTCGTGACTGAGGGGCATCTCGGGACTGAGGGACAGCTCGGGACTGAGGGGCAGCTCGGGACTGAGGGGCAGCTCGGGACTGAGGGGCAGCTCGGGACTGAGGGGCAACTCGGGACTGAGGGGCAGCTCGGGACTGAGGCAGCTCGGGACTGAGGGGCAGCTCGGGACTGAGGGGCAGCCCGGAACTGAGAGGCAGCCCGGAACTGAGGGGCAGTCCGGAACAGAGGGGCAGTCCGGAACAGAGGGGAAGCCCAGTACTGAGAGGAAGCCCAGTACTGAGAGGAAGCCCAGTACTGAGATGAAGCTCAGGTAGGTAGTAGGCTCCGGTAGATCCTGGCTGGCTGGCGGATCTGGAAGATTCAGGTTGACTAGCAGATCTGGAAGATTCTGGTTGACTAGCAGATCTGGAAGATTCTGGTTGACTAGCAGATCTGGAAGATTCTGGTTGACAGGCTGATCTGGAAGAATCTGGTTGACTGGCAGATCTAGAAGATCATGGCTGACTGGCGGATCTAGCTGCTCTATGCAGACTGACAGCTCTGACTGCTCCATGCAGGCTGACAGCTCCTTGCAGACTGGCAGCTCTGGCTGCTTCATGCAGACTGACAGCTCTGACTGCTCCATGCAGGCTGACAGCACCCTGCAGACTGGCAGCTCCTTGCAGACTGACAGCTCTGACTGCTCCATGCAGGCTGACAGCTCCTTGCAGACTGACAGCTCCTTGCAGACTGGCAGCTCCTTGCAGACTGGCAGCTCCTTGCAGACTGGCAGCTCCTTGCAGACTGACAGCTCCCTGCAGACTGACAGCTCTTTGCAGACTAACAGCTCTGGCTGCTTCATGCAGACTGACAGCTCCCTGCAGACTGGCAGCTCAGGCTGCTTCATGCAGGCAGGAGGCTCCGGCAGCGCAGAAGAGGAGAAAGGCTCTGGCTGCGCTAAACAGGCGGGAGACTCCGACAGCGCAGGAGGGAAGGAATGCTCTGGCTGTGCTGAACAGGCGGGAGACTCCGACAGCGCAGGAGAGGCGAGGCGCACTGTAGGCCTGATGCGTGGTGCGGGCACTGGTGATACTGGAGCGAGGACACGCACAGGAAGCCTGGTGCGGGGAGCTGCTACCGGAGGACTGGTGTGTGGAGGTGGCACAGGATGTGCAAGGCTAGGGATGTGCACAGGAGGCCTGGTGCGTGAGGCTGGCACCAACTTCACCAGCCGACTAACACGCACCTCAGGACGAGTATGGAGCGCTAACTCAGGTGCCATCAACCCCGACTCGATCCGTCGGACGAATATGATATCTATAGCACCAAGCTAGCAACTCCCTCATTACTCTCCACTCCACTTTCCCCATTAACTCCTTCACAGTCTCTGCTTCGCTCACCTCTAACACCGGCTCTGGTTCTGGTCTCTTCCTTGGCTCCTCACGAAAAACAAGGAGAGTTGGCTCAGGTCCATCTCCTGACTCAGCCACTCTCCCTCTGAGCCGCCCCCCCCAATATTTTTTTGGGGGTGACTCTCGGGTTTCGCTCTGCGCCGCCGTGTCTGTTTCTCCAACTCCATTCTCCTATAGCCTTCTTCGCACTGCTCTAGCGAATCCCATGCGGGCTCCTGCACTCTCTCTGGGTCGGCCGCCCACCTGTCGATTTCTTCCCACGTCGTATACTCCATGCCATTGCTGTCCATAACGTCCTCCTTTCGCTTTTCCTGCCTGTTACCACGCCGCTCGGTCCGTATGTGGTGGGTGATTCTGTAACGGCGTTCTTCGTTTGTTGAAAGAGAGGACCGAAATGCAGCGTGGTGGTTACTCATGTCTTTAATGAACAAAGTCACCATACATGAAATAACTTAATAAATACAAAACAACAAACGGAACGTGAAACCTAATACAGCCTATCTGGTGAACACTACACAGAGACAGGAACAATCACCCACGAAAGACAAAGCGAAACTCAGGCTACCTAAATACGGTTCCCAATCAGAGGCAACGAGAATCACCTGACTGCTGATTGAGAACCGCCTCAGGCAGCCAAGCCTATACAACACCCCTAATCAGCCGCGATCCCAAATACTACAAACCCCAATACGAAATACAATAACATAAACCCCTGTCACACCCTGGCCTGACCAAATATATAACGAAAACACAAAACACAATGACCAAGGCGTGACACTCGGACCTGCCTGGTGTGTTCCTTGTTCTTCATGATGCTCTCTGCGCTTTTAACGGACCTCTGAGACTATCACAGTGCAGGTGCATTTATACGGAGACTTGATTACACACAGGTGGATTGTATTTATCATCATTAGTCATTTAGGTCAACATTGGATCATTCTGAGATCCTCACTGAACTTCTGGAGAGAGTTTGCTGCACTGAAAGTAAAGGGGCTGAATAATTTTGCACTCCCAATTTTTCAGTTTTTGATTTGTTAAAAAAGTTTGAAATATCCAATATATTTCGTTCCACTTCATGATTGTGTCCCACTTGTTGTTGATTCTTCACAAAAAAATACAGTTTTATATCTTTATGTTTGAAGCCTGAAATGTGGCAAAAGGTCGCAAGGTTCAAGGGGGCCGAATACTTTCGCAAGGCACTGTAGGGAATGAGGCTAAAATGTTGTCCGCTGTGTGTAGTTATTATTAGATAGAGGAATGATAACTGTGAACACTTCCCTTTTGATTTAAAGCATTTGTACCCCCCCATGTTTCATAATTTAACTAACATTGACAAAGTTGCGTTTTTTATGTACTAACTCAATTTGTGGTTGCAGGTGCTTGAGTTCGACCTAAAGGGCTCCCCATTGGATGCGTCCTCCTTTATAGACGTGATTGTGAAAGACTATGAGACGATCGGCAAAGACAAGTACGTACCTGACATGTAGCTACTGTATATGTCTCAAAAGTTTTGTGAGAGAACGCACATCACACACACGCACACACACACCTCCTGCTAATCGGACGCTGCTAGTGCTGCTAGGGAGGAGGTGGGACATAGTGTTTTACTCAGTTTGACCTCTTGTCATTTCTCAGTCAAAGTGCCCCTCCATTAGAATGTGAACCTGGTCATTACAATACAGTGTCTGGTAATTACAGGTTATACAGAGAGTGACTGAAAGGGAATGTTCAAACCCTGAGGCCAGTGCTGAGTTTAAACTGAGTTGTAGAAAACTAGAGTAAGCACTTCTGCGGAAGGAGATCCATAATGTTCATTAAGGTCAAACCCTGAGGCCAGTGCTGAGTTTAAACTGAGTTGTAGAAAACTAGAGTAAGCACTTCTGCGGAGGGAGATCCATAATGTTCATTCAGGTCAAATCTTCAGGTTACTTGCGTAACCCCGTAGTTCTATGTTAATATGAGTGAGCTATCTTACATATGGGGGCATGCCCTTTGGGGCGAGATCATAAGGAAGCTCCAATCACAAAACATCTGTCGTAAACAGACAGGAGGCGTGGCGAATAGTGGGGAACCCCACTTATTATAATGCGTCAAGTCCCATACTCTAGCTCATTATCAAACATATGTGTTCCTCCTTAAGCATATTGAGATACCCCAATCATATTATCAGAGAACAGGGGTTACGCAAGTAACCTTAAGATTTGACCTTAAGGAACATCATGGATCTCTGACTGCAGAAGTGTTTACCCAAGTGCTCTTTCAAATACTTTTTTCGTTATCTCAAATATGTGTATCTCACATGTAGTCAACTCCCATAGCAGTTGACTATATCGGTGGCGAGGTCACAATGAAGTCGGAAAACAATGAGACAAGTCGTGCTGAGGAGAGTGTAGAGAGAGCTTGTGATCTCCGTAAGGAAGAAAACGATTCATGAGCTAGAGGGCGGGGCGCCTCAAAATAGGTTGTGTGATCGGGGTGTCCTTGTGACCCCGTCCCGAAGGACTTACCCCATACGTGAGATACAGAAACAAGTTTTTGAAAGAGAACTTAGTTGATCTACAATTACATTTTTAAAAACTCAAGTTTTTCCATTGCAATGGGCCACATAACCTCTACAGGAACTCCTCTTGCCATGACAACATGTGTTGAGGAAAATTGTGTTACCGCAGAGCTTAAATGATTACCACGTTGGTAAGTGGAAAGTGAGGGGTGATTTGAAGTCGCACAACCCCTTGCAGCTCCACTACCACACCCTGTACCTGCCTCCGTGTTCAGACTCGCTGTGTTATGGGAGGAGGATTCATCGCTCACTATGATGGAACCGTTTTCTCTCTCCAAAAGGCTATTTCTTCACCATGAGCACAAATCACTTCAAACTCAATAGATTCAAAAAGGGTCTCTTATGTGTCTACTGTATATCAAGAGAAACAGGTTTCAAAATGTCAACATGTTACTGCTTTTATATTGATGAAACATGTCTGAGTTGTATTGATGCTTCATTGATGAAACATATCTGAGTTGTATTGATGCTTCATTGATGAAACATGTCTGAGTTGTATTGATGCTTCATTGATGTTCCATTTCCAATGTGATATTTTTAAGTCACGTAATGAGCAGCCTCGATTTAGCAGCATGCTTTTCACCACTTCTCAGCAGGAACTCTAATCTAGATAGAGAGAGAGAGAGAGAGTGAGAGAGAGTGAGAGAGAGAGTGAGAGAGAGAGAGAGAGAGAGAGAGAGAGAGAGAGAGAGAGAGAGAGAGAGAGAGAGGAGAGAGTGAGAGAGAGTGAGAGAGAGTGAGAGAGAGTGAGAGAGAGAGAGAGAGAGAGAGAGAAAGAGAGAGAGAGTGAGAGAGAGTGAGAGAGAGAGAGAGAGAGAGAGAGTGTGAGAGAGAGAGAGAGAGAGAGAGAGAGAGAGAGAGAGAGAGAGAGAGAGAGAGAGAGAGAGAGAGAGAGAGAGAGAGAGAGAGAGAGAGAGAGAGAGAGAGAGAGAGAGTGAGAGAGAGTGAGAGAGAGAGAAGGCTATGATAATGAGAGTGACTCACATCTTTGAACTTCTATAATGTGTGTGGGGGGCACTGGCAGAGTCCAGACTCAAACACAAGCAAAGTTACAGAGCTTGCACAGGCTTGTCACTGGCAGATGGGGGTTTGAGTAAGCTTGAGAACCCTTTGCAGATGTGTGTGTATATCTCATCTAGTATAAACACACACTCAATAAGGGGGGGGGGGATATAAGGACATCCCCTAGTGACCACCATATACAATCATATGTCCTGTTGAGGCATTTCGAATCCTCCATATCCAATGTCCAAATAAAATTTTTAAAAGCCCAAAATGATATACAAACATGAATACATACAGTATGTTTTTTTCTGCTAGAGACTAGACAGTAAACTATAGCCTGCTCTTGCCAACTCCATTACTCATTGTCAATCCAAACATGGCATGACATTGATTGACAAGGAGTTGACATGATAGCACAAATAGACGGGCACAGTTAGCAGCAGGGCCTTTGATATCAGCAAAAGAAAGAACTCCATATTATGCTGTATTATTTGACTTCATAGTGTGGAACTGCTTTAGACTCATAAAAGAGGAACTAGCCACTACCCAGTGCATAAATATAGCCAACCAGTGTGCTGACAGGTAGTGTGTGTTCCATATTATTAGTCAGTAACAGTCAACTCATTTCCTCAGAGGGAAAATATTCAGCAATGGGTATTTGGCATGTGTCTGCTCGCCTTTGAAAAGTCAACTGCCAACTAATTGAGTCAAGATAAAATGTGAAATGTGTCAAATTCCAAGAGGAATAAAAAACAAAAGACTCAAAGAGCATTCCTCTCTCAGCTTCAGAGTAGCCTGCTTTCAATGCCAAGGTGTGATCTCTACCGCTGACCCTGTAGTTCAACGTCATTTCCAGGACGCATGATTGTTTATCTCTCTGTGTGGGATGACAAATTACTTCAACACTGAGGGTGACATAGCCAAGAGGGGAGAGGCATGACAACATCCCACCTTCCCCCCTCTCTCTTCTCTCCCACCCTCTTCTCTCCTCTCTCTCTCCCTCTCTCTCTCCCCCTCCCATCTCTCTTCTCTTCTCTCCTCTCTTATGTTCTCTCTATCCCCCCTCTCTCTCCCATCCTCTATTTCAATTCACTTAAATTATCTCTCCCTCCCTCCTTCTCTCTCTCAATTAAATGTCTCTCTCTCTCTCTCTCTCTCTCTCTCTCTCTCTCTCTCTCTCTCTCTCTCTTGTCTCTCTCCTCCCCTCAGCCTGATACACAAGGCCAGACTACAGGCATGCCTGTGGTAGATGCTAATTGCTCCCAGCGATTAGTCTTTCCTCGTCCTCCCTTTTCATGATTCTTTGCCCTCGTCTGTGGGATCGAGTGTTGTTCCTCACTACAGAGCACAGATTACATTTTTTTCCCAGTGTTCTCCGGGAAGGCTCTAATGGTTGCCAAAATAAGCTATGCTAGGCTGATGTTTGTCATTGTGACAGCTTATTAAGATCACTCAGTTACAGGAAAGTCGTCGTCTCGCTACAATCCTATCACTTTGTTTTTCTTGAGTTCCTCCAGTCCAGCACAAGCAAAGTGCCTCAATGGTATCAACAATATGTTGACATATACACACTTCTTTAAATTATGGCTGCATGGCACGGTGGTGGCTTTGTAAACATAACGGGAATAACTGAGATTAAGCAATGCAACATGATTCTTAATCATTGCGTAATAAAGAACCCTTGGTACCTTTCTAGTTAGTCCTCAGTTCCCCCATAAGGGACTTTCATCAGATCTGTGCGGCAAATATAATTGCTCTATATGACTTGTTGCTAGATTTGTCAATTCTGAAAGAAGTACAAATGAGAACTGGATACTGCCTGTGATTAGTCAAAAAACAAATATATTCATACTTATTAAATGACATACATCCTTGTTGTCAAGAGAATTATGTTCTCCATGTTCATAAACCCAATTCAATTAACTACTCAGCCTGAAACCCAGAATTTATAGGAGACTGGTTGAAATGAATCAGACGGAGGCCCAGCTACGATAGTCAGAACGTTTATTTACGAGAGCTCTGCTCTGTTGTACAAAACATTTCATTTTATACTGGCTTCTCCTGCACACACATTCACACAAACATACACACACACATTCACCCTCACACACGCGCACACTTTCTCACCAACCTTAGCACACAATGCCCTGCTACGGGATTCCGTGAGACTTACTCCCCCTCCTCCCTCAAGTTAGGGAAACTGGAAAGTACTCTCAGTGGCCCCAGCCAAGGTCGGCCCTGAATCTTGCTCAGACAGTCTGTCTGTTATTCAAATAAGGTTTATAGACATATTGTACAGACTATGGTCATACATAATTCAAATCAATTTCATACTCATACGATTATACGGCTTCAGGGTTCAGGGTGGATTATTCTAGTCATTCATATAAATTCCCATCAACAATTGTACACAAACAACAGAGGAAATCTACACCTCTTTATGCAGTAGACCAGCAAGTATAATACATGCATTTGTTTAAGTGATCTGGGTATGATATTATTATGTTACTGTATGCGTTTCCACCTGAAAGATTCATGTCACATATATACAGGTGGTGCTCATGACTTTTGACCACTATTCCAGATTTATTGGCTCAGCTAAGATCTCTCTCCTAGACCTGGCTCATGGTCACACCAAGTCCCTCCCAGCAAAGAACCTGTCCCTGGTCAATGAGAAGAAACAGGACACTGGGGTGAGTTTCTCTATGGCTACACACTTGTGTCATTGAGAATTAACAGCTTCTAGAATGAACAAGATTTATAAACATGTATAAGCATTTATAATTGGCTTATTCTTAAAAGTAAACGAAGTGTAACCAATAATACACTTTATTGTAGTGACATTGTCGAGGTTCGGTGCTTTTGGCTTAATGGCTAATGTGTTGGGTTGACAATAGCTGGACCCGGGTTCAAGTCCTGGTCAGAACTAGCACACAAATTCCCTACATTGGTGTAATAAGTGGGATGGCGCCCATAAGGTTATCGGAAAGGTGTGTACACATGAAGGACTTGGAATAAATAAGCTTGGGGAGATGTTCTCCTGAAGGGAGGGGCTAGTGTAGCGAGTATTTCGCTACTCTCGCATTAACATCTGCTAACCATGTATATGTGACCAATACAATTTGATTTGATTGGAGTAGCGAACTTAACCCAACACCTAGGGACCTCGTCAAGAGGTTCAGGTCTTTTGGCGTAACCACTAAGGTGTTGGGTTGACAGTTGCTGGACCCAGGCCTGAGTCCCAGGCAGAACTACCCCATGCATATAATAACTAGGTTAAAACGTCTTGATCATTGACCATAATATGTCAATGTAAAATAATGTAAGTTAAAGTTGTCAATACATTGAGACATTGTCTTGAAGCAGCATGTTGACATTTAATCCCATCTTTTTTTTAGGCGACCATTCATTTGATGATTGGTTATGAGCCGCCAGCTAGCACAGCTCCTAACCCTAACAATCAAACTGATGAAGACCAGTCATATGGGGACACAGGTCAGTGTAACATAACAAATATGTGCACGCCATCTTTTGTTTTGGTGAAGCAAAATGGTGTCCTCTCATGAGATCAGTTCCAATGTCTTTGGTATGCCAGTAATGTAAATCAACTCTTATACATGTAGTTTGGGAAAAGTATGCAGCTGTCTCAGTGGAATGTTTGGTTTTGGTATTGCAGTGGTAGTCTGGTTCCCAGATTTGTTTGTGTATTAGCCAACTCCTCTGTCGTTCAATGTCATGTAATGAGCAGTTGACTAAAGTACAGACAGATCTGGTAGCCAGGGTTGTGTTCATTAGGGCACACAACAGGAAGCGTTTGAAAACGGAAAACAAAAGCTTGCATTTCTTATTGGGCAAGTCCAGGTAGTCCCTACCTGTTTCAGAGGTTTTTTTCACCATTTGGTCTCTAATGAATACAACCCAGGTAACCAGGCTAGTGAGGTGGTGTGATGTTGTGGTTTTAGGCTTTGGTTGGTAGGAAGTATTGAAGTGGTTCTGGCTTGTCTGTGTTCATTACACAAGTGAAAGGCTGCTTGCTGTTTATGGAAATGGAGGATGCAAATTGAAAAGACAAACAACACTTACAGCCTTTGGCAGACTCTGCCACGAGGAAACATAATCAACCGAACATATTTTTTAGTACGTTCCATCGGGGGCTCGCTTTTGGAGTCAGGTCCGGGAATGGTTGTTATGTCATAATATCAGGTTACAGATGGACCTACAAAATGTTTTGTTAGGTGATCTGGAAAAACCACGAACTGTCAATGGGAAATATAATTGAACTCCTGGGTAAAGTATTTATTTATGGGGCAATATTGGTAGAAATGTTACAAATAGGGAGGTTCAGGACTCTCATAAGACATCCTAGTCAAATGGATGGATGTATTGCAAAAGGAAATAGCAAAATGGCATTATACTGGGAAAGATGGGTGACTCTGTGGACATCGGAGGGTTGGAGTTCAGATTGAATGGTGGATTGGCGCTGTGGGTAAAAATCCAGCACTTGAGGGAATTAGGAATGTTTCTGTATGTCTAATTATTTAGCTACAGGTACTGTAGATATGAGGGAAAATAGCTGTAAGTAGCAGTAGAAGTTTTGTTGTCTGTTAGTTTACTCTAATCAGGGTAGGGATGGTAGGGTATGAATTGTATATTTGTATATTTTTTAAATATACACACGACACAAGTGCACTCAGCAGACAATATGCTGAACACAAGTCACCTGGACCAGAAGTCCCCACAATAATCATAAACTAAAATGTTTTTACCAACTGGGGACATTTTGTAGGTCCCCACAAGGTCAAATTCTATTTCTAGGGGGTTTAGGGTTTAAATTAGAATTAGTGTTAGGGCTAGAATAAGGGTTAGGAGCTAGGGTTCGTTTTAGGGTTAAGGTAATGTTTTCGGGTTAAGGTTAGGGTACAGGTCAGGGTTAGGTTTAGGGTTAG
Source organism: Oncorhynchus kisutch (assembly GCF_002021735.2). Lineage (NCBI taxonomy): Eukaryota > Metazoa > Chordata > Actinopteri > Salmoniformes > Salmonidae > Oncorhynchus > Oncorhynchus kisutch. The sequence goes on from NC_034179.2 coordinate 73,001,326, forward strand.
GGACATTAGGATTTTAAATGGGACTGAATTGTGTGTCCCCACAAGGTTAGTTGTACAAGACTCTCTCTCTCTGTGTGTGTATGTGTGTGTATGTGTGTGTGTGTGTGTGTGTGTGTGTGTGTGTGTGTGTGTGTGTGTGTGTGTGTGTGTGTGTGTGTGTGTGTGTGTGTGTGTGTGTGTGTGTGTGTGTGTGTGTGTGTGTTCTGGCTTACCAGATGGGGGTGAGGAAGGGAAGGATGGGGAGGAGGTATCCCTTGGGGGTCAGGTGGGGACCCCTGGAGTTCCACTCACACCTGGCCAGCCTGGTAACCCCAACCAGAGGCCTGTCCGGACCAGCCGCAAGAGACACCGGGCCCTGGCCAACAAGCCCCAGGACTTCCAGGTAGAGTACATAGCTAGGATATGAAGTGCATGTCAAACGTTTAAAGTATCCTCCCCTCCTCATCTCTCTTTCCTTCATTTGCACTGATCTGAAACCACAGGACAGATGAAAGCAGTATGGTGGATGATGGCTTTCAACCTCCAGTTCTTTCAGATCAGTGGGAGGGAAGACTAGCAAAGGAATATTGAGATGCAGCCCTGGATGGTAGTATGGGGCCCTGTTTAAATACTTATGAAATGTGTCCTTCATCCTATTTTATCTTACTTGAGGTAATCACTAATCTGTATAGGCATGAGAGGTGACAGCAATATGATAATTATGCATTCATCAATCCAATCACTAACAGATCAGTGATTGCCTCAAGGAAGGAAGGAAAAAAGGAAGGAGATATGCATTTTGTAGTAGAACAGCGCCTCTTTGACCTCTCCTATTATTGACAAATTAAATAAATAAAAGGCGTAATTAAGGAATTTTGTGTTTGTTGAAGTCACTCAGTGTTAGTTAAACTCTTATACTCTTGTCTTCAATGACCAGATTCGCATTCGAGTTATCGAGGGCCGACAGTTGCCGGGAAACAACATTAAACCGGTTGTCAAAGTGAATGTGTGCGGACAGACCCACAGAACCAGGATCAGACGAGGAAACAACCCCTTCTTTGATGAGGTAATCTTTTCAGAACTCCATAGTTTTAAACTGCTCTTATACTCAAAAATCAAAACCACTAGGGCAAAGTTACACTTCTCTGATTGCGCGAAAGGTCATCTTTGTTTCAGTATTTAATATTTTTTTTCTTTTTCACCTCTTTAAATGCTTGTCTTTCTAGGGAGTTTTTCCTAGCTGCCGTGCTTCTACACCTGCATTGCTTGCTGTTTGGGGTTTTAGGCTGGGTTTCTGTACAGCACTTTGTGACATCAGCTGATGTAAGAAGGGCTTTATAAATACATTTGATTGATTGATTGATTGTCTATTTGACTCCTGCTCCTCTTTTATCTTGTCCTGCTGATCCCTCTCTCAATGCACTCCTCCTTCTCCTGCTTCAGTGAGTTTCATTTGGATCTTCTTCTCTCTCTGCAACAGTGATATGTTTGAGTAAATCTAAAGCAGAATCCTCCATTGGATACATTATCTATCCCCCTTGACCTCTCACATGCATTTTCTCAACCTTTTCTAGTCAATTACTATACAATTGCTACAGTATGACTGTATGAATTTCCTTCAAAATCAAGAGTATAGAAAGCTATGGAAAATGGTCATGGTTATGCCTAACTCTTTACTATGTACATAAATAAACCATGAAAATACTGTATATATCAACATATTTATAAACCCTCTCCACAGATATTCTTCTTTAATGTCAACATCCTGCCTTCAGAGCTTTTAGATGACTGTATCAGTATTCGGGTAAGTACAACACTCCCTCTTAGACTGGGTATAGTCTATATACAGTGTGTTCACGAGTTTGGCTTCTCTCCATCTGACGAACATGTCGGAAGGGGTAGTAGTTGGAGTATGGTATGGGGGTTTTGGCGTGGATGGTGGACAGGGAGGCTAGACCCCGATTGGGGATCGGGGTTGGTAGCTGTCCTCCCAGCAGGATCAGCCCCCAGTCATGGACTGAGGCTGTGCTGAGCCTGCTGGCAGTGCCAACCCCCGGCCATAAGTCAAGGTTGTGTGAGCACGGATCTGATGAACATGCAGGAAGGGGTTGTGCTGGCCCACCATTGTGCAGGAAGTCTGGAGGCGATGGGGAGGCCAGACCCTGGTCGGTGATCGTGGTTGGTAGCTGGCCCCCCAACAGGATCAGCCCCAAGCCGTAAGCCAAGGTTGTGCTGTCCCCCCTGCCAGTATACAAGAGTGAAAAATACTTTCTGACAACGAGGTCGCTACTGCTGATCTGACCAAGTTGCACTTCGGTGAATAAGCTTTATCACCTACTCAACCTGGTTGAAGTACTTGCTGTAGACATGCTCTAGAGTGGAGCACATTGAGTGTCAGATGGTGCATTTAACACAGAGGAGGCAAAATGAGCCAAAGGGAATGGAAGGGGTGAGGAGGTAGTGTAAGGAAGGCCCAGCCCCTGGTCGTGTACCAAGGTTGTGCTGAACCCCCTTTCTGTCTCCTCCCCTTCATCTACACTGATTGAAGTGGATTTAACAAGTGACATCAAAAAATGGATCTGACCAGCATCACCACTCTGGATGGTTCCGACCTTGAATATGTGGACATCTATAAGTGCCTAGGTGTCTGGCTAGACTGTAAACTCTCCTTCCAGACTCATATCAAACATCTCCAATCGAAAATCAAATCAAGAGTCGGCTTTCTATTCCGCAACAAAGCCTCCTTCACTCACGCCGCCAAACATACCCTTGTAAAACTGACTATCCTACCGATCCTCGACTTCGGCGATGTCATCTACAAAATTGCTTCCAACACTCTACTCAGCAAACTGGATGCAGTTTATCACAGTGCCATCCGTTTTGTCACTAAAGCACCTTATACCACCCACCACTGCGACTTGTATGCTCTAGTCGGCTGGCCCTCGCTACATATTCGGCGCCAGACCCACTGGCTCCAGGTCATCTACAAGTCCATGCTAGGTAAAGCTCCGCCTTATCTCAGTTCACTGGTCACGATGGCAACACCCATCCGTAGCACGCGCTCCAGCAGGTGTATCTCACTGATCATCCCTAAAGCCAACACCTCATTTGGCCGCCTTTCGTTCCAGTTCTCTGCTGCCTGTGACTGGAACGAATTGCAAAAATCACTGAAGTTGGAGACTTTTATCTCCCTCACCAACTTCAAACATCTGCTATCTGAGCAGCTAACCGATCGCTGCAGCTGTACATAGTCTATCGGTAAATAGCCCACCCATTTTTACCTACCTCATCCCCATACTGTTTTTATTTATTTACTTTTCTGCTCTTTTGCACACCGATATCTCTACCTGTACATGACCATCTGATCATTTATCACTCCAGTGTTAATCTGCAAAATTGTAATTATTCGCCTACCTCCTCATGCCTTTTGCACACAATGTATATAGACTCCCCTTTTTTTTCTACTGTGTTATTGACTTGTTAATTGTTTACTCCATGTGTAACTCTGTGTTGTCTGCTCACACTGCTATGCTTTATCTTGGCCAGGTCGCAGTTGCAAATGAGAACTTGTTCTCAACTGGCCTACCTGGTTAAATAAAGGTGTTCTCAACTGGCCTACCTGGTTAAATAAAGGTGTTCTCAACTGGCCTACCTGGTTAAATAAAGGTGAAATAAAATTTAAATAAAAAATATATAAAAAACTTTAACCTGGATTCACCCGGTAAGACTACGTTAGACTATGTCACTTCTGTGTTGTCTCCGTTACTGCTGTACTCTTTGTTGCTACTTGGCTACCTGCCAAACCTTTGAACTATTGAATCAATCTCTGTATTTAACCAATTTACCAATGTCTTAGTTTTGTCCTCACACAACTTTTTTACTTGACATTTTTCACCCCGGATGCTTTATTTGGACATAGAGCTGCAGGACCTCCTCCGGCCAAAAAAAGACAGGAGAACCATTGCCTTATGGTGAGCATAGCCAAGTTTCAAGCTTGTCGTAGATGCAGTCGTTAGGCAAGGGCAATTTAAGTGTAGGAATTTTTCCATCATGTCCAGACCTACACATTGCACATTGAGTCATACCCTGGATCTAGTTTTTCCCCGTGGAATGAATATTGTGGATCTAAATGTTTTTTCCTCATAATCCTGAACTATTGGACCACAATCTTATTATGCTTGCTACTGAAAAGGCAGCAACTCACTGTCTTCCTAAAGACAAATAATGTGCATGTATAAGAAACACTCCAGCCTGGTTTTATACCCCATCATAGTACTGAGACTGCACTCGTGAAGGTGGTAAATTACCTTTTAATTGCGTCAGACCAAGGCTCTGCATCCGTCCTCATGCTCATAGACCTTAGTGTCGCTTTTGACCCCATTGATCAAAACATTTTTTTGGGAGCGATTGAAACCCTAATTGATTTACACAGACAAGTTCTTGCCTGGTTTAGATCTTATCTGTCGGAAAGATATCAGTTTGTCTCTGTGGATGTTTTGTCCTCTGACAAATCAATTGTAAGTTTTGGTGTTCCTCAAGGTTCCGTTTCAGGACCACTATTGTTTTCACTATATATTCTGCCTCTTGGTGATGTTATTCGGAAACACAATGTCAACTTTTACTGCTATGCGGACAACACATATTTCGATGAAACATGGTGAAGCCCCAAAATTGCCTCCCCTGGAAGCCTGTGTTTCAGACATAAGGAAGTGGATGGCGGCAAATGTTTTAATTTTAAACTCGGACTAAACAGAGACGCTAGTTCTAGGTCCAAAGAAACAAAGAGATCTGCTGTTTGATCTGACAAGTAATCTTGATGGTTGTACAGTCGTCTCAAATAAAACTGTGAAGGACCTTAGCGTTACTCAGGACCCTGAACTCTCTTTTGATGAACATATCAAGAATATTTCAAGGGCAGCTTTTTTCCATCTTCGTAACATTGCAAAAAATCTGAAACATTTTGTCCAAAAATATGCGACCTTTTGCCACATTTCAGGCTTCAAACATAAAGATATAAAACTGTATTTTTTTGTGAAGAATCAACAACAAGTGGGACACAATCATGAAGTGGAACGACATTTATTGGATATTTCAAACTTTTTTAACAAATCAAAAACAGAAAAATTGGGCGTGCAAAATTATTCAGCCCCTTTACTTTCAGTGCAGCAAACTCTCTCCAGAAGTTCAGTGAGGATCTCTGAATGATCCAATGTTGACCTAAATTACTAATGATGATAAATACAATCCACCTGTGTGTAATCAAGTCTCCGTATAAATGCACCTGCACTGTGATAGTCTCAGAGGTCCGTTAAAAGCGCAGAGAGCATCATGAAGAACAAGGAACACACCAGGCAGGTCCGAGATACTGTTGTGAAGAAGTTTAAAGCCGGATTTGGATACAAAAAGATTTCCCAAGCTTTAAACATCCCAAGGAGCACTGTGCAAGCGATAATATTGAAATGGAAGGAGTATCAGACCACTGCAAATCTACCAAGACCTGGCCGTCCCTCTAAACTTTCAGCTCATACAAGGAGAAGACTGATCAGAGATGCAGCCAAGAGGCCCATGATCACTCTGGATGAACTGCAGAGATCTACAGCTGAGGTGGGAGACTCTGTCCATAGGACAACAATCAGTCGTATATTGCACAAATCTAGCCTTTATGGAAGAGTGGCAAGAAGAAAGCCATTTCTTAAAGATATCCATAAAAAGTGTAGTTTAAAGTTTGCCACAAGCCACCTGGGAGACACACCAAACATGTGGAAGAAGGTGCTCTGGTCAGATGAAACCAAAATTGAACTTTTTGGCAACAATGCAAAACGTTATGTTTGGCGTAAAAGCAACACAGCCCATCACCCTGAACACACCATTCCCACTGTCAAACATGGTGGTGGCAGCATCATGGTTTGGGCCTGCTTTTCTTCAGCAGGGACAGGGAAGATGGTTAAAATTGATGGGAAGATGGATGGAGCCAAATACAGGACCATTCTGGAAGAAAACCTGATGGAGTCTGCAAAAGACCTGAGACTGGGACGGAGATTTGTCTTCCAACAAGACAATGATCCAAAACATAAAGCAAAATCTACAATGGAATGGTTCAAAAATTAACATATTCAGGTGTTAGAATGGCCAAGACAAAGTCCAGACCTGAATCCAATCGAGAATCTGTGGAAAGAACTGAAAACTGCTGTTCACAAATGCTCTCCATCCACCCTCACTGAGCTCGAGCTGTTTTGCAAGGAGGAATGGGAAAAAAATTCAGTCTCTCGATGTGCTAAACTGATAGAGACATACCCCAAGCGACTTACAGCTGTAATCGCAGCAAAAGGTGGCGCTACAAAGTATTAACTTAAGGGGGCTTTGATTTTTGATTTGTTAAAAAAGTTTGAAATATCCAATAAATGTCGTTCCACTTCATGATTGTGTCCCACTTGTTGTTGATTCTTCACAAAAAAATACAGTTTTATATCTTTATGTTTGAAGCCTGAAATGTGGCAAAAGGTCGCAAAGTTCAAGGGGGCCGAATACTTTCGCAAGGCACTGTACCTACACGTACGCTACGGTCACAAGACGCGGACCTCCTTGTTGTCCCTAGAATTTCTTAACAAACAGCTGGTGGCAGGGCTTTCTGCTATAGACCTCAATTTCTATGGAAAGGTTTGCCTATCCATGTGAGAGACGCAGACTTGGTCTCGATCTTTAAGTCCTTACGGGTGCATCATGTTGCGCCAGGCTTATTTTGCAAAACTTGACTTGAGTGGGTTGAGTCACTGAAGTGATCTTCCTCTTGCTGGTCTTGCGCCCCCTTGGGCTCATGTGGTGGAGAAGGTTTTTGTGGGCTATACTTAGCCTTGTCTCAGGGTAGTAAGTTTGTGGTGTGTTGATATCCCTCTAGCGGTGTGTGGGCTGTGCTTTGTGGGGGTTATATCCTGCCTGGTTGGCCCTGTCTGGGGGTATTGTTGGACAGGTCCACAGTGTCCCCCCCACCTTTGAATGCTCGGCTATGAAAAGCCAGCTGACATTTACTCCTGAGGTGCTGACCTGTTGCACCCTCTACAGCCAGTGTCATTATTATTGACCCTGCTGATCATCTATGAACGTTTGAACATCTTGAAGAACAATCTGGGTTTTAGGCTGGGTTTCTGTATAAGCACTTTGTGACATCTGCTGATGTAAATAGGACTTTATAAATCCATTTGATTAGATTTTGATTTGATGTCATGGAAAGAGCAGGTGTTCTTAATGTTTTGAACACTCAGTGTAAATCAATCATTTTAAAACTCTTTGATTGTGGTAAACTATGAAGCAGTTTAGGACTAAGGGCTGGGTTTGTTTCAACATCAATAATCCCCTCTCTCTCTCTCTCTCTCTCTCTCTCTCTCTCTCTCTCTCTCTCTCTCTCTCTCTCTCTCTCTCTCTCTCTCTCTCTCTCTCTCTCTCTCTCTCTCTCTCTGCAGGTCTATGATTCCTACTCCCTCAGAGCAGACAGTCTAATGGGGGAGTTCAAGGTGACATAGACATTTAAATATCCTTACGTCCTAATTTACAAAAAAAGTGCATTTCATTTAGTTATTAACAGAGCAATATATCAATTACATCCACTCTATTATGTTTGCCTTTCATAACAATGACAGAAACAATTATACACACATAAATCACAGGAATCCTTTGTTCAAATATGGTATGGCTACAATGCACACTAGCACAATGTATTTATACAGTATTGAATATATTACTGTAATCATCCTTCCAGGCAATAACCTCAATATCCATATTTGTTTGATATTTAATTGAGTTGTCAACAAACATGCATTTTTATTGAAATAAAAGTAAAATGGTTGAAATCTGGTTAAAATCAGTTGTGTGGTGTATCTGTAACCAGACTTTATTTTCATGTTAACAGTTGGATGTTGGGTACATATATGACGAACCTGGTAAGTTCCTCTTTACAGAAGAGTGACACGGGAAACAAAGTATTATATTGATCTTCAATTATCTTCAAAGACATCCTTTGTGTGTGTCTGTGTCTGGAATGTGTATATTCTTATGGTCAACAGCCCACGCCATAATGAGGAAGTGGCTTCTCCTGAGTGACCCTGGTGACTCTAGCTCGGGGGCCAAAGGTTACCTGAAGGTCAGCCTGGTCATCGTGGGGACAGGAGACGAGCCACCGGTACGACTGCTGTGTCACTATGCTATGTCACCTCACACCTCACCTGTCTTTCTCTACATTCTCTCCATTTTACTTGATGTAACATTGATTATATCGTTTTTAAACTCAGCAAAAAAAGAAATGCCCTCTCACTGTCAACTGTGTTTATTTTCAGCAAACTTAACATGTACATATTTGTATGGACATAACAAGATTCAACAACTGAGACATAAACTGAACAAGTTCCACAGATATGTGACTAACAGAAATTGAATAATGTGTCCCTGAACAAAGGGGAGGTCAAAATCAAAAGTAACAGTCGGTATCTGGTGTGGCCACCAGCTGCATTAAGTACTGCAGTGCATCTCCTCCTCATGGACTGCACCAGATTTGCCAGTTCTTGCTGTGAGATGTTACCCCACTCTTCCATTAAGACACCTGCAAGTTCCGGACATTTCTGGGGGGAATGGCCCTAGCCCTCACCCTCCGATCCAAACAGGTCCCAGACATGCTCAATGGGAAATCACGCACAGAACGAACAGTATGGCTGGTGGCATTGTCATGCTGGGGGGTCATGTCAGGATGAGCCTGTGGGAAGGGTACCACGTGAGGGAGGAGGATGTCTTCCCTGTAACGCACAGCATTGAGATTGCCTGCAATGACAACAAGCTCAGTCCGATGATGCTGTGACACACTTCCCCAGACCATGACGGACCCTCCACCTTCAAATCGATCCCGCTCCAGAGTACAGGCCTCGATGTAACGCTCAGTCCTTCGACGATAAACGCGAATCCGACCATCATCCCTCGTCAGTGAAGAGCACTTTTTGCCAGTCCTGTCTGGTCTAGAGACGGTGGGTTTGTGCCCATTGGTGACGTTGTTGCCGGGGATGTCTGATGAGGACCTGCCTTACAACAGGCCTACAAGCCCTCAGTCCAGCCTCTCTCAGCCTATTGCGGACAGTCTGAGCACTGATGGAGGGATTGTGATTTCCTGGTGTAACTCGGGAAGTTGTTGTTGCCATCCTATACCTGTCCCGCAGGTGTGATGTTCGGATGTACCGATCCTGTGCAGGTGTTGTTACACGTGGTCTGCCACTGTGAGGACGATCAGTTGTCCGTCCTGTCTCCCTGTAGCGCGGTCTTAGGTGTCTCACAGTACGGACATTGTCATTTATTGCCCTGGCCACATCTGCAGTCCTCATGCCTCCTTGCAGCATGCCTAAGGCACATTCACGCAGATGAGCAGGGACCCTGGGCATCTTTCTTTTTGTGTTTTTTAGAGTCAGTAGAAAGGCCTCTTTAGTGTCCTAAGTTTTCATAACTGTGATTTTAATTGCCTACCGTCTGTAAACTGTTAGTGTCTTAACGACTGTTCCACAGGTGCATGTTGTTAATTGTTTATGGTTCATTGAACAATCATGGGGAACAGTGTTTAAACCCTTTACAATGAATATCTGTGAAGTTATTTGGATTTTTATGAATTATCTTTGAAAGACAGGGTCCTGAAAAAGGGTTGAGTTTAGTAGAATGTGCATACAATATCAATATGTTATACAACTACATAGAACACACCATATTTCATCAAGGCTCTCCTCTCCTCTCCTCTCCTCTCCTCTCCTCTCCTCTCCTCTCCTCTCCTCTCCTCTCCTCTCCTCTCCTCTCCTCTCCTCTCCTCTCCTCTCCTCTCCTCTCCTCTCCTCTCCTCTCCTCTCCTCTCCTCTCCTCTCCTCTCCTCTCCTCTCCTCTCCTCTCCTCTCCTCCCCTCTCCTCCCCTCTCCTCTCCTGTGTGTTCAGACTGAGAAGAGAGAGCGGAACGAGGAGCAAGATGACATAGAGAGTAATCTGTTGGTGCCGGCTGGGGTAACACTCAGATTGGTCACTCTCAACCTGAAGGTGTACCGTGCAGAGGACATGCCTCAGAGTACGTGTATATTCCTTCTTTCTCCATCTTCCACCCTTCTTCGTCCATCAGCAGCAAAGTATCATTTAGTCCAGTCCAAAAACAACCTCTTGCCCCTTTCTTTATCCCAAAACCTCTTGTTTCTTCCACCTACCACTTTCCCCTTACCCCCTACCCCCTACCCCATTGGGTATGCATTTTTCTAGGTAAAGGAAACGTGTAAGCAATATGGCAGAAGTTAGTATGAACAGCCAACACCATATTGATTGCACGTATCTGCAAACACCAAGTGAGGTTAAGGGTTATTTTTGAATCTGGAAATTCATTTCAAGTAATCCAACATAGTTATCTGTGGGCCTATTCTTTCAAAACGTTGATTTAACGTCTGTTATTTTTCATGTTGGTGTATGTTAATGTCCATTCATTCCACCTTACAGTGGATGATGCATTTGTACAGACTGTGAAACAAGTATTTGGAGGGGAAGGCGATAAGAAAAACTTAGTTGATCCATATCTGGAGGTCAGCTTCGCTGGCAAGAAGGTAAAGCTAAGACTCAGAACTCCTAGAATGCAAGTCATTAGGTAAATATTTTCAGATCTTTGGTTTGATGTTGCTTAATGATGACATTGTTTTGGTTTCAGCTGTGCACCAAAATCATCGAGAAAAATGCCAATCCTGAGTGGAACCAGCTGATCAACCTTCAGGTCAAGGTGTGACCTAGCTCTCTCGTATTACTTGTAGTACACCACAACACAATTGGATGAAATGAATGGAAGCCAGACAAACACAACATGCTCTCATTTCCCTCTTTAGTTCCCATCCATGTGTGAAAGCATCAAGTTGACTGTATTTGACTGGTAAGACTTTTTCAAACGAGTGTTATAACGCTGTACTGTTTATTACACTATCCACATTCATGTATACCGTCACTTTTAAATGATGCTACTTTGAGTTTAAAGACATGGATATCGTAGGAGCATTTATTAACAATGTATTGCACTTTTCACACAGGGATCGTCTGACCAGGAATGATGTGATAGGAACTACATTTCTAAATCTGACCAAAATAGCCTCATCTGGTGGTGAGATTGAAGGTATGGTATCGCTCTTTCTCACTCTCACACTCTTTGTGTGTGTGTGTGTGTGTGTGAGTGTGTGTGTGTGTGTGTGTTCCCTGTCTCATCCACATTGCATCTGTCCCTTCAAACAGATACACCTGCAGAAAATTGTACCAATCTGTCATCTGAAGGTAAAGAACCATCATCTTTTTGTATGAGGACTCCCTATAGGGTGGCAGGTAGCCTAGCGGTTAGAGTCTTGGGCCGGTAACTGAAAGGTCCCTTGTTGAATACCCGAGCCGACCATGTGCCATTGAGCAAGGCACGTAATCCTAATTTGCTCCAGGGGTGCCTTACTACTATGGCTGACCCTATAAAACAACACATTTCACTGCACCTCTCTGGTGTGTGACAATCAAACATTTAATTTTTATTGCTTTTGTCAAACGGGCAGCATTTGCAAATACTAAAGTTTGACTACAGATGTAGCATAGGCACCAGACCACGTTGTATTACCATGTAAAAAAAAACACACAGAAAAACGTGGGGAAATAATAGAAAAACTGCTACCCTCTCCAGACCATCAGATTGTTAAATAGTCACACCTAGCCGGCCTCTGCCCAGTAGCCTGCCCTGTACTTAGTCACTGTTTCTAGCCTGGCTACCACCCTGTACTCTAGCCTGCACCTTAGAGACTGCTGGCCTACTGTATGTACATAGTCATTGAACACAGGTCACTTGAACACTGTCTTACCCACTTCATATGTATATACTGTATTCTAGTCAAGGCTCATCCTGTATAACTACTGCTGTACACACGTTGTCTATTCATATACTGTCCATACCGTCTATACACACCATTATATACACACATACAGTATATAGTATATACAGTATATTTATATTCCAGACTCAACCTCTGCAAAATATGTACACACGGCCAATAACATTTGATTTGTTTTGTTGAGTCTCGTCGTTTGAGTCTCGCCGCCAGGCCATTTACACTGTACTGGAGTAAATATTACATATTATATTTCACAAAGAGAACCTGCCTTTTTATTTCAGTGAGCAGTGGGGAAGCAGAGGTGGGTTTCCTCCCAGCGTTTGGGCCTTGCTACCTAAACCTGTACGGCAGTCCCAGGGAGTTCACTGGCCTCCCAGACCCGTACGAGGAACTCAACTTTGGCAAGGTAAGACCATCCCTGGGGTGCTTCAGCTCTGGCAGGATGTTTTGTTATTTCTTAGTGTAAATATTTGCATATCTCACATGCACATCTCTCTCGCAGGAACATGTAATTATTAAGATTCAGAATTTAAATTGTTGTAGAAAATTAGCTCTTGTAGTCAAGAAGACTTTTAAGCATTCACCCAGGGTTTATTCAACAGTGACCTGTGCAGGGGAGACATTTTCTGGACGTAGCCAGCATTGCTCTCTCTTAGACAAAAATACATTTTTAGCTTATATAGGCAAGGAACATCTGGTTTAGATCAGTATTCTCTTTTCTGCTGAGTTTCTTGGCAAACGTATCTATTCTATAAAACATAAAAACAGACAGGTATCCCCCCCTCTTCAATGTATAACACGTGGGATTGCCACGTTTCATACTCCCCTTCCTCAAATCCAGATTGTCCGGTTCTAGTTCAACTTGGATAATAGCTTTAAAGCACACAGTACAGTTGTCTAACACAATTGTCATTAAGCTGAATTTTTCTTCTCAATTTTTTTTCTCAAGTCATTTCCTGTGTTGATAAGAACATCTTGTGTAGCAACACAATTACAGTATCACTGTGTTGTTCTGTCTGTCTGTCTGTCTGTCTGTCTGTCTGTCTGTCTGTCTGTCTGTCTGTCTGTCTGTCTGTCTGTCTGTCTGTCTGTCTGTCTGTCTGTCTGTCTGTCTGTCTGTCTGTCTGTCTGTCTGTCTGTCTGTCTGTCTGTCTGTCTGTCTGTCTGTCTGTCTGTCTGTCTGTCTGTCTGTCTGTCTGTCTGTCTGTCTGTCTGTCTGTCTGTCTGTCTGTCTGTCTGTCTGTCTGTCTGTCTGTCTGTCTGTCTGTCTGTCTGTCTGTCTGTCTGTCTGTCTGTCTGTCTGTCTGTCTGTCTGTCTGTCTGTCTGTCTGTCTGTCTGTCTGTCTGTCTGTCTGTCTGTCTGTCTGTCTGTCTGTCTGTCTGTCTGTCTGTCTGTCTGTCTGTCTGTCTGTCTGTCTGTCTGTCTGTCTGTCTGTCTGTCTGTCTGTCTGTCTGTCTGTCTGTCTGTCTGTCTGTCTGTCTGTCTGTCTGTCTGTCTGTCTGTCTGTCTGTCTGTCTGTCTGTCTGTCTGTCTGTCTGTCTGTCTGTCTGTCTGTCTGTCTGTCTGTCTGTCTGTCTGTCTGTCTGTCTGTCTGTCTGTCTGTCTGTCTGTCTGTCTGTCTGTCTGTCTGTCTGTCTGTCTGTCTGTCTGTCTGTCTGTCTGTCTGTCTGTCTGTCTGTCTACCAACCAGGGTGAAGGGGTGGCCTACAGGGGCAGAGTCCTCATCGAGCTCTCCACTCAACTGGATGGCAAAGCTGACAGGAAGCTGGACAACATCTCCAGTGATGACATCCTGATGGCCCAGGTACACAGAGAGGGTGGGACCCTGTCATAGCTGGGATATTGTTGCTTCATGTATTAATAAAGGTCTGAAACAGGGATGGTGTCAATTCCAATTGAAGGCAGTCAAATCAAGAAGTAATTTGAAATTCCAGTTCAATCATTTCAAAAAGGGCATATATTTTCCATGACTTCTCAAAAAACTGTAAGGTAGAAGCTATTTACTAAAAAGTAATTCAAATTACTTCCGGAATTGACTTCCTTGAATTCGAATTGACCCCAACCCTGGTACGAAACTTGCAAAACGTAGAGAAGAACTGATGAGAAATGGATACAGAGAAAGCTAGAAGGGAAAAGTTTACCCTCCATCCAGATTTCTTGTGTGTAGACCAGTGTTTCCAAATCCAATTTTGTTTTAGTCCCGCAATAACACACCTTTAATGAATGTACAATGGAATAAAGCACCCCTGACCTCTTGTTTGTGCTTTCAGAAGTACCAGCGGAGAAGGAAGTTCTCGCTGTGTGCTGTGTTCCACAGCTCCTGCATGCTCCAGGAGCCCGGTGAGCCAATCCAGTTCGAGGTCAGCATCGGTAACTACGGCAACAAGCTGGACTCCACCTGCATGCCACTGGCATCCACAACCCAATACAGCTGTGCTGTGTTTGACGGTGAGAAAACCTAGACTACACACCAGTGTTCTTCTGTCCTGATATAGGTACCCTCCTGGTGTGCTAGCTATTGTTCCAGCCCAGTGCCAACACATTAGACCTTGATTAGACCTGATAGCTGAATGTTTACAAAAATAAAGCTTTTTTTAGCACCCATGCTCCGAGAGCATGTGTTTGTTCATCTATCAATTCTAAAGGCACAAGGCAGACCAACTATACACAGTCATGCATACGAAAACAGGAAAACATACAGTGTCTTCGGAAGGTATTGAAACCCTTTGACTTTTTCCACATTTTGTTACGTTACAGCCTTATTCTAAAATGGATGAAATAAAGCAAATCTAGAAACAGTACCCCATAATGACAAAGCGAAAACAGGTTTTTAGAAAATGTTTGCTAATTTATTAAAAAGAAAAAATGGAAATATCACATTTACATAAGTATTCAGACCCTTTACTCAGTACTTTGTTGAAGCACCTTTGTCAGCGACTTTAGCCTCGTGTCTTCTTGGGTAAGACGCTACAGGGTTGGCTTAGCTGTATTTGGGGAGTTTCTCCCAATTTTCTCTGCAGATCCTCTCAAACTCTGTCAGGTTGGATGGGGAGTGTTGCTGCACAGCTATTTTCAGGGCTCTCCAGAGATGTTCAATCGGGTTCAAGTCGTGCTCTGGCTGGGCCACTCAAGGACATTCAGAAACCTGTTTTTGCTTTGTCATTATGGGGTCTTGTGTGCAGATTGATGAGGGGGGGAAAAAACAATGTAATCAATGTTAGAATAAGGCTGTAACCTAACAAAATGTGGGAAAAGTAAAGGGCTCTGCATACTTTCCGAATACTTCTCATTCCTATCAAAAGTGCATTGCTGTTCCCAGTGCAGTAGAGACATCCCCATACAGCAGGACTAAATTGTCAAGTTGTACAGGTATATACCACTCTGCAGCTTGACCTGGATATGACTTAGTTCTGTTTCTCCTGTAGGTAACCACTACTATTACCTGCCCTGGGCTGACACCAAACCTGTTGTCATCCTCACATCCTTCTGGGAAGACATTAGCCACCGATTGGATTCAGTCAACATCATCCTCTACATCGCAGACAGACTGGTGAGAAACACTTCCAACAAATCGACCAATCAAATAATCAATCAACCAATCATGGGATAATTCTCAGTTGTTGCAACTTGATTATTTTGTTGTCATTTCTTCCAGGAATCCAACCTCACTTCTTTGAGAACAGCCATCCTTGCCAAAGCCTCAGAGGCGCGCTTGGCTGAGATCTGGCTCAAAATCATCAACCACATGATTGAGGATCTGAGCAAGTAAGACATTCATCGATCATATCTCAGCTTATGATAGTTTCTTGCTAGGTTCTGTTAGCTTCCTTCTAACTTATCCTAACTTCATGCTAGATTCAGATCGCTTCATGATATGTTCTGATAACTTAATGCTTGGTTGTGATAATTTCATGCTAGGTTCTGGTTGCTTTGTGCTTGGTTGTGATAGCTTCACCCTTAGCTTCACATTCTTTAGTTAATGTGAGGTTGTAATAGTTTCATGCTAGGTTCTGATAGCTTCGTGATACGTTTTGATAGTTGAACACTAGCTTCTGATAGCTTTATGCTAGGTTTTGATTGCTTAATGCTAGGTTCTTATAGCGTCATATAGGTTCTTCTAGCTTTAAAGCTTCTGATAGCTTCAGTATAGTTTCTGTAGCCTCATGCTAGCTTCTGATAGCTTTCAGGTACCAGAGCTTGAGGGCAGGCCCAACCTGACGGCTCTGGACGTCCAGATTAAGAAGCTGCGTGATTCGGCGGTGGCCAGCATCAGGGAGATGGCCAAACGCTTGAAGGAGGAGGCCACCGACGTTATAGCCACTCTGACAGACATCGAGGAATGGCTGGAGAGACTGAAACAGCTTGCAGAGGAGGTCAGGAGCAACAAGACATTGACATTCTCACAACATTCAGGGTTCAATGGCACATTGATTATTGGAATGTCCTTAAAGTAAGGGCGTGCCCTTATTTTGAGGGTGCCATGACTTGTTATGGGAGTGCCAAGCCCACTCAATTTGAACCCTGAGCACACGTACCAGCCTGTGAATTGAATTGTCTCTCTCTCTCTCTCTACTACTATAAATGGAAAACTCTCTCTCTGCCCATCTCTTAATAACCTCTCTTTCATACCTGTGTTTCGCTCTTCCCTCAGCCCCAGAACAGTATGCCTGACGTGGTGATCTGGATGCTGCGTGGAGAGAGGAGGGTGGCGTACGCCCGTCTCCCAGCCAATCAGATCCTCTACTCCACCTACAGTGAGCAGGCCTGTGGGAAATACTGTGGCAGGACACAGACCATCTTCATGCAGGTACTAGGATGGAGAACAGACTGATACTAGTGATAATAGTAGTGGTAGTAGTAGTACTAGTAGTAGTAGTAGTAGTAAGTGTAGCAGTATGATAATGGTAGGCAAATTCTACGGCAGGACCCATACTATCTTAATGCAGGTAATATGATGGAGAACAGAGACTACTGATCATGCTACTACTATTATCACTAGTATTAGTAATATTAGTGCTAATAGTAGTAGTACTTGTTTAAGTAGTAGTAGTAGTATAATTAAGCAATAAGGCCCGGGGGTGTGTGGTATATGGCCAATATACCATGGCTAAGGGCTGTTTCCAGGCACTCCGTGTTGCGTCATGCGTAAGAACAGCCCTTAGCTGTTGTATATTGGCCATATACCACACCCTCTCAGGTCTTATTGCTTAAGTATTTGTAACAGTTTAACTTCCGTCCCCTCGCCCATACCCGGGCTCGAACCAGGGACCCTCTGCACACATAGACAACTGACACCCACGAAGCATCGTTACCCATCGCTCCACAAAAGCCGCGGCCCTTGCAGAGCAAGGGGAACAACTACTTCAGGTCTCAGAGCGAGTGACGTCACCAATTGAAACGCTATTAGCGCGCACCACCGCTAACTAGCTATCCATTTCACATCGGTTACATATAGTACAGGGGTCAGCAACAGGTGTCACGCGAGCTAAAACCAGCCCGTAAGGGACTCCCACCCCCACTCAACGGTTTTTATGAAGAAAATATATATATATATAAATAAATAAATTATTATTATTTTTTTTTTTGCAGTAAAAAAATAATTAATTTAGGTATTCTGTACCCAAGTATTCACACAAATTTAAAAAAAGTGATGAGATCATGTCTCAATGTAATCAAGGTATGAAATTATTATTTTCAAATACAATCTCTTTTAGGAATTAGTTGTGGTCAATTTGCAGTGTACAAATTATTCTAATTATGTTCCAGCTCCCGACCATCCGATCCGATAAACAATCAGCCCGCTGCTGAATCTAATTGCCTACCTCTGGTATAGTGGTATGATAATAGTACAGGAATACTGCAGCAGGACTAAGACAGTCTTCATGCAGTTATTACTAAGGTGTACAGAGACTTAAAACTGATGCCACAGACATTGTTAGTGGATATTGAAGCGAAACTGGTTGAAAAGACGTCATTATAATCAGAAACTGATGTCTAGTTTTTCTCTGTTTTGGCTGCAGGAAAGAGGCTCATAATCAATCAGTTTTGTGTCAATGTCCAATGACAATGTCTGTCGGAGTGCGAAGAGAGGAAGAGTCCAGGGGGCGGATCTGTTTAAACGCATTGGTTTAAACCTCAGATATGGTATAAACATTCGGAGATAACATGCAGTTAGCTACTTGGCGTTTTCATAGGTGATGTACAGTAGGGTTGGACGATACACCGTATATACCAAATACCAGTGTATTTCGAAATAACCCAGGTAGGATTTTCAATATATAATTTCAATATATAATCTAAACATTAGCCGGTTAGCTAAAGGTAGCTAATGCCGATTAGTGCTAGATATGAAAATCTGTATACCGCTCAACCCCCGATGTATAGTATTTAGTTTTGTTGTTTGTTTGTTTCGGACAGTACCCCATGGACAAAAACAAAGGCGTGAAGATACCTGTCCAGCTCCGTGTCAACATGTGGCTGGGCCTCTCTGCCCACGAGAAGAAGTTCAACAGCTTCTCAGAGGGAACCTTCAGTGTGTTCGCAGAAATGGTATTATTATTGTTATTCACTTGGGTTTTGTGGCAATGCTTTGTTTTACAGTACTAAAGTTGGTATTTTTGGCTGGTCTTTACTATGTTGATGAATCTCTTTTCCTTCACCCCCTCGTTCTCGCTCTCCCTCTTCACCCTCAGTATGAGAACCAGGCCCAGGTGTTTGGGAAGTGGGGCACCACAGGGTTGGTGTGCCGGCATAAGTTCTCTGACGTGACTGGGAAGGTGAAGCTGAAACAGGAGCGCTTCATGCCCCCCAGGGCGTGGGAGTGGGAAGGCGAGTGGTTCGTCGACCCCGAGAGAGGGTGAGAGTGACCTGTTGGCATTCTTAAACACACACACAAACACATGTACGATGTGCACGCACACACACTCATACTCACTCATGCACGCATACTTATACTCATATCCACACACACTCACACAAACTCACTCAGACACACAGACACACAGAAGTTTGTGGACCCTGATAGATGGTGAGCAGGAGATCTCTAGCGCTATAAATAATTGAATTTAAGTAGAAAATTCCTGTTTTCATTGTTTGTTTTCAGTAGTTTACATTTCAGTTGGACTAGCCCACCCACACAAATCTAGCTTGGTCTGGCATTGTCTGTGGTTGTGGTTAGGGAATCATCCTCTTTCCGTCTCTGTTGATGTGCAGAGAGTCATAGTACTGAGTATAGTACTCAGTACACAATAGTCCCATTTCCACCTCATCCACTCCACCTAAGTCCTCATTGTTTGCCTCTGAGTCAGGAGTGCACAACACCAGCCTCCTCATAGTACTCCTATAGAAACACTTCCCCAAACAGTTACCTCATTGATTTGGTTGATTTGACCTTTCCCCAGATACGGTTACCTCGTTGATTTGCCCTTTCCCCAGACACAGTTACCTCATTGATTTGACCTTTTTCAAGACATTTCTTCAGTGGTTCAATCCTATCTTCTTTCCACTAGAGGTGAGCATTCCTTGTCTAAGCTCCAGCTGCCAGTACTAAATAGGTTAGTGGGATCAAGCCCGCTATTTGTGATGTGTATGTCTGTGTTTGGTTTTTACCAACCTTGTGGGGACCAGAAGTCCTCACAGGGATAGTAAAACCAGGAACATTTTGACAAGTGGGGACATTTCGCCGGTCCCCACGAGGAAAAAGGCTATTTTAGGCTTATGGGTTAGGTTTAGGGTTAGGGTTACAATTAGGGTTAGGTTTAGGAGTTAGGGTTAGGGTTTGGATTAAGGTTAGGGTTAGGGGTTAAGGAAAATAGGATTTTGAATGGGAATCAATTGTTTGGTCCACACATGGATAGTCAAACAAACGTGTGTGTCTGTGTTATTCAGCCTGCTAACGGAAGCAGACGCGGGGCACACAGAGTTCACAGACGAAGTCTACCAGAACGAGACACGTTTCATTGGCGGGGAGTGGAAGGCTGCTGCCGACCCCTTCACAGATGTGGTGAGACAGAGCAACACATACAGATACACACACTATTGCTAGAGACAACCCTGTCGCCTGTACTCAGACCCCTCTATCTACAAGAGGGAAGAGGGAATAAATATGTAACACTGAGAAGTTAAGCTGACCCCTTTTCTTACGAAAAGAGGCCAACGAAACTGAAGCCATTTAGTCTGTTTCTTATGCAATTTGATCTACTAGACTAAATAGCGACAGGTGCTCTTCCATGGATTCATTTTATGCACATATCACTCACTGTCTTGTTTTAAGTCATGTTTCCCTTGTCAAGAGAACTGCATATAGCCTGGGTACCATTCCACTTTTTGTCTCTCCTTGTCATGGCAAGGATTGTAGCTAAAAATAAAATAATAGTTGTTTCTTAATAACAGTATTTATAGTTGTTCTTAAAATTCTGGATATTGAACGTTGAAATTTCCAAATGTCCAGACTGTTTGGCATATGACACCGAGTACTAGGAATGAAAACAGGTCTGGATTTCAGGCTAAGCTGCGTAGCCTTGATGTTTTCAAACTGTGATGCCTATTGTTTTGATGTCGGGGAGTTTACACAGACAGCTACCTTTTACCACAATCGTGCTTGTCAATGAATCCCATATATAGAGAGGCTTAGTTAAATACTTGATAGGAGACTAGAAACCAATGTGAATCAATCCCTCCCCACACAGAATACCCAGAGGGGAAAATAGAGTGCTACTTCCCTACTTTTATAAACAGTGTATCTCTGTATTGTTTTGATGTTGTAATGTGGTGTCATTGTCACATGTTGATATACAGCCACTGTGTAATGTTGGAAGTGACTGTTCTGTGTAGAATGGGCAGAAGAGCCAGAGTCCAGGGGAGATAGAGTGTCCTGCTGGCTGGAAGTGGGAGGATGACTGGAGCTTCGACAGCAACAGGGCTGTGGATGAGAAAGGTAAAGAAGCAATGGAATTATCCTCCTTCATAACCCAGATGATACTACACTGGAATTGATTTTATAATGTACTGGTGTATACTTGTTTCAATCAAACAATCAATATTGTTTTAAGGATTGCATTATCATATGTAGAACAATATGGCACTTTATTGTATACAATTTAATTGATACACCTCTTCTGTACTGTATTTTGACTTTACCTATTATAACCAATATGATACTACAGTATAAAGCTGAATGTCCTCTGACTCTGTATACCGTTTGTCACTGTGTGTGTTGTATACCAGGTTGGGAGTATGGCGTCACCATTCCCCCCGATGACAAGCCCAAGTCCTGGGGAGCAGCAGAGAAGATGTACCACATCCACCGCAGGAAGAGACTTTTACGGCCACGCAGGAAAATAGCAGACACTAAAGCAGCACCTGAGGTGAGCGGAGGAGGAAGAAGAGAAGCGGAGGGAGGAGGAGAAGGAGGAAGGGGAGGGAGAAGGAAGAGGAGGAGTTGAAGGAAGAGGAGGAGGAGGGGAAGGAGGAGAAGGAGAAGGAAGATGAGGAGGTAAGGGAGGAAGAGGAGGGTACGAGAAGGAAAAGGAGGAAGAGGAGAAGGAAGAGGAAGGGGAAGAAGGAGGGAGGAGGGGAAGAAGGAGGAGAAGAAGGGAAAGGAGGATGGAGGAGAAGGAAGAGGTTATAGAAGAGGTAGAGGAGGGGAAGGAGGAATAGAAGGAAGAGGAAAAGGAGGAAGAGGAAGGGGAAGGAGGAGGAGAAGAAGGGAAAGGAGGATGGAGGAGAAGGAAGAGGTTATAGAAGAGGGAGAGGAGGGGAAGGAGGAAGAGAAGGAAGAGGAAAAGGAGGAAGAGTAAGGAGAAGGGGAAGGAGGAGGAGAAGAAGGGAAAGGAGGATGGAGGAGAAGGAAGAGGTTATAGAAGAGGGAGAGGAGGGGAAGGAGGAAGAGAAGGAAGAGGAAAAGGAGGAAGAGTAAGGAGAAGGGGAAGGAGGAGGAGAAGAAGGGAAAGGAGGATGGAGGAGAAGGAAGAGGTTATAGAAGAAGAGAGGAGGAAAATGTTTAGTGTGCAGGGTAGAGTGGAAGCATGTGTGTGTCTGTATGTCAATTTCAAGTGCTAAAGTTCTAGTTCTTACACACTGCCCACTGCCTCTCTGTTGACTCTACAGAGGCGGGATCCCGGCGAAGGCTGGGAATACTCGTCCTTGATTGGCTGGAAGTTCCACAGGAAGGAGCGTTCGTCTGACACATTCCGCCGTCGCCGCTGGAGACGCAAGATGGCTCCGTCAGACGGGATAGGAGCATCAGCCATCTTCAGACTGGAGGGGGCGCTGGTTAGTAACTCAAAAACAATTGACTACACAGGAAGGCTAGACTTAAAGTAGACTCTCAAGCCACACATCAAAGTACATCAAAAGTGCTTCATTTTACAAACGTTGTTTTTTCATTCATCAATTTTATAATAGTTGCTCTCTCAGCTGTGTGACAGGGTTGTGGAGACAAATAAAGTACTACTTTAGTTACAAAGTGTTAGGTTCTAGATAAAAAAAAACTCACAGTGTTAGGTTCTAGAGTAAAAAACTCACAGTGTTAGGTTCTAGAGTAAAAAACTCACAGACGCTTATTAAAGCTCATTTTTTCACTCACTGGGTCATACAGCTGCGTAAGACAGGGAACATATTCACACAAGCACTGGTATTTAACCATTTCTACTGTGCTGAGCCCCTCGTTACACATCGGAACAGCCAATCCACCTCTGTTGCTTTCTAGAAGATGAGTCATTTATGTTCTTCCTCACTTCATCTAACCTGACCTCTGCCCAAATTGCTCACACCTCCCCAACTCATGGCTGTCATGATGACTTGTACCAGACTGTGTCTCTTCTCCTACCATAGGATCCCCGATGGCTAACAACAACATATCCTGACAGAATGTAAATGTTATACATTCCCCTCTCTCCCTCAGTGACATGAATACGTGTATTTCATATCTAAAAGTCAGAACCCATCAGAAGGCTTTGGGAAACCCAGTCCAAGATAATCAAATGGAATTTGGCCAAGTGCTTTTTAGTGTGTTATCTTGATTATAATATCCTCTCATTATTCTCCTCCATCTGCTCCTTCCTGCCCAGTGATCCTGGTTGGCAACGCACTCAAAGGGCAGAGATTAGACCAAGAGTTGACTCATGCCCTATTTATTTATTCATGGTGGTGTGCTATTTGTGCTGCTGTACCATCATGGGCCCTATCCCGAAACAAACCCAAACCCCTAGTCCCTGGACACGTATGGAGATTCAAGAGGATTGGATAGATTTAAGCAATATCTTTATAGCTCCAGCAGGGTCCAATAATTTAAAATCTTCTATGTGTCTAGGGGGTAGGGTCTAGGGTTCATTTTTTTGGACTGGGCCATGGTTGTGTTATTATGTCTTGATGTCATGTCATGATGAGCTTGAGCTCAATGCACATATTTTCCTAATGGATGATCATGATAAAGTAATAACTATAAAATAAAGACTAATATATTCAACTTTCACCACTCTAGAATTACCCATCTCTCTAATGAAGGCATTGCTAGTCCTGTTCTGAACTGGTCTCTGTCTCTCTGGCTGTGTTTACACAGGTAGCCCAATTCTGATCTTTTTCCCACTTATTGGCAAAAGAGCTGATCTGATTGGTCAAAAGACCCATTAGTGGGAAGAGATCAGACTGGGGGTGTCTTTGTAAACTCAGCCTCTGTGTTTTGTCTACAGGGGGTAGATGTTGATGAGAAGGCCAGTAAGAAGGATGCTGCCAGACTGTTTGGTGCCAACACACCCACCGTTTCCTGTAACTTTGACCGTGAGTAACATTGACCCATGCCAGCTGATTGCAGACACTGATTAAGTGATTAAGGCTGTGGCCACACAGAGATAGATGAAAGAGTATAAAAAAACACATAAGCATTGGTCCCGGTTTTTCCATCAAAAAAAGTCTAATAATTTCCATATTTTGCATATGAGTTGCGTACTTAACAAGATGGACAAGATCAGCATTTTGTTGTTGACAGATAGACATTCATCATCTCCTTTGTTCGTGAAGGTATGACTCCTCTAGAAAAAACACTGGGCCAAATATTGTTGTTTTTTACGGACAATCTCTCTCTGGCCTAAATGTTGATTTCTCCTCAGATTCCTCCACTCCACTGCTCTTCCTCTCAGGAAGTCTGGGCCCACACTTTTCAGATTACATTAAATCACAATCACTCTCTCTTCAGGGTCGTATATGTACCATCTGAGGGTGTATGTCTATCAGGCCAGGAATCTCATCGCCATGGACAGGGACAGCTTCTCAGGTGAGGAACATCATAAAATGTAGATAAATGGATGTTACATCCAAACCATTTGTTTGTTAGCTAGTTATTGAGCACCGTCCACAATCTCCTGGCTAGCACTTTTGAAACATCTAAGCAATGCTAGTGGGAACAGACTGGGTTGTTTCCACTAGCCTTGCATGGGGAAAGAGCGAGGTGGAGGTGGAAGCGTAACCTGATCCTCACAGCAGTTGTAATTAAACCACTCCGTTTTATCAATACAATGACTGTGCTCTGGTCTCCTGCTTCAGATCCCTACGCCCATGTGTCCTTCCTCCATGTGAGTAAGACCACGGAGGTCATCAGGGCCACTCTGAACCCCACCTGGGACCAGACCCTCATCTTTAATGACATCGAGATCTATGGAGACCCCCAGACCATTGCACACAACCCCCCCAACGTGGTGCTGGAGCTCTACGACAGTGACCAGGTGGTATGTACCCTATCCTACCCTCACTTACCCTACCAGTTGTAGTGTATTAGCGACACTTAGTGGTGCATTACCAGCCGAGCACTGTACATACATGTGATACACTTATGTACATGTATGTGGTCAATGTGTGTGACCACCACTAAATACATTTCAATGAATACTTTCAGTCCGAGTCAAGTCAATACATTACACCTGTCAATTTCCATCCACTGCCTGTTCACCTGGACTTATTCACCTGTGCCCCGTTAAGTCACATCCAGCCCTGTCTATTTCAGCAGTGTCATATTGTAAGTTCAAGAATATTTCGGTTCCATTGTTTTTGACTAGTGCAAGCAGTTGATACTTGTCTAGCTATCTGTTATTCTTATTTTTTTTAAGCGTGTATGTTGGAAGCATCTTGGATGAGTGTACTGTCCTTGAGACAAAAAATAGCAAAATAACTGTTGTGTTTGTGTTTTTCTTTACTGTTACTCTTGTACTATTAGCTAGTTATTTTTGTAGGTTTTACTTGAAATTATCTGGATATCTGGTTGTTTTGCCTACTTTAGGTGATGAATGCACTGATTGCAAGTTGCTCTGAAAAAGAGTGTCTGCTAAATGTACTAAAATGTAAATGTAGATGCTACATATCCCTGTGCTGTGTCCGACTCTCAGGGTAAAGACGAGGCCATGGGTCGCTGTACGTGCCCCCCTGTGGTGAAGCTGAACCTCGGCACGGTGGTCTCCCCCAAACTGCTGTGGTTCCCCGTCACCAAGAAAGGCCGCAACGCGGGAGAGATGCTGGTGGCTGCTGAGCTATTGCTGAAAGACAAGGTAAAGTACTTCCCAGCTAGCACATAATGTTCTGAGAACTGTATGTTTCTTAGAGCTTGGTGAAACCTTTGTAGTCCTATGGTTATTTTGCATACAACCTTCCGGCAACTTTCCAGGGAATGGTGCGGGATAGTTAATTGGCTTTGGAACATTTTCCACACATTTAAGGAACCTGACAAAAAAAAATATTTTTTTGGTATTTCATTACCTTAACAGAACGTTTCCTAAAAGTTCAAAGATGGTTACATTCAATTAATATTCTGGTAATGTTCTAGCAACATTCTCCAATTTGTTTGACATTGGGAATGTTCCGAAATAGCTCAGAGAACATTAAGAAACAACATTCTTCTGTGGGAATTTCAGTACTTCAGAATAACTTTTCCTACAGGTTTCCTCATGATTCTATTTAAAGTCATGTTCTCAAATTGTTCGGAGAACGTTAAGAAAACCTTTTTTTGTAACGTGCACAGAATGTTTTTAGAATGTACATGTTAAAAACATATACATTCCGTTCTTCTCAGCATCAACAAAACTCTCTCTATCCTCTATGTTGTTAAGTGTGTTCAGGTGTGTTGGCCGCTCCCACTAATTGGCCACACCTGCTCTTAATGAGTACTTGTATCCTTTGAAATGGGGTCTGTTTGAATAGACTAAAATGAACAGCTTTGTATGAGTTGAAAAAAAATATGGCATGCTAGTTCCAACCTCTGCAGTGGGCTAATTCCATGAATAGACAACGGAAGCTCACAGGTTTGCATCTCGCTGACGCTGTGCCACATCAAAAAATAAATGTGTTTGCATGTGTCCTGTCTGTGCTTGGAGTTCAAAACAGTTAACCCAAACTAAGCTAGCAGTTTTATTTAAAGTCTCAGAACATTATTTAATTGCCTTCAAATAAACTAGAATTTCCATTCTCAGAAAGTTTATAAAACATTCAGAGAACCATAATAAAATGTTCTCAGAACCTCCCTGCAACTTAAATTTTCACTTACGTTCTAAGAATGTGGCTTCTCTACCAGAACAAATGGGAAACCAAAAAAGTACGTTCCCACAACTTCCAATGAAGCAAATAGGCTGGATAGCTGGATAGTGCCCCATGTTGCAGTGTTTTTAAGGTGAAAGTAGCTCCTAACCACAGATCTAGGATCAGATTGCTCTACCCCTAACCTCAAGGTGGGTGGAAAATATCTGACTGTGTGTCAGTAGTTGGTGCAACTTCCATCAACTCCAGTCCAGGTCGAGTTACTGTAGAGCACTTTTTTGTGAACATCACGATATGAAATACATTTAATTGATTGATTGATGTGTATTACTTTTAGGCCAATGAGAGTGACTTGCCCCTGGTGCCCCCCAGACGAGGAGCGACGCTCTACATGGTTCCTCAGGGAATCAGGCCTGTCGTACAGCTTACCGCCATCGAGGTGAGGCCTCAGGCAGTCCGCAACACCATCAAACACACACTCACATGCACGCTTGTGCATGCATGAACTCATACACACACACACACGCAAGCACACATTCACACACATGAAGACACCCACACATTCTCCTCTGTGTTTCTCTTTCTCAGATGTGTGTGTGTGCGTGTGTGTTTGTGTTGTGTCCTAGATCTTAGCCTGGGGTCTGAGGAACATGAAGACCTACCAGTTGGCCACAGTCACCTCTCCCAGTCTCATGGTGGAGTGTGGGGGGGAGGTCGTCCAGACTGCCGTCATCAAGAACATCAAGAAGAACCCCAACTTCCCCGGATCTGTCCTCTTCTTTAAAGTGGTACTGCAACTTCCCTTCAAACTCAGTGTACTGTATAACAGTTCTCTCTATGAGATATTCTATTAATATCAGGGTCTGTAAGGAAAAGACAAATGCTCTTGATGTAAACAAAGTGACTGAATGAACGTGACTTGAATGTACTATATTTGAGTGGTATTTACCGGTATTTTCACTATACACCATAAAATGGATACGTACTGTAGATTTGTATCCAAGGTGATACTTAACTAGTTTGGTCTCAGATATGTTTGTGTTTGGTGTTGACAATGACCATAGGAGCTGGCAAGACCGCACAAACAGATCTGGGACCAGGCTAATTCTTAAAGCTAAAATCCACGAAAGGCGTCACTGGCGTCGCCCCGTAGGTTAACGTTTATTGTCCTGGAGGCAGAACTGAGCAATTTCCCCTTAGATAGGAAAGGGGAAGGGGGATACCTAGTTAGTTGTACAATTTAATGCATTCAACTGAAATGTGTCTTCTGCATTTAACCCAACCCCTCTGAATCAGAGAGGTGCGGAGGGCAGCCTTAATTGACATCCACGTCTTTGGCGCTCGGGGAACAGTGGGTTAACTGCCTTGCTCAGGGGCAGAATGACAGATTTTTACCTTGTCAGCTCGGCGATTCGATCCAGCAAACTTTCAGCAAGCTGCAACATAACATCTTTGTTGTTGTAATATCTCAAACGGACGTGGAAGTATCAGCACTACAGATTCCAGCTTTAAGGACCCCAATTATTGATGTTTGACAACCATTAAGATAAACCAGTTTAAATGTCTCTGCATTTAAGCAGATTGATATTATGCTTTCTGTTTAATTGATTGATTGTCTTCGATTTGATCCTATAGTGTATGCACTAATTGTAAGTCGCTAAGAGTGTCTGTTAAATATCTAATATGTATATGTAAAATTTAGTTTCTGTATCACTGGTAACATTGAGTTGTCTGAGCCAGGTTAACCCCCCTCCCCTACCCCCAGCTCCTACCCAAAGAGGAGATATACACCCCTCCCATCGTTCTGAAGGTGATAGACCACCGGCCATTCGGCAGGAAGCCCATTGTGGGCCAGTGTACCCTCTCCCTGGAGGAGTTCCGCTGTGACCCTTATGTCACCAATGCTGAGGTGGCCATGTCTTCCAAAGGTACACACATACAAACAGAACCACGTATGCACGCACACAAATACGCGTGAATGTATGCACGAATGCGCACACAGATACACACACACACCTACACGCAACATTGCTGAAGTACTGTACCCCCCCACCTCTATTTACTACTACCCCCTTCTTTTTTGTTGTGTATTGTTGTATTAGTGGCCATGATGGCAGCAACTCAAGGAGACATCATCATTAACATGGAGGATAGGCCCATCCTTAATACTGAGGTAGCTACTGTGTTAACTCATAAAGGACTTTACAGTATGAGCTTGTCTTAGTGTTGTGTTGTTATATCAGAAATGTACCAGCACTGTAGCCTGGGTGCCAGGCTGTTTTGGCTGTATTGTAAAAATAGCTTGGCATGACAATGAGTGACAAAGAGTTGACAAGATAGTACAAACAGATCTGGGATCAGGCTAGCAAAAATGTGTTGTGTGGTTACACATTCTGATGATGTTATTCTGTTTTTCTTCTTAGCTCCACAAAGAGAAGGTGAGATTTGTCCTTTCTTTTATGAAAACCTATTATGAAGGATGGAAGGAATCAAGGATTTGATGGCTTGTACACTTCTGACAGAGTCTGAATGTGCTGTTATTGAGGCTTATTTGAGTCTCCCTGTTTTGCAGGAGGAGGAGGCAGTTGACTGGTGGAGTAAGTTCTATGCCTCTGTGGGAGAGCACGAGAAGTGTGGGCCGTACCTCAAAAAAGGATACGACACCCTAAAGGTACAGTAAGAACGACCTACCACTTCTGTCTCTGAGACTGAAATGTTTCAGTTTGTTTAAAAAAAAATCTCTTTTGTCTTACAATGGTCACAAGGATTGTCCATAGGACTTTTCCCATCAATATTTAACACCCACCTGGGTTTTACACGACAACCTGTATAATGGTGATGCTGTGAGAAATGTGTGTTTTCTTATATGTATGATGGTGTGAATTGTGTGTATCGCCTCAGGTGTATCAGGGTTGTACATACAGTCAGGTCCCAAATTATTGGCACCCTTGATAAAGATGAGCAATAAAGACTATATAAAAATCATAATACAAATACTGAGCTATATTGTATGCTCAAATGAATTGGTGAGTTTTATTATTTTATATTAATGTAAATTTTCAGAGAAAGAGATTGTGTTAACAATAGACCTTAGACCATTCCTCCATACAGAATATTTCCAGCTCCTGGGAAATCATCATCTTGCAATGGCCATCTCATTCTCCGGACTTGAACCCCATTGAAAACCTGTTGTTTGAATTGAAGAGGGCAGTCCATAAGTGTAGAGGAAGGATATCAAGGATCTGGAAAGATTCTGTATGGAGGAATGGTCTAAGATCCCTCTCAATGTGTTCTCCAATGTTATAAAACATTTTAGGAAAAGTATTGGACTATTGAAAATGGGTGCCAATAATTTTAACCCCTATCTTTCAAAGATTTGTTCAAAGTCTCTTTCCCTGAGCAATTGTATTAGAATAAATAACAATACAGCTCAGTATTTGTATTATTTATTTTATACTGTCTTTTTTGGTCATCTTTATCGAGGGATTTTGATGTGTGTGTGTTTCAGGTTGTGTGATATGTTTGTCCTCAACATATTACGGTATGTGTCCTCATGTGTATAATAGTGTGTTGTGTGTGTTTTCCCAGGTATATGAAGGGGAGCTGGAGGAGGTCCCAGATTTCCGAGGGCTGACAGATTTCTGTAAAACGTTCCGACTGCAGCGGGGGAAGACTGAGGATGAGGACGACGACCCCTCAGTGGTCGGAGAGTTCAAGGTGATCACAGACCTCTTTTTCTTTTAGGAATGTATGATCCTTCGTGTGTACATGTCATCCTGTTAAGATATATTTTCAAGGGAGTTCTGTCCAGAGCCTGTTTTCAATAACAAGGAGACATGAACTGGGGGCCTTTTAAAGCCCTGTACATACAGCTGGTGTGGGGGGGAAACAACATTACATAGAATCAATGATAAAAAATCCTTATTTTCTCCACTTTACATGTGAACCCAGCCTAATTATTGACACCTTGCCTGACTTTTGACCCCTGACCCTGCTGGTGTCTCCTGTCCTGTAGGGCTCGTTCCGGGTGTATCCCCTATCTGTTGACCCAGAGATTCCAGCCCCGCCACGCCAGTTCAGAGAGCTGCCTGAGAGTGGGTTGCAGGAGTGCCTGGTCAGGATCTACGTGGTGCGATGCATGGACCTGCAGCCTAAAGACAACAACGGCATGGTGAGTAGACGCCAAACACACTCTAAGAGACTACACACTGAGAACACTACCAACGCGATCCTGGATCAGGCGTATGTCAAACGCTGGATTCATTTCAACTTTCAGCTGAGCATTTTTGCTGCACATATACATAAGTTTGCCCCTCTCCCTCACCAACTGACAGTTCTCATTAAAATGCATGACTTATATATTATATATATATATTTCCCACACATACCATATTTCAACATTTGTGTTTGTTTTGGCTTTTTAGTGTGACCCTTACATCAAGATCTCTTTGGGGAAGAAAACAAAAGATGACAGGGATGACTACAAACCAAACACCCTCAATCCAGAGTTTGGCAGGTAAACATTTATTTTATTTTATATTTAACCTTTATTTAACTATGCAAGTCAGTTAAGAACAAATTATTATTTTACAATGACGGCCTACAGTAGTAGTTTTAACTAAAACCTTCACTTACAGAAAACGGTCAAAATGCCACTAAAACTGTTGAATTAATGAATTAATGAATGAATGAATGGATGAATGGATGAATGAGTTATTTTGAAATGTATAAAGTTGTTTCAGTCAAGTGAAATCAACAATGCACACATAAGTGCATCTGACCAAGTTAACCTAGTCTCTTCCTCCTGTGTCAGGATGTTTGAGCTGTCCTGTTTCCTCCCTCGAGACAAAGACCTGAAGATAGCTGTGTACGACTATGACTTGCTCACCCGAGATGAGAAAGTGGGAGAGACGGTCATTGACCTAGAGAACAGACTCCTCTCTCGCTTCGGCGCCTACTGCGGCCTACCACAGTCCTACTGCATGTGAGTGTGCACGTGTCCGTGTGTCTGCCTGTGCGTCTGTCTGTAACGGCCAACGCAGGAGATTAGAAGCAGGTACAGGGAGTGAACCATTTAATACAGATGTAACGGAACAAGAACAGCGTCTGGACATAAACACGACACGACAAACAATGCGACTACAGGGAACAACACAGAGGAGCAGACATACACTAATGTTCAAAAGTTTGGGGTCGCTTAGAAATGTCCTTGTTTTTTAAAGAAAAGCAAAAAAAAATCAACAATTAAAATAACATCAAATTGATCAGAAATAGAGTGTAGACATTGTTAATGTTGTATATTACTATTGTAGCTGGAAACGGCTGATTTTTAAAGGAATATCTACATAGGCGTACATAAGGCCCGTATAAGGCCCATTATCAGCAATCACCACTCCAGTGTTCCAATGGCACGTTGTGTTAGCTAATCCAAGTTTATCATTTTAAAAGGCTAATTGATCATTAGAAAACCATTTTGCAATTATGGTAGCACAGCTGAAAACTGTTATGCTGATTATAGCAGCAATACAACTGGCAGCCTTTAGACTAGAGTATCTGGAGCATCAGCATTTGTGGGTTCGATTACAGGCTCAAAATGGCCAGAAACAAATAACTTTCTTCTGAAACTTATCAGTCTATTCTTGTTCTGAGAAATGAAGGCTATTCCATGCGAGAAATTGCCAAGAAACTGAAGATCTTGTACAACGCTGTGTACTACTCCCTTCACAGAACAGCGCAAACTGGCCCTAACCAGAATAGAAAGAGGAGTGGGAGGCCAAGAGGACAAGTACATTAGAGTGTGTAGTTGGCAGCTTCATTAAATAGTACCCGCAAAACACCAGTCTCAACGTCAATAGTGAAGAGGCTACTCCGGGATGCTGGCCTTCTAGGCCGAGTTCCTCTATCCAGTGTCTTGTTCTTTTGCCCATCTTAAAATTGTCTTTTTATTGGCCAGTCTGAGATACTCAACTAGTTTAAAGAAGGCCAGTTTTATTGCTTCTATAATTAGCACAACAGTTTTCAGCTGTGTTAACATAATTGCAGAAGGGTTTTCTAATGATCAATTAGCCTTTTAAAATGATAACCTTGGATTAGATAACACAACATGCCATTGGAACACATGAGTGATGGTTGCTGATAATGTGCCTCTATACGCCTATGTAGATATTCCATTTAAAAATTCTGCTGTTTCCAGCTCAATAGTAATTTACCACATGAACAATGTCTACACTGTATTTCTGATCATTTGATGTTATTTTAATGGACAAAAAAATGGACAAAAACAAAGGCATTTCTAAGTGACTCCAAACTTTTGAAAGGTTGTGTATATGCAGGGGGGAATCAACAAAGTGAGGGAGTCCAGATGAGTCCAATGAGCGCAGGATGGTAACAGTTGCGTATGATGACGGGTAGCCTGACGCCCTCAAGCGCCAAGGAAGGGGAGCGGGAGCAAGCGTGACTCAGTCTGTCTGTCTGTCTGTACGACTGTCTGTACGACTGTATGTACGACTTTCAGTTATACAGGTCTATCAGTCCAACTTTCCCACTGTGTCTCTGATCCGTTGAAATTATGATTCATGCCTTTTAATTGCCTGTAGTTGCCCAGTTCAGCTCAACTTTTATTCTAGCCTAATCCAGCCACCACTAGAGAATACTATTATATTGCATGCTATAATAATTCTATAACGTTATAAAACAGCTCAGGGACCAACCAGTGGAGGGATCAGCTGAAGCCCTCCCAGATCCTGGAGAACCTGGCCAGACTGAGAGGGATCCCTTCACCCAGTACCTCTACTGACGGCAGCACTCTCTCCTTCGGGGGGAGAGACTACAGCCTGCTGGACTTTGGTACAGAAAACCATTAAGTAGCAAACCACACATTGTTAGCTAGGCAAGAGTTGTGTTAATAACTTGAGGGATGTGTAAATCACTTTAGACCTCCATGTAAACCATCCATTTCAATGGGAGATTTGCCCAAGAAGTTAGTATTCAACTATCTGAGGTACATTCAGTTCTATTAGAGGAGTTCCACAGATAAAGCAGAAAGAATATGACTTTCTTCTTTTTTTAAATACATTTGGCATTTTACTTCAACCACAACGTTCAGATGTGTTAGTCATCTGAACGTCAACCCAAACTTCTGTCTCCTGACTTGAGTTGTGTGTCCTGTTGCTAGAGGCCAACAGAGTCATCCACCAGCACCTGGGACCAGCCAGGGAGAGGATGGCCCTGCATGTCCTCAGTAAACAGGGTCTGGTGCCAGAGCATGTGGAAACCAGGACTCTCTACAGTACTTACCAACCTACACTGTCCCAGGTTAGTACCTTACACTTTCTAATACTTTCTAATAGCCGTCATTGTAAGCCAATGTAAATGTTTATAAGTGCTTCATAAAGTTTATAAGCATGTCAAAAAAATGCATTTAGAAATAATGAAATGCTTATAGTTTATTATAGTTATTATAAAGTGTTTCCTTATTGCCCTCATGAAACGTCCAAACATTGTACTGCATTATCAGGCCACATTATTCAAGAAAAAAAAGAAGTTATGTCTATACGAGGTGTTTGTTTGTTGTGTGACAACATGACATTGTCTAGAGCAGTGCTTCTCAAACCTCACCTTGGGGACCCCCAGACGTTTCACCATTTTGTTGTAGCTCTGAACTAGCACACCTGATTCAAGTAGTAAGGGCTTGATGTTGATGTTGAGTTGACAAGTTGAATCAGCTCTGCTAGCTTTGGGGGTTCCCCAAGGAGAGATTTGAGAAAGGCTGGTCTAGGGAATACTTACCAATTGTATTGGCTCTCACTCTCCCCATTGTTAGGGAAAGATTCAGATGTGGGTGGACATCTTCCCCAAGAGCCTGGGTTTACTGGGACCTCCATGCCACATTACTCCACGCCAAGCCAAGAAGTGAGGGCCTTTATTACATTCATTAAAAAATAAAGAACCTGCACACTCAAA
This sequence comes from Oncorhynchus kisutch, assembly GCF_002021735.2. Lineage (NCBI taxonomy): Eukaryota > Metazoa > Chordata > Actinopteri > Salmoniformes > Salmonidae > Oncorhynchus > Oncorhynchus kisutch. The sequence continues at coordinate 73,035,682 of NC_034179.2, forward strand.
ATCATATTTTTCATCATATCTGATGATAATTGGATGAAACCAGATCAAAGTATGATGACCAAAGTATGAGAAATGACTGGTGGTGGTACATTGATGAAGTTTGATCATACACTTACTGGCTTCCTCCTCTGTGTTAAAAACTTGAACTCAGGAGGCAGGGTTAATTGAGGCTTTATGTGACATCACATACATTTTTATTCACCTCCTTTTAATACACCAATGGTAACGTCTTATTCTCTTACCTAATTTAAATAAGTACCACCTTGTAACCATCATCATTACATAGCTAGCTAGCCAGTCAATTGGTGACAACTGCAGAATTAGTGTTTTCCCCATCTATAGCAAAGTAACTTATAGGTTTCCTCTTTCATTTATGTTAGCTAGTTAATGGCTAGCTAGGTCATCAGCCAGCATGGGGAAAAAAGGGGGAAGGGTCATTCAAAACTTCTACTCAGTTGTCATATCATCACATCTGTCAGTACTGCTATGAACTGCAACAGAAGAGACGTGCCAAATAGGAGATAAGAGGTTAGACCAAGTCATTGTTTTACAAGTCACAAGTAAGTCTCAAGTCTTAGCACTCAAGTCCCAAGTCAAGACAGGCAATTCCCGAGTCAAGTCTCCAAGTAAAGACCGACAAGTCTCAAGTCTTAAACTTTGAGTTTCGAGTCCTAAACAAGTCGTAATGTGCTCTTCACCAATTGTAATACCATTTCATATTTTTTAACAAGAGTAATAGTTAGTATATTACATTTACGCGAATCATGAATGCTTTTAAAATGATATACAGTTGAAGTTGGAATTTTACATACACTTAGGTTGAAGTCATTAAAACAATTTTTTCAACCACTCCACAATTGTTTACATACAGATTATTTAACTTATAATTCACTGTATCACAATTCCAGTTTGTCAGAAGTTTACATACACTAAATTGACTGTGCCTTTAAATTAAACAGCTTGGAAAATTCCAGAAAATGTCATGGCTTTAGAAGCTTCTGATAAGCTAATTGACCTAATTTGAGTCAATTGGAGGTATACCTGTGGATGTATTTCAAGGCCTACCTTCAAACTCAGTGCCTCTTTGCTTGACATCATGGGAAAATCCAAATAAATCAGCCAAGACCTCAGAAAAAAAATTGTAGACCCCCACAAGTCTGGTTCATCCTTGGGAGCAATTTCCAAACGCCTGAAGGTACCATGTTCATCTGTACAAACAATAGTACGCAAGTACAAACACTATGGGACCACGAAGCAGTCATACCGCTCAGGAAGGAGACGCGTTTTGTCTCCTAGAGATGATCGTACATTGGTGCGAAAGTGCAAACCAATCCCAGAACAACAGCAAAGGACCCTGTGAAGATGCTGGAAGAAACAGGTACAACGTGTCTATATCCACAGTAAAACGAGTCTTATATCGACATAACCTGAAAGGCCGCTCAACAAAGAAGAAGCCACTGCTCCAAAACCGCCATAAAAAAGCCAGACTACGGTTTGCAACTGCACGCGGGGACAAAGATTGTACTTTTTGAGAAATGTCCTCTGGTCTGATGAAACAAAAATAGAGCTGTTTAGCCATAATGACCATCGTTATGTTTGGAGGAAAAAGGGAGAGGCTTGCAAGCCAAAGAACACCATCCCAACCGTGAAGCACAGGGGTGGCAACATCATGTTGTGGGGGTGCTTTGCTGCAGGAGGGACTGGCGCACTTCACAAAATAGATGGCAGCATGAGGCTGGAAAATTACGTGGATATATTGAAGCAACATCTCCAGGCATCATTCAGGAAGTTAAAGCTCAGTCACAAATGGGTCTTCCAAATGGACAATGACCCCAAGCATACTTCCAAAGTTGTGGCAAAATGGCTCAAGGACAACAAAGTCAAGGTATTGGAGTGGCCATCACAAAGCCTTGACCTCAATCCCATAGGAAATTTGTGGGCAGAACTGAAAAAGCATGTGCGAGCAAGGAGGCCTACAAACCTGACTCATTTACACCAGCTCTGTCAGGAGGAATGGGCCAAAATTGACCCGACTATTTGTGGTAAGCTTATGGAAGGCTACCTGAAACGTTTGACCCAAGTTAAACAATTTAAAGGCAATGCTACCAAATACTAATTGAGTGTATGTAAACTTCTGACCCACTGGGAATGTGATGAAAGAAATAAGAGCTGAAATAAATAATTCTCTCTACTATTATTCTGACATTTCACATTCTTAAAATAAAGTGGTATCCTTACTGACTTAAGACGGGAAATCTTTACTCTGATTAAATGTCAAGAATTGTGAAAAACTGAGTTTAAATGTATTTGGCTCAGGTGTATGTAATCTTCCGACTTCAAATGTGTATTTTGGTCACCCATAAGGCTATTTTAAATGGGAATCAGGATGACTGTGCGTGAATTGTGTCAATCTCATAGACTGTCAGTTCTTGCATTCTCAGTTCTGCTTATGAACTTGGTGGTTACATTCCCACCTCACACCTTTACATTTACCAAACAAAGTGGCAGTGTTAGGCTGTTTATTGAAATGGTAGATTGAGCCTTTAAGTGTGTGATATTTTTCAACAGGTACTTCATGCGGGCTATTGTCTGGAACACCACTGATGTCATACTAGATGAGACCAGCATCACCGGAGAGAATATGAGTGACATTTACGTCAAAGGGTACGGCAGAACATGATTGTCTACTCAATGGTACAGTTTTGAGTGATTGGCTACTCATACAGATCATGCTGTATTGCTGATCAAGTAAGGGCAGTGAACCCTACATTTTAAGCGTGCAAAAAATAAGTGAAAACCATGTGCACAGCTGTCCATATACTTTAGATCTTGGTGCTGATTCTAGCAGGAAAACATAGGTGTCCAAAACAAATGAAAAAAAATACACACAACCAACTTTGACTTCATAATTATGTTGAAATCTTTTCATTGCAGAGTGCATGAGAGTGTGCCACATTGCCGACTCGATTGGTGGCATACAGTAAACAGGGAATTGATAGAGAAATAATGATGTATGGTTGATCGAGTAAATAGGCGCAAGAGCAGTGGTGTCAAACTCATTTTGCCTTGGAGGCCGCATTCGGTGCTCAACGAGGTCTGAAGGGCCGCACTGAATATTTGTTATAATCTCTCGCTGTCAAAACTTGCAAAAAATAGTGCTCTATCTATTGTTTTGGGAATTTCCGATGCTCCCTGACTGTCTAGCTTTCATTTTGGTGATTATAGCGAGCTGGAAACAGTCAAGAAAAGGTCCATTATCATTACTACACTGTTTAAATGTGGTTTTAGTCATTTTAAAGTATATTTATTTAAAGGTGGATGCCAGGTATGGAGGAGGACAAGCAGAAGACAGACGTCCATTACAGATCCCTGGATGGTGATGGCAACTTCAACTGGCGGTTTGTCTTTGGCTTCGACTACCTGCCCGCAGAGCAACTTTGCCTCGTTTCCAGAAAAGTGCGTTTGAAGAGATTTATTGTGTTATTTATTGCCTTTATTTAGCAGACACTTTTATCCAAAGTGACTTAGTCATGTGTGTTGTGCATACATTATATGTATGGTACCAGGAATCAAACCCACTATTCTGGTGTTGCAAGCGCCATGCCCTACCAACTGAGCTAACACATTCTCTTTTACAGTTATGCCCTAAAGTGAAACATTTTGACAAATTAAGTCAAAGTTTGACAGTAAATAATAGTTTCAGAAACTGATATGTTGGGTAGATGTTGAGCTCCAGACTTACAGTGCCTTGCGAAAGTATTCGGCCCCCTTGAACTTTGCGACCTTTTGCCACATTTCAGGCTTCAAACATAAAGATATAAAACTGTATTTTTTTGTGAAGAATCAACAACAAGTGGGACACAATCATGAAGTGGAATGACATTTATTGGATATTTCAAACTTTTTTAACAAATTAAAAACTGAAAAATTGGGCGTGCAAAATTATTCAGCCCCCTTAAGTTAATACTTTGTAGCGCCACCTTTTGCTGCGATTACAGTTGTAAGTCACTTGGGGTATGTCTATCAGTTTTGCACATCGAGAGACTGAACGTTTTTCCCATTCCTCCTTGCAAAACAGCTCGAGCTCAGTGAGGTTGGATGGAGAGCATTTGTGAACAGCAGTTTTCAGTTCTTTCCACAGATTCTCGATTGGATTCAGGTCTGGACTTTGACACCTGGATATGTTTATTTTATGTTTATTTTTGAACCATTCCATTGTAGATTTTGCTTTATGTTTTGGATCATTGTCTTGTTGGAAGACAAATCTCCGTCCCAGTCTCAGGTCTTTTGCAGACTCCATCAGGTTTTCTTCCAGAATGGTCCTGTATTTGGCTCCATCCATCTTCCCATCAATTTTAACCATCTTCCCTGTCCCTGCTGAAGAAAAGCAGGCCCAAACCATGATGCTGCCACCACCATGTTTGACAGTGGGGATGGTGTGTTCAGGGTGATGGGCTGTGTTGCTTTTACGCCAAACATAACGTTTTGCATTGTTGCCAAAAAGTTCAATTTTGGTTTCATCTGACCAGAGCACCTTCTTCCACATGTTTGGTGTGTCTCCCAGGTGGCTTGTGGCAAACTTTAAACAACACTTTTTATGGATATCTTTAAGAAATGGCTTTCTTCTTGCCACTCTTCCATAAAGGCCAGATTTGTGCAATATACGACTGATTGTTGTCCTATGGACAGAGTCTCCCACCTCAGCTGTAGATCTCTGCAGTTCATCCAGAGTGATCATGGGCCTCTTGGCTGCATCTCTGATCAGTCTTCTCCTTGTATGAGCTGAAAGTTTAGAGGGACGGCCAGGTCTTGGTAGATTTGCAGTGGTCTGATACTCCTACCATTTCAATATTATCGCTTGCACAGTGCTCCTTGGGATGTTTAAAGCTTGGGAAATATTTTTGTATCCAAATCCGGCTTTAAACTTCTTCACAACAGTATCTCGGACCTGCCTGGTGTGTTCCTTGTTCTTCATGATGCTCTCTGCGCTTTTAACGGACCTCTGAGACTATCACAGTGCAGGTGCATTTATACGGAGACTTGATTACACACAGGTGGATTGTATTTATCATCATTAGTCATTTAGGTCAACATTGGATCATTCAGAGATCCTCACTGAACTTCTGGAGAGAGTTTGCTGCACTGAAAGTAAAGGGGCTGAATAATTTTGCACGCCCAATTTTTCAGTTTTTGATTTGTTAAAAAAGTTTGAAATATCCAATAAATGTCGTTCCACTTCATGATTGTGTCCCACTTGTTGTTGATTCTTCACAAAAAATACAGTTTTATATCTTTATGTTTGAAGCCTGAAATGTGGCAAAAGGTCGCAAAGTTCAAGGGGGCCGAATACTTTCACAAGGCACTGTATATCCAAATGTGTTTGTTTGGTTTGTTGTCAGGAGCATTTTTGGAATCTGGACCAAACCGAGTTTCGGACCCCCCCAAAGTTGATCGTCCAGATTTGGGACAATGACAAATTCTCACTGGATGACTATCTGGGTAAGATACATGTATTTCCTCTGATCTAAACTAACTGAAACAGAGTGTTTCTCTTTTTCTCATCGCCGGATGTCTCCAAAAATCTGACTGACTGGTTTGAATTCATTTATGTTCATTGTCCATGAAGACAATAACAAGAAACATCCATCAGCATTTGAAAACCAATCTTATTTCAACCCAGGTCTGCAGTACATAACATATAATGATGAATAGGAAATGTGGGAAGGAAACAGTGAAATAAAGGGATTGCTAATGGAGTTTGTGTTGTATTTGGGACACAGGCACAGTTGAGCTGGATCTGCTTCATCTGATCCCCCCTGCCAAGACCCCTGAGAAATGCAGTCTGAAAATGTTACAAGGGGTTACAGGCTCCACACCTTCCAAACAACCACCGCCCAACTCTCTGTTCTCCCAGAAGTCTGTGCGGGGCTGGTGGCCCTGTATGATCGAGCAGGATAGGAAGCACATTCTGGGTGTAAGTCTTGTTGTAGTGAAACTGAGAGAAAAAGTTGCAAATTCTAAGTTAATTTTCCCATTTTGCCATGAATACAGAAAATATTGCAATTCTACATATTCTGCCATCGGGGCGGAGAGAATATTTTGCCGTTTTAAAGCTAATTTACTGCAGTGCTACAATTTGTTCCATTACTTATGCCATGTTCATATGATACCTGGATGAGAGCGACTAACAAAATTGTCATTTAGCAGACGTTTTTATCCAGAGCGACTTACAGGAGCTCAGCTCAAGGGCACGTAAGATTTTTCACCTAGTCAGCTCTGGTATTTGAAACAGCGACCTTTCAGATACTGGCCCAAATCTCTTAACCGCTAGACTGCCTTTGTGCCCCCAAAATCAATGGAGGAACACTACCAAATTAAACAATTGCACCTTGTGTTTACTGTAACTGTGGTATGTGCTTGTCATACCTAGCTACCTTAAGATGAATGAAAGCCTCTCTGGATAAGACTAAGATGTAAATGTAAAATAAATTAATACAGATTTCCTCAACATAAACATTCAGATTTCAGATTTCCTCAACATTCCTCAACATAGTGGATCAGGTGTCATTGTGGATTAATTTATAGCCAGAAATGCCTGCTCATAGGTGACAGTTTTTAGTCACTTTGATCCTTTGCACAGTATTGATAAACATAATGACATTAAATGGATGTCTGAAGTCACAAGCTTTAGGGCTAAATGTGTTTATAGATCACAGAGAAGATGGATGAGAAAGTCTGTGGAGAGTTTATGACTGTCTCTGTGTTCCCATAGGGGAAAGTGGAGATGACCCTGGAAATAGTGGAAGAGAGGGAGGTAGAAGAGAGGCCTGCTGGGAAGGGCCGGGACGAACCCAACATGAACCCCAAACTGGACTTTCCCAAGTAAGACAACATCCACAAGTCACCTTTCAACCACCTATGACAATAACATTGTAGCTTGTACACTGTTAGTAGAATGTTTTAACATACAAACTACATAGCGCTATAACATTCAGTAACAACATGGCACCCAATAAGAGTCTTCATTTCAAACTGGGCTTGCCTAGGCCTACCCCCTAAAAAATATGTGTTGTTGTTTCTCTCTCCATACAGTCGCCCCGACACTTCCTTTTTCTGGTTCACCAGTCCATGCAAGACCATGAGGTTCATCATATGGCGCAGATTCAAATGGATCTTCATTGGTTTGATAGTCCTACTGCTTGTGCTCTTGTTTCTTGGGATCCTGCTGTACTCCCTACCAGTAAGATATATGTCCTTGTAATCTATAATACGAATATATCTATGCCACATAGAAGACACTTTCATCCATAGCAACTATAGTGAGTACATTGTGCATACATTTGTTGTGTTTGTATGTGATTCACTCATATAGTGTAAACAGCCAATGTGCATCATTCCTTTGATATACTGATTTGCAACATAATATGGTCAAATTAATGCAATAATTCCACTCCACGAATGCATCCTGCATATGAATATAACAGAGGATTTAACCTTACTTTAAATAAAAGTAAAATATGTGTTTTATTAATTAAATATTTTCTCTTTCTTCTCCAGAACTACATCTCAATGAAAATTGTGAAGCCTTTCTCTTAGGAGTTACTCTACGGGGCAGCTGAGTACTATGCCTGTCTTCGTCCAAGGGATAAGGCGACACTCTGGCCCTCACAAACTCTATGCAATGTATTCCTATCAGCGTTGTCTTCAGAGTTGCATGCATTATTTACATTTTTACACTTTATCAACCAAGGCTACACTTCACTTGCATTAAATACTGTAGCCACACAGCCCTTTTAATTGTACTGTACTTGTACTGTTCTTACCTGTCTGTCTTTCCCTGAAATACAGAAAGGAAAAGGAAAGGGAAAGGGGGTACCTAGTTAGTCGCACAACTGAATGCATTCAACCGATAATGTGTATTCTGCATTTAATCAAATGCTATTTTGTACGCATGCTTTACTAAACCTAATATAGAGAGTGTGTCTTCGCTGATAGAATGAGCTACTAACAACAAATACTGTTGTTGTGTCTTCAAACAATGTCCCAACATTCTAATAAGCCACTTCCTTAGACACCATACAGAGAAGGCCCCAACACATTTCCAAGTAGGGGCATGAGATCATTTCTTGGTTGCAACAAAAATCCCATTTAATTTACTCACAGAATATGTAGGTATGTCATACAGTCCGGGTAAATCCAGGACTGTATCATTAATAAATGAAGCATGGTATCCATGTAAGCATAGACAGTTCTACTATAGATATTCATTGGGATCTAACTCAAAAAGGTACGCAAAATGATTAAGGTCAAATTTGATGATTGTCTTGAAATCAAAAGTTTAAATCCGAAGGTATTAATCCACAAATGAAACAGCATTATTAATCCACAAATGAAACAGTATTAATCACTCTAGTTTTTGGAAGGCATTTTTCTAGCAGGCTTCTATCCCCTGTTCTAATTTGGTTCCACCATAGAGGCATAAAGAAGGCTCATCATTGTATCTGTGCTATAATGGCTTCTGAGACAGGGTGGGCAGTGCAATTGAGGGCTAAATTTTAAAGTAACAATTGAGGGCTCAATTTTAAAGTAACTGTCCAGTGATAGTCACACTTTTTAAAATGTCATGTTCTGATAACGCATACCCAAATAATGGTGTTGGCTCATCCTATACTAATTTGTGGCCAAAGCAGAAATTGGAGAAAAAACACTTTAAAATCCCAACCTCAAACTTGTATCTCAACCAGAAAAAAATGCTTGCTATTTCCTCATAGAGGATGAGGACATCCTCCTGAGGAGGATGAGCTGGCCAATCAGTGGTCTACTCACATTAATATTGGACAGTTACTTTAAAGTAGTCCATTTCTTCTTCTTAGACTTTTATGAGTCAGTAAACAAACTAAAAGGGTGCATACTGCCACCTGGAGTGTGTTGTCTGAACAGGTATGAAGCCAGGGTTGGGGATTTACTGCTACCTGCAGTTCTGGAATGTTTCCTCTGGAGTATAATTCATTGGCTGATCCCTCCTGATTACCTGGATGGAATTATGTGATCCTTCCTTAATTTAACCCATAAGAAATCCCAAACAGTTAAAATGGTGAAAGCCCTCAATGGCAATGTTCATTCTGAAACAGGTTCTATCCATTTGGAGTCCTCTTTCTACCTCTATGTGTTCCACTGATGCATCTTAGCTTTAACCCATTATATTTCCATATAAACAGTTTCCATACTGTGAATAATAACTTTTAACATGTTTTCTTTTCGCATACAAAATGGCTCTAACAACTGTTGTGTTCCAATTTCATTTATATCAATAGGCTTTTCTATGTTTTAATAAAGAACAATGATTATGTACAAATGTGGCGGTTGCAGATTTACTGTAAATGTTTCTCTCCACACTGATCCCGAAGGCAGCGTTTTAGATCACTTACTGACACCTGGCTGGTGTAGTGGTAGTTCCGCAGCCCTGCTGCACACATGGCTAAAAGTGTCCATATAGGTTTGAATCTGGCCTACTGCCCTTTGTCACTACCATAGATTGTGTTGGTATACTGTGTCAGTACTCAATCAATCAATAGACAATTCCACCAATTTATCGATTGGCTGATTTTCAGCAAACTCAAGTCAGGAAAAGCTCATTCATTTGTATAATTTGTATTGGTGATTCTACAGAAGTGGTTCAAATTGCTGTTCCCAATCAAAGTACTATTTTAAAAAACAGATACATTTCAAAGTAAATAAATCAACGTTTGAAGACGTATTTATATCATAATATATTCCAATTAATTCCAAGTCAATTACAAACATTGTTAAATTAATATAGTACAAAGTCATTGTTTAAATACCCATTCCTATTGAGATGTGGCTGCCCCACACCCTGACTCCTAAAATTCATGTTTGAAAAGAAAGCAATTATAGATTTTTGTAACACTTTTATCAAATCTTGAGTTAGTTAGTATTATTACATTGAAAGATACTGATCTAATTAGTACACTCTTAGAAAAAAAGGGTTCCAAAGAGGTTATTTGCGGAGGGACAGGGTTGTACCAAGAACCATTTACATCTGAAGAACCCTTTTTGGAAGACAAGGGTTCTTTATAAGGCAAAAGGTTCTACCTAGAACCTTTTTCATCCTATGAACCGCTTTTCGAAAGAAAGGGTTCTTTAATGATTTTTTGGTAGGAAAAGGATTCTCTGGAAGGCAAGAGGGTTCTACTGTACATAGAACCCTTCTAAACTGAATAAGCTTTTAAATAGTGCCTAAGCATTAGTGTTTACCTCAGTGTTTAAACTTTAACATCAGGAGTTTGAGTCATCCGATAGAGGTGGGAATGTTTTAAACTGTACCTACAGTATACTCCCAGTCGGTATTAGATAGAATGTCGCGGCCCCACCTGCTTTGGGGGAAAATGACCCGTGGTTACCCCATTGTCTCACAACAAAAACACCACCTTTTTGCTACTGACCAGAACATTAAGCTAGCCAAGACCAACTAACCCAAACAAACTGACTATATGAAATAAGTTAAATGCTTTACCTGTGATTAAATGTTTTCCACACACATAGCTACGTGTAGACTACTTGGACACTGAGTTCTCACATTTTCCCACTCTACCACACTGAATAGCCTGAAGCCACAGCGCTTTTCTCGCAGGATCTATTTCCCTACATGGGAGCATTGCGAACTGTAGGTCGTGATTTTTGACAAGTTACATGTACAACAACACAGCATCTTTTCGGCATGTTTGGTTATTTCTGTATAACAGAAAATAAATGTTTTTACATGGGGGTCAACGGGAAAGAATGTTTTTTTCCCCCAATTTGTGGGTGTGGTCGAGGGGAATGACTTCTTATGGCGTGAATGTCGACCATCGAGTATATGGGAATATTTGTACATGTATCTGGTATTCCTGATGTGTCTGGGATTCCTGTGTGTCAGGTAGTTTTTAAACCAATTACACGCAGCGTAATCCAGGCCTATGACCAGGTCTAAAGCCACATTGATGAACATTTACAATACATTTCTTAGATAAGAAAGTTCTTAGTTGAGAGTTAGACAGGTAACTCCAAGAGTTACCGGTCTAACAGAACACAGAGGGTGTTCTTTAATAGTAGCCTCTCCAACAAAATTCAAGTAGAATCAGACATTCCCCAGGGCAGCTCTCTAGGCCCCTTAATTTTTCCTAATGCCCTGCCACTGGCTGAGTAAAGCCTGTGTCTTCATATATGCGGATGACTCAACACTATACATGCCGGCAAGTCAAACCAATGCAACACTTAAAGAGCTGCAGTCAGTTTCAGAATGGGTAGCAAGTAATAAGCTAGTCCTAAACATTTCAAAAACAAAAACGAATCATTCACTAAACCTCAACTAAATCTTGCAATGAATAATGTGGAAATTGAGCAAGTCGAGGAGACTAAACTGCTTGGAGTGACCCTGGATTGTAAACTTGTGGTCAAAACATATTGATGCAACAGTAGCTAAGATGGGGAGAGGTCTGTCAATAATAAAGTGCTGCTCTGCCTTCTTAACAACAATATCAACAAGGCAGGTCTTACAGGCCCTAGTTTTGTCACACCTGGACTAATGCCCAGTCGTGTGATCAGGTGCCACAAAGAGGGACTTGGCATAATTACAACTGGCCCAGAACAGGGCAGCACGGCTGGCCCTTACTTGTACACGTAGAGCTAACATTAATAATATGCATATAGCCTCCTTGCTACTGTTATTTTACTGCTGCTGTTGAATTATTTGTTACTTTTATTTTACATTTTTTACTTAACACTTTTTTTCTTCTTAAAACTGCATTGCTGGTTAATGGATTGGAAGTAAGCATTTCACTGTAAGGTCTATGCTGGTCTACACCCGCATTTTATTAATACAATTTGATTTGATCAAATTGATCAAAAAACAGTAAGTCATTGTTTTGCAGGCCAGGGGTGTCCGTATAGCCTCTCCCCGCTAACTATTGGTTTAATTTAAACAACATTGTTCCATAATGTTACAGTATTAGTTAAACCTGTTCAGTTTACTAGTAGTATGCAAATGTTTGGTGGCACCAAAAGAAAGGAAAATGTTGTGTGTCTGGTAAAATAATCTGTAGTATTGTGTAGGCTGTAGCAATATCTTATTAGTTAGCTATGATTTGAAGTAGGTTTATCTAGCTGTCTTATTTTGTATTTGTTCAATGCCTCAATTGATTTCAGAAGTTATATTGGATATACCGTATGTCTGTACAGATTCCTGGTTCGAATCAACCCAAGATGATGAACCCTAAAGATGGGACAAAGTGCATGACAAGGTGGCCCAGAGGAATTCAGCTGTTCTGAATGAAGACCTCTAGTGAGGTAAGAATACACACATACACACATGCGATACCAGCTTGATAGGTCCCTTGTCACCTGTGTTTTTACCTACAGAGTAACAGCTCTGGTGCTCTCTGTCTCATTCTATTATTTCTTGCTCTATGCTTGACCTAGGGTTTGAGTAGAGCTGACAAATCAGAACTGAGTAGGATTGCTAGGGAGCCCCATGAGGAGCACCTGATACTGCACTGACTTCTCTGTTCTGGATGCTCTCCTGCCCACACTGTCCCAATGCGTTTCCCCACCTCTGAACCCCCTTACCCCAAATAGAGTTGCCCCTGATCCTAGATCTATGATCAATGCCAAGTTTAACTCCCTCTCTTTGTCGCTCTCTCCCCATTAAATTAGTGTTGCAATGATGTTCTTATTTGGTTAACTGTTGTTACTTATAGTCAATTCTGTTGTTTAATTTGTTTTTTACCACTTTGAATACATGTATTTTATCTACAAATGTATTGTTTTTCTAACATTTAGATTTCCGAGAGAATTTCAGTGTACATTTACAGCATTATCCTGGCACCAGAATTGCAAGCTTAATACTGTAATTATGCTTTGCAGCAGAGATTATGTAAAATATTTCACAGTAGTATTTTCCTTACTGTAAAACATTACAGCATCCCTCTAAATTTACAGCAGGGATTCTGTAATATGTTTTACAATAAGGAAAATAGTACTGTAAAATATATTACAACATCTCTGCTGTAAACAAAATTACAGTATTAAGCTTGCAACTCTGGTGGCAGTATAATGCTGTAAATTTACAAGGAAAAGTGTTACGGTGTAACTCACAAATAAACCATGACCTGTAAATATGTAAAAGTTATTTCACAAATATTGACCATGTGTCACTTAAGCAATAAGGCACGAGGGGTTGTGGTATATGGCCAATATACCACGGCTAAGGGCTGTTCCTATGCATGACGCATCGCGGAGTGAGGTGCCTTACTGCTATTATATACTGGTTACCAACGTAATTAGAGCAGTAAAAATAAATGTTGTGTCATACCCGTGGTGTACGGTCTGATATACCACGTCTGTCAGCCAATCAGCATTCAGGGCTGGAATCACCCAGTTTATAAAAATAAATATATGATCTGTAAATACACTGCTCAAAAAAATAAAGGGAACACTAAAATAACACATCCTAGATCTGAATGAATGAAATATTCTTATTAAATACTTTTCTCTTTACATAGTTGAATGTGCTGACAACAAAATCACAAAAATTATCAATGGAAATCAAATTTATCAACCCATGGAGGTCTGGATTTGGAGTCACACTCAAAATTAAAGTGGAAAACCACACTACAGGCTGATCCAACTTTGATGTAATGTCCAAAAAAAAGTCAAAATGAGGCTCAGTAGTGTGTGGCCTCCACGTGCCTGTATGACCTCCCTACAACGCCTGGGCATGCTCCTGATGAGGTGGCGGATGGTCTCCTGAGGGATCTCCTCCCAGACCTGGACTAAGGCATCCGCCAACTCCTGGACAGTCTGTGGTGCAACGTGGCGTTGGTGGATGGAGCGAGACATGATGTCCCAGATGTGCTCAATTGGATTCAGGTCTGGGGAACGGGCGGGCCAGTCCATAGCATCAATGCCTTCCTCTTGCAGGAACTGCTGACACTCCAGCCACATGAGGTCTAGCATTGTCTTGCATTAGGAGGAACCCAGGGCCAACCGCACCAGCATATGGACTCACAAGGGGTCTGAGGATCTCATCTCGGTACCTAATGGCAGTCAGGCTACCTCTGGCGAGCACATGGAGGGCTGTGCGGCCCCCCAAAGAAATGCCACCCCACACCATGACTGAACAACCGCCAAACCGGTCATAGTGGAGGATGTTGCAGGCAGCAGAACGTTCTCCACGGCATCTCCAGACTCTGTCACGTGCTCAGTGAACCTGCTTTCATGTGAAGAGCACAGGGCGCCAGTGACGAATTTGCCAATCTTGGTGTTCTCTGGCAAATGCCAAACGTCCTACACGGTGTTGGGCTGTAAGCACAACCCCCACCTGTGGACGTTGGGCCCTCATACCACCCTCATGGAGTCTGTTTCTGACCGTTTGAGCAGACACATGCACATTTGTGGCCTGCTGGAGGTCATTTTGCAGGGCTCTGGCAGTGCTCCTCCTGCTCCTCCTTGCACAAAGGCGGAGGTAGCGGTCCTGCTGCTGGGTTGTTGCCCTCCTACGGCCTCCTCCACGTCTCCTGATGTACTGGCCTGTCTCCTGGTAGCGCCTCCATGCTCTGGACACTACACTGACAGACACAGCAAACCTTCTTGTCACAGCTCACCAGAGGTAGCCTGACTGCCATTAGGTTAAAATGTTCAACAAAGGACTTTCGTATGAATATTACATGTGCCATCCTGGATGATCTGCACTACCTGAACCACTTGTGTGGGTTGTAGACTCCGTCTCATGCTACCACTAGAGTGAAAGCACCACCAGCATTCAAAAGTGACCAAAACATCAGCCAGGAAGCATAGGAACTGAGAAGTGGTCTGTGGTCACCGCCTGCAGAACCACTCCTTTATTCAGGGTGTCTTGCTAATTGCCTATAATTTCCACCTGTTGTCTATTCCATTTGCACAACAGCATGTGAAATGCATTGTCAATCAGTGTTGCTTCCTAAGTGGACAGTTTGATTTCACAGAAGTGTGATTGACTTGGAGTTACATTGTGTTGTTTAAGTGTTCCCTTTATTTTTTTTGAGCAGTGTATATTCAACATAGATCACACATAAAACTACAATTTGAACAAATGTAGAACGATTTGTGAGCAAATGTTCAGAAATCCCTAACATTTAAATATGTGGAATGTACATTTGCACATTCAAAAAGTGCTTGCGGATCTGTATTCTGTTTTTACAGAATTTTTAGATTTTCTCCCTCACCTGTCCATGTACTGCAATCCACAAATGTAGCTTCAGATGAGTAGGCTATCTCTATTCATTGGATAATCTTTGTCACGTGACGAGCAATGATGAATTTACATCACGACTGTGCACTTCTTGTTCTTAGCTAGAAGAAAGAACAGCTTCATGAAATGTGAGTATAACGTTTATTTATTTAACAAATTATGTTAAAATGTTCAACAAAGGACTTTCGTATGAATATTACATTTGACCATTGGGTGCATGCAATGCCGAGTGTGTGTATCGACAGCTAGCAGGCGATCTCGTCACCTGTTCAGACAAACCACCTAAATTAAATTTACTAACGTTAGCAGTGGTTGAAAAAGCATCCAATTGTCATACTTGATTCAAAGTAAAGATACCTTAATAGAAAATTAGTCAAGTAAAAGTAATCCAGTAAAACACTACTTGAGTAAAAGTCTAAAGTATTTGTTTTGAAATATACTAAGTATCAAAAGTCAATGTAATTGCTCAAATATACATATGTATCGAAAGTAAAAATAATTTCAAATTCCTTCTATTAATAAACGGCACCATTTTTTAAATTGTATTTACGGAAAGCCAGAGGTATACTCCAACACTCAGACATAATTTACAAATGAAACATTTGTGTTTAGTGAGTCCATCAGATCAGAGGCAGTAGAGATGACCAGGGATGTTCTCTTGGTAAGTGTGTGAATTTGACCATTTTTCTGTTGCTAAGCATTCAAAATGTAACGAGTACTTTTGGGTGTCAGGGAAAATGTATGGAGTAAAAAGTACATGATTTTCTTTAGGAATGTAGTGAAGTAAAACTTGTCAAGTACAGAAACCCCAAAACACTACTTTAAAGTATTTTTACTTAAGTACATTACAACACTGCTTAATAGTTAATTCAGGAATGTGTCAATTATGAAGAACTACTCAGTAAAAAAAATCTGAGTTGGTGAACTGGCTAGCAAGCTAAATTGAAATGTTGCAAATCATCTTTGTCAATCTGTCTTTCAGGGACTTGACAGGGTAATTGATGCTTTGGCAGGACAAATCACTCTTTCCCGACTGGTGTGGAGCTTTTGAGAAATAGTAACATTATCTGATTAGAAATGTTAGAAATCCAGCTACTGTTTTCTGCTCCGTTTAGGCTTGCAAGCTAGCCAAGTCATTTGTTGTGCATCCTTAGATAAATGTATTAATGTTGTTTCCTAGTCAATACATGCATTCTGTGTCTGAGTACTGTCAATACATCTCTGTATAGTGTTGCATCGTTGCTGGGCAATGTTGCCTGTTCAATAAAAGGCAAAGTTGTAAAAATTATTAACCTGACAATAATGCTTGACCAGCTGCTTTTGGACCCTACTGCAACTCCCCACTAGTCAATCTCCCATTTATTTCAAACCTTTCCTTAGTTGTTTGATCTGACAGCTGACTCGCCCAAGGACCCACAGCAGCGTTTCCCCAAAATGGTCCTGGGGACCCAAAGAGGTGGACTTTTTGAGGTTTTGTCCTAGCATGACTACACAGCTGATTCAGGGTAATTGGTCAAATTGATTATTTGAGTCAGCTGTCAAGACCAACCTGTACAAACACTGCTTTACCCTAATGGCCATTGCCCTTTGCAGGGAGGCAAGTAAGTCTGTGAACAGGAACTGGTATCAATGTCCTTGGTCATCATAACATGGGGATGATGATGGTAATGTGATGGTGTTGCTGATGATGATTTTGGTAAGCATATTTTTGATGTGATTCGAGGATGTGTACAGTGCGCTTTGCTTGTTATGTACTATTGCTATTTTTACAGATCCACATGCACTTCTTGAATGCGCAAATACACTTTCCACAGTTGTAAATGTTAGGGATTTCTGAATATTTGCGCACAAATCTTTGTACATTTGTTCAAATTGTAGTTTTATTTGTGAGCTATGTTGAATATATTTACAGATCATATTTATTTCTTGATTTATGGTTAATATTTGAAATATTTATACAGTTTCACAGATTATGGTTTAATTTGTGAAATGTATATACATATTTCTGGACTATAGTTTTATTTTAATATATTCACACATCAAAGTTTTATTTGTGAGTTATGTTGAATATACGCACGGATCGTGGTAGACACATTTACAGAATAAAGAAACAAATCTCACTCCGTACGTAAATGGAACGAAACGGAACAGTTCGCGCAGGCGCGTTTCATTGTTTTGACTGAAAATGCCGTCGGTTTCGAAAACGGCGGCGAACGCTTCTCCTCAAACCGAGAAACCAACCCACTATACGTAAGTAAAGCAAACGTTAAATGGACAAAGACGTATTCCTTAAAATATCGTGCTTCTTTTATGTACAGAATATTGTTTTATAGTTGGACTGCTTGATATTCCTTCACTCGTAGTGCAGTAAAACATGGTGCTTTTCCTTTTGTAAATTCTTCCCAATGCACGCAGTTAGCCTGGCGCTAACTTGCTAGATACATATTCAAATTGATACAGTAACTGAATTTTAACAAATACGTGTGTATAATTGTATTGTGTGACCGTGAAAATGTTCCACATAAAAAAGAGGCGTAACATTAAAAAGCGGAATTCGCAGGAACTTGGTTGGTGGTTAACGTTAGCTAGCCAGTCAACGTGCTAGCGTGGACTGGGTAACGTTAGCGAAGTTGAATGGTTTGCCAGCCAGCAGTGTTATCCTTTTCCTCTTTCCACCTCGGCCTTATTTGCTGTCTGTCTACGCATATGTTTTGACGTACGTTCTGGTTGTTTGATAGAAGGCAACGTCGAAAATCTTGCGTGGATTGTATGTGAATGGTCAAGGTAGATAGCTTCTAGCTATCACTACCAAGTAGTTTTATCAGTTCGAGTGATTGTAAAATTCAGCTACATAGCTAGCTAGTGTCAATCAAATATTCGTTGTAGATGGTGTAAACGTTTATCTCCTTACCTTTAGCATAGATATTGTTTACTTTCAATTTCGAATAGCGAAGCTGTAATATTTATATCAAAGTTAGATGTGATATTCCCCTTGAGCTTTGGACTTTTTTACACGATGTCAGGTGGTGTCTTTCATTAACACCGCCTTTGTCTTTCCATTTTGCAGATATTTGAAGGAGTTTAGGACCGAACAGTGCCCCCTCTTCTTGCAGCACAAGTGCACACAACATAGACCCTTTACATGTTTTCATTGGCATTTCCTCAACCAGAGGCGACGACGACCGATTAGAAGAAGAGATGGAACTTTTAACTACAGCCCTGACGTTTATTGCACAAAATATGACGAGACTACGGGCATTTGCCCAGATGGAGAGGAGTAAGTGTGAAGCCTCAATTTTTTTTCTTCTGTGAATTATTATTGTCTGGTTAGATTATTGCTACTGTATCATGCTTATCAATGTTGTGGCTGTTGTTCATTCCGGTTGAGAATGAACTCAATTTGTGCAGGTTGCCAGTTTAGTTAGCACACTTATAACTGTGTTGCTCACTTTTTTTGGATGCTGCATTGTTTCAGTAGGAAGTCAGATTCATGCGAATTCCTGACGTGAATGATCCTCGTTGCACAGAATTCAGCTCGCACTACGAGCTTGGTGATGACCTAGCTTGCACATGGTGTTGTTGACTTGTCTATTGTTCGAGCTAATGTCGATCCGCATGGCCTCCTATGGCCCCGGAGTGGGACGACAGACGTTCTCAATAATGCGGAACCAATTGAATGATTCAACCACATTCATTGTCATTTCATGGATGTTTTTTTGTAATTCTCGCTGGACACGTCTGTTTTGAGCTGCAGAGTGGGGTTGAGCTTTTTCCTCCAGTTTGCGAGGAAACGATGAACACACCCCCTGTTTTCTTGCTCATGATTGAACCGCCTTTGCACATAGCCTTCTCCCATTGGTCGAACAAGCAATGTTTATTGTTCATGAGTCGGTTGAAAATGAGGTCGCTTTGAACGAGTTTCTGCTTTGTACTTGTATCCTTAATGTTGTTAAAAGTACTTATACATGGACGTGTCTGGTTTTTACCACTTGCACTCTATCATTATGTTCATTGAATCCTAAGAAGCATGAATTGATACTTTTCCGTGTGGTTTCATGCAAGTACAATTCAAGTATCAGCTCAGCCTAAGAATAACTACTATTTTATGGTAATTAATAGAGATATACTGAGGGGTAGAAATGAAGTATGTAAGTCTTTTATATATTCTTGCTCTATTATTTAATGGCTACTGACGCTTTTTTAGGCCCAACCCTCAAAGCATCAGCTAATTTCACTTTATTTTTTAAAACAAAATCAGAGGAACATATTTTGAATGTTTGGGGTATGCCACTTCAGCTCATTCTTAGAACTGTAGTTTTCGTTACTGGTGTGACATCAATCTACTGAAAATGAAAGTAACAAATAATAGGCCTTATGAGCCTACATATTGTGTCTTTACAAATCATGATAATGATAGCATAAACAAATGGTAATAGCCTAAAATATTTGTGACATGATATAGTGTGTCAGGTTGGGCGGATACAGTTTGTCACTTGAGATTACATATGAGAAGGCTTGTGGTGGTGCGGATAGACACAAAGGAAGGATGAATTAAATTGTTAAACTGCTGCTCCAGTTTCAACTGTTCTGCCTTATTATTATTCGACCATGCTGGTCATTTATGAACATTTGAACATCTTGGCCATGTTCTGTTATAATCTCCACCCGGCACAGCCAGAAGAGGACTGGCCACCCCACATAGCCTGGTTCCTCTCTAGGTTTCTTCCTAGGTTTTGGCCTTTCTAGGGAGTTTTTCCTAGCCACCGTGCTTCTACACCTGCATTGCTTGCTGTTTGGGGTTTTAGGCTGGGTTTCTGTACAGCACTTTGAGATATCGGCTGATGTACGAAGGGCTATATAAATACATTTGATTTGATTTGAATTAATAAATTAGCAGTTCATCTGCATATAACTAAAATAAAAGCTACCGTATTCAGTTACCAGGTGTAACAAAGTCACAGGGTTATTGTAGAAAAAAACACACAAAAAAGAATGCTACCCTGTAGTGGGCGGCAGGGTAGCCTAGTGGTTAGAGCGTTGGACTAGTAACCGGAAGGTTGCAAGTTCAAATCCCCGAGCTGACGAGGTACAAATCTGTCGTTCTGCCCCTGAACGGCCTAGGAACAGGCCGTTCCTAGGCCATCATTGAAAATAAGAATTTGTTCTTAACTGACTTGCCTAGTTAAATAAAGGTAAAGTAAAAGTAAGTAGTGAAGGGGGAACTTACATATCAGGTTATTATTTTTGACGATATATCCTATTCACAATATATTATTTATGCTATAGTTGCCGGTACCTACACCAAATCTCCAGTATTTTTCCTTCATAGAGAACAAGCTATCTTCTCTTTCAATAGGGAGCCAATCGCAATCCTTATTGTATCAGCACTTAGGTATTGAAATAGAATTGTGAAGTCCCAGGCATTTCCCAGCCCTACTAACCTGTCCTGAGTAATATTACAAAATGCTCATGCTTGTCCTACTGGAGCAGATGTACTTGTTAGTATACTTACTGACAGCTCTATCAGTTAAAGAAAAATATTAACATTTCCATTTATCTTTTATTTAACTAGGCAAGTCAAATTCTTATTTTCAATGACGGCCTAGAAACAGTGGGTTAACTGCCTTGTTCAGGGTCAGAACGACAGATTTTTACCTTGTCAGCTCAGGGATTCGTTCTTGCAACCTTTCACTTACTAGTACAATGCTCTAACCACTAGGCTACCGGCCACCCGATATGTTGGTTGGGGATTTTACAAGTCTCCCTACAAAATTAACAGAATTTAAAGTTTCACTGAAAGGAAGCAAGCTATACAGCTAATAACCTAGCCTATTTAATAAGACAGGATGGATGTTCTAGATTATATCTTCATAAAGATGCTGTTCAACATTAAGAAGAACAGCTCTGAAACATGATATTCAAGCCACTTCTATAATTTGGGCCTATTTGTGTCAGAGCACCATAAAGAAATTGAGTAACTCGAGACGTCTCACTCACTAGTTCAATGACAATCATCAATGGCACCGGTCTGGTTAAAGTGTGTTGGTCAGGTCCACAGTTTAGTGATATCTAGAGGTAGAGACTAGCTGTGATGTTAAAAGTATTTGTGGCAAATGTGTAGCATACTGAATACTTTATAGTGGTTTATCATTGAGAGGTTGAGTTCCAGTTTCCTATATCAGTGTATTTGGAATTTCACAGCAGAAAGTAAACAATGTTCCTCAATTCAACCTGCTGTTATATTGAAAGTTCTATACAATATTTAAACTCTGCCTGAGAGTGAGCACTTGCACTCTCTATTCCTCATTCTACCAGTGGCTGCTCTATTCTCGTGACATCACATCCGTTGCCATGGTTACTGCTGCGGAGTAAGAAGCTTTTTGCTGTATTTGAGGAAAGTATTTGTTTTCAATGTGAATTTGAGCACATTCATAGCGATGTATTATTTCTGTTCAATTCCTCACCATACATCAAAGCCTGTGAGAGCGCTGTATCTATAAAAGGCGTTGCATTCCTCTGACTCCCACTGGGCATTGGCTACATTTTTGTTTGTCTGATGTGCATATTAAGCACCAAGAAGAACGGTCGCCACTAATACAGGGAGGAAGACCGATATCTCATTATGCTCTGTAACTCATTCCTTTAGCCTCGGTCTGTTTCCTTTCAATTAAAATCTGTGGAATGACTTCTTAGGAAAAGCACAGCATAGAATTCTAGAAACATAGGATAGAGACCGATTTTATGCAGATTGTATCTCTGTCACATCAAATCCTGATAATTTTAATGAGGAAGTCTGCATTTGTCTAATCATCGCTTCCTTTCCTGTCTAGCTGTCCTTACTTGCACCGGACCACTGGTGACACAGAGCGCAAGTACCATCTTCGTTATTACAAGACTGGTACCTGTATCCATGAAACTGATGCCCGCGGGCACTGCGTGAAGAACGGCCTACACTGCGCCTTTGCCCATGGCCCACATGATCTCCGCCCCCCTGTCTACGATATCAGGTGATCTATCATGCCTTTAGTAACCACTCTGTTCTCAAGGTGTCATACCATCAACAAACATGTGAATAGGCTTGTTAAGCCAGTTAGCTGAGTACACAACGATAAATCATGCAAGGTCTGACCATGCACTGACAAAATGTACCAACTGATTCCATTCGTACATCATAGTTTTAATGAAATTCTTAAATTGACCCGTAGACTATATTTTTGAAGCTGTCAACCCCTTCTCTACCATTGTTAGTGTTACTTTGATTCAACATGGTACGTCTAGCTGTCCCCGCTGAAGTGATAATAGTCTGTATCCACTCCAGTACATGCCCATACATGGCAGTGGGAGAATGAAGCGTGTTCATCTATTTTCTTAGCTCAATTAGTCTCCCTGATGCCTCTCAAATTGGCTGGGCTAAGAGCAGATTAAACCACAATTTTATCTTCATAGCCATCAGTCATAGTGTACTTATTGTCAGGGTTGATGTTGGTTTTGTTGAGTACCATTTACTGTGCAAACAATTAAAGTGTTATTGTTATTTCTTTAATGGGATGAAGTAATATCCCCCCACATCTTAGATGGATACAAAAAGTAGGCCAATATCTGTATAATACAAGCAACGGACTTAACCGTAACAATAGCATACATTTGCTATTTTACTATGAATCATGTGTTCACATTTTAAATACCCGTCACTGGAAAATAGCAATACCCTGTCCAACGTCCCATGAATGACATCACATTAAGGAATGGGAGCTTGAAATAATTCAACAAAAACAACTGTAAATGTGGTATCAGAGGCATGCTCATGCGTTGCCTAGCAACTGTTGAGCAGAACAAGTCTAAGAGCAAGGCATTGCCTGAATATTCTACATTTGTCTCTTCCTCTTTTTTGTTTGTTTTGTGTAGTAGCTCTCTCACTGATCTTCTTCATGTGCACAGAGAGATCCAGGCACAGGAAGCCCTCCAGAATGGCCAGTTGGGATCTGGAGAGGGTATCCCTGATCTACAGCCTGGAGTACTGGCCAGCCAAGCCATGATAGAGAAGACTCTTACAGAGGACCCCCGGTGGCAAGGTGAGCAGCAGACACATTGAATCTGGTGGCGGTGTCACCCAGTGCCACATCATTTTTCTATTGATTGGATTTTCTTGACCTGTTGTTATATTTTGGCATTAGGTAAATAACAGAATGTCGTACACTGAGTATGTTTATATGCACATTAATAAATCAATATTAAACTGATTATGGCAGAGTATGGCGTTAAGCAGAGTACGGTGTTAATATAATTGGTGTAAGATCATAATGGTAGTAAGCATACGCCGATTAAAACACCTGGGTTTCGGCGCACTCGTTCTCATTATTAGGACATGTAAATGCTTTGATCAGAGTTCAGAGGTGTGTACAAGCTTCCTCCTTTTGTCGAATGAAGTGAGTGAGTATGCATATTAAAAATAGTTTTCACATACAAACTTTGTCTGGACTAAGAATCAAAATGTTTTCGCTGGTAGAGCATTTATTTTGATCTTTTTTTTTCTGCATTCGTCAGTCCTGTCAGGTAGCCTGATTTCAGATGTCCATGTAAACAGGATTATTAGGGAACTCGTTCTTGAAAAGCATGTAAATATTTTAAATCAAGAGATTATATTAATCTGACTATCCACAGTAATTGTTTATTGTGGACATGCAACATACTCATTGTGTGCTTTCCTTCCAGACACCAATTTTGTTTTAGCGAACTACAAAACAGAGCAGTGCACCAAGCCTCCACGACTATGCAGACAGGGCTATGCCTGCCCTCACTACCACAATAGTAGAGACAGAAGACGAAATCCACGCAAGTTCAAATACAGGTAGGAGATTAGGACTGTCTAACAACAAAGAGAATGCCTTTGACAACTGTGTAATAATTCTGTAATATGTAGTTAACCCCTTGAATGATGTGTCAGGTCAACTCCGTGTCCCAATGTGAAACATGGGGATGAGTGGGGCGAGCCATCGAAGTGTGACAGTGGAGACAGCTGTCAATACTGTCACTCACGCACTGAACAGCAGTTCCACCCAGAGGTAAGTGGGACATTTGACACTTTATAAATGCTTAGCACATTTTGTCTCTTGCAATGGGGAATCTGTCAAACCTTGTTTTGGGAAAATGCCACACAGTTATGAGCAGAGAACCTGTCTTTCTCACTTCAGATCTACAAATCCACCAAATGCAATGACATGAGGCAAACTGGTTATTGTCCTAGAGGGCCGTTCTGTGCGTTTGCGCATGTAGAAAGTAAGTGAAGCTCCTCAAAATAAGTCAACGCTGTCTTGCTTGTTGGCAACTTCTCAAACTTAAAACCTCCTGTCTGTGATTGTGTATTTTTTCAGGAATTCCCTCCACGGAAGAGACCATGAACTCGTTGCTAACAGCGATGCAGTCAGGCTCCCAGGCCAAGCTGGGCTCTCAGCAGTATTCAGAGTGTCCGGTCAGCGAGTGGGGCAGCAGTGCACACTCCATCAGCAGCATCAACAACGGCCAAGTGGGGAATGTATGTGATCTGATTACTACTCCCTCTCTGCTTCTCTCCACTGTCTTTTCAAAGGCATCTCAGTTTGAATGAAAAACATGCCATCTATAGATTAGACCCTGAAAAGACATTTAAGCTGTTAACTTTCCTTATTTGTTACACCTTTGTTTTGTATATTCTTGTCATTTTATGTTTCCGTTCTTCTGTTTTCTGTACTTGCCTTGTATTTCACTAGTTTGTAACATCATTTTGTTTCTGGTAGTACTAGTGCACCAAGAAATATACAGCGTAATTCAAATTAATATAGGATTCAACAGAAACCAAACTTTAACAATTCAGTGTAATTTTCTCTCTCTGAAGCCAATATTCCATCTAAACATCTTCAGTTATCATCTGCTCTCTGGCCTCGTTAGGAAAGCTGGGCTTGTTTGGCTGGCTCTAAAACCCTATTAAGATCATGTGTACTTCTCTCCCTCAGGTTTCATATTCTAATAGTCCGACTGTAACGCCAAGCTCAGGAAGCAACAGTTCATTGTCCCCAATCGGACCCATCGGCAGGTCCAAATGCTTAACTAATGGTAGCTTATGTTCAGAGTCCACCACGTCAAGTGTGTCATCTCTGACGTCTAACTATCCCAAAGCGCCGGGCTTTGAACGCGAGGATCAGGTACTACAATGAGACTGCTCTCTCTCTTTCCCCGTCCTTATGGGAAGACCCCTGTACTCCACTTAGTGTAGGGCCTGACCCACTGCTATACACACTTTGGTCATAGTTTCCATTATTTTGATTTATTTCTATATTCAATTATTTGTCAGTCACTTTTTTATGTTTTTACGTTTGTCATTTTCTATAAATTTGTGATGACTTGGTGAATACTGAAATTAACAACCAAGGCAAAAATAAATAATAGTTTACCCATTCCAGGTCAAATTCAGTGTTGTGCTTAACATTTTATGAACCTAAATTAGACATGGTTTGGATATGTGACTTGTATTCATGTTATAAAACAAATGTCTGCTTATTTAGTTTTAGACTGTCTTAATGGGTTGTGGTGATGACATTAGACATTTTCTCTCTTTTGATAGGGCTGCAGATGACTGATTTATTAACTGAATTTTCTTCACTTTTAAGAAAGGTGTTGGCTTTCTAAGACCCAGCCAATTGCTGGGTTTAAGTGTTGGGTCATGTGAATGTGCTGTCTTTTTTCAGATAAAGAACTATAAGGGCCATATCGATCAAAAGATGATGGACCTAGACAAGCAGGTGAATAACTTAAGCATTTGTCGTTGCCTTTGTATTTCTAGAGGCTAGTGACTGTGTTTTCCCTATATTAATTTATCGCCAGTCCAAAAAATATGATTTATGGAGAATCATTTTCATTTTAAGTGTAAACTTAAATGACAACCAGATATAAAGCATGTAGAAAAGATAATGGAGCTATATTTTTTTTAAAATAAGATCATCTTTGAGAACTAATAATCACCAAAAATAAAAACTATACAGTCTATACAGAGAGTATAAAATTCCAAAAATGGCATGGGACCCCCATTGATATGTTCATGTTTGAGTCACTGATAGCATAAGCCATGGCAAAATGTGTAGAATTGCAGGAACTTAGATTTAAAAACTGCAATTTTGCCACCTATGCTGAAAATAAACATAGGGGAAACACTGTTAGTGATATGTAGAACATTTTCTATTTAAAGGTATTCCTGTGGAGGCAAAGGGGTTTTGCTGTTATAATTTCAAAGTCATTGGGATCCGTCCAATCGACTTGATAAAAAGGCCTATTCATGATCTCCCATCTAAAGCATATGACCAGGCACGGTATCTGTGGCTTGTCTTCTTAACTGAGCACCAATGTAGTAAAGCTAAGTATTGCTCAAAATGACACTATTAATGAAACAATGCCTTTCTGTGTACGCCTCTTTTACAGACACACAATAGTGTATTCTCTGGGATGAACCCTCTGGCATCCAGCATAACCTCCAGTATAGAATCTAGCTTGGCCTCCAGTATTGGATCAGATAGTTCCTCACCCACCACCTTATCAACAATGAATGCAAAAGCAACCCCATTCTATCCTGGGAGCAATACTGTGGAGTCAGTTATAGGTAAGTGTACTTGTATTGTACAAACGTGTTTGAGGGGTGAATGTACCTCTTTATACATGGAATACTTATTTTCCTAATAAAAAAAGCTACTTGCCTTTTCTTTCAGGTTCTGCACTTGACCTGAATTTTTGTGACATCAATGTTGCCTCTCTTGATAAAGAGTTTGAGGAGCAAGAAAACAACAGTCTTGGTTTAAGTAAGCAAACCTTTTTTGAAACATTGAACACAATTAACTTAAATTGCGAAGTTGATTTATGCTTCCCATTGCCCTCTAGGTCAAAGGATGTTGGGAGGATCTGCTCCGGTCAACATTCCTGGCTCCCTTGCACGGTCTTCTTCATTGAATTCCAACTCATCACTCTCTGCCTCCCCTCTGAGCTCTCTCTCCCAGTCCCTGTCCCAGTGCCTGTTGTCAGGAATGGCTCCACAGCAGACTCAACCTCAGGGCCTGCTAACCAAACCTGAGCATGGCCTTCTGGGAACACCTACCTCCTCTCAGAACTCTCTGGGTAAGTTAACAATATAATATTTACTAGCAATCTTGACAAACATGCAAAGGTGAGCATTATTCTTTTGCTTATGAGGCATCATCAACAATTTTATAAATGCAACACTTTTCTTTTGTTTTTGTGCTTTGACATGAAACAATTGTCCTGATCCCACCTTATAGGTTTGAATGGGGGAGCTAGCAGCATATGGGACTTTGTGAGTGGCAACTTCTCTCCCAGCCCATCACCAGTGTTCAGCAGCCTGGGCTCCACCACTGTGAGCAGCAGCGCTGATCTGAACCGGCTCTTCAGGGAGCTGGACGAGGCCAAGAGGAAGATCAAGCAATGGGAAGACGCGTGGCACCAGGTCAAGCAGGTCAGTCACTAGACCCATGCAAGAACTATGACATGAACTAAAGGCACTGTCTCCGTAAGCAATACATCCCGACCCTTGTTAAACCAATTATATATTTGACATGTCTGTCTGTTCCAGGCATGTGAGGCCTGGCAGAAAGACTCCCATGATGTAAAAGAACAAGCAAAGTCAGCCGAGGCGGAGCGGCAGCTGGCAGAGCAGACGCGAGAGGACACGGAGCGCAAGCTGAAGGAGCTCCAGGGGGACTTTGACGTGCTGTGTCGCTCCCCTGGCACACCCCTGCTTAGAAGCTATGGAGACCTGGACCAGCTCCCTCTACCAAAGCTCCACTCCATCCAGAGCCAGCTGCGCACTGATCTAGACCTTATAGACGGGGTAAGACGGGCCAGATACTAAGCACATTCTTATTTATAGTGATCAGGATATACATTATGGCAGAGTGAAGCATAAAAAATAAAATATATATTTTTTTTAAAGATCTTGCTAGGAATCATTGTATTGAGTTATTATGTTGCGAGTAGTTTCTGATACAACCTCTTTTCTTTCCAACACAGGTATTATATCAGCTTCAGTCAAAGAAATGTATAGTTTGCCAAACGCATGATCGTTGCATAGTCCTGCAGCCTTGCCAACATTATGTACTTTGTAAGAACTGTGCACCTAGTAAATCAGAATGTCCATACTGTAAGACAAAAATATTGAAGTGGTGATGTACAATTATTCAAGGTACTACTTAAGGAATTTGCCCTTTGAAGAACTACTAATACATGCTTACATTTTATAAATAGCATTTTGTTTCACTTTTTCATATAGTAATTCAATTAGTTTAATTTGAACTACATAAATGGTGTTTGATAAATCAAGTGCTTAAATGTAATCTGTTATTTTGTATTGTAAAGGATCACTTACATTTTCCAAAAAGTTTGGGCATCCATTGTTCAAGTGGGCCTAATTTGACTTTATCACTGAAACACATCAGTCAAACATTATTATTAGTATTGCAACCATCTTTGTGAAGATTGATTTCTTGTAAAGCACTTTGTTGACCTGGGAATTTGTTAAAGGGTATTTTAGAAATGAACTTGGAGCTGTTTTTGTTAGATTTATATATTTTTTCTTAATATGCTAATGTATCAAGCTTTTGTGTGTACTGTGAAACATACTAGAATATTTCATGTTTCCTATTGTTAAATCATGGTATAGTTCTATATATCTTGTTAGTTTTCATAGAAAAGTGCTAAACAATAGATTCTACTTTTCATTCTTTAATTTATACCTTTCCATCAAAAAAGTACACACTTTTGAATGCATTTTAGGCATAACCAGCAGCTGTAATATCAGTAAGGCACATTTATGCTAAAGCAGTTAGGAAATCAATTACTGTGTCTCTTAGTGATTACTGAATTGTTCATTATGTAGTTGTTAGAGGAGCATGTCTTGATGTACATAAGTCTGACATGGTGAATTTGATAGGATTCCTACTAGCTCTCAAACATGTCTAGAACATGTCTGATACTTGGCTTCTACTCTAGTCTCAAGTGCCTTGCCTTAGATGATAACCATGACCATCGATTCTTAGAGGATTGTTGTAAAAGCAGACACAGGTAGTCAAAGCCTCTGCACATATATCTACTTAATTTTGTTACTTTGCATCATGTGTATTGCCCAATCCTATGTCAAAGTATTTCCTCAGATTATAGTTGTATGAAGATATACATCTTGTCAGTGCCTGTGTCCTGACTTCATGCATATAAAACAATATTTTCCTTGTCTACACAGGCAATGGTGCTTTTTGAGGCGGCTTCAGTATAATTTCAAATGACCATTTTTGATTTAGTGTTTGGTAGTATGCAAGGAAACAACTCTGGTCTTGTTTGTAAACAAGATAAAAACAGGCTCCGCTATACATTTTAGACTGGTGTTTGTTGTAAGATGCATCATTGGTGTTGAACCTGTAAGTTGTGTTTTCAAATATGACAGTGTAATGTGCTTAGCTAGGTTAATCTAATTGAAATGACCTTCTACTGTGTTCAAAATGTATTTTTCCTCACTCTATATCTTGGTCCTTTTAATATTTGCAGCAATTAGTATGTTCAGTAGAAATAACCTTATATATTCCCAGGTACACGATTTGTAACTTAGTTTGAAAAATTGAGAAATACAATTGTTTACATTTAGATGGATGGTAATTCAGAGAAACAAAACTTGTTTCTCCTCAAATAAAAGGTATTGTGATCCCTCATGTTTATCAAGTTAAAATGGCAGGTGAAACAATTTTATTGCATGTCTTATAATCGTCATACGTTAACCAGCTACAAATCTAGATCACTGCCAGATATATTTGTATTGTCAGTCTAGCATACTGTAGAGTCGATCACTTCACTTTTGCAAGCTTTGTTGCTGCTGAGAGAAAGATGTATACATATAGTTGTAATGCATTTAGATTCTTGAATGTTATTGTGCATACACAGTTAAGACATCAGTAGCCTAATTTCTCACACAATACATTCAAGCAGTAATACATTTTACTTATACACACACACACACACACACACACAGTGGGGAGAACAAGTATTTGATATACTGCTGATTTTGCAGGTTTTCCCACTTACAAAACATGTAGAGGTCTGTAATTTTTATCATAGGTACACTTCAACTGTGAGAATCTAAAACAAAAATACAGAAAATCACATTGTATGATTTTTTTTAAAGTAATTATTTTGCATTTTATTGCATGACAAGTATTTGATACATCAGAAAAGCAGAACTTAATATTTGGTACAGAAATTTGTTTGCAATTACAGAGATCACACTTTTCCTGTAGTTCTTGACCAGGTTTGCACACACTGCAGAAGGGATTTTGGCCCACTTCTCCATACAGACCATCTCCAGATCCTTCAGGTTTCGGGGCTGTCGCTGGGCAATACGGACTTTCAGCTCCCTCCAAAGATGTTCTATTGAGTTCAGGTCTGGAGACTGGCTAGGCCACTCCAGGACCTTGAGATGCTTCTTACGGGGCCACTCCTTAGTTGCCCTGGCTGTGTGTTTCGGGTCGTTGTCATGCTGGAAGACCCAGCCACGACCTATCTTCAAATGTTCTTACTGAGGGAAGGAGGTTGTTGGCCAAGATCTTGCGATACATGGCCCCATCCATCCTCCCCTCAATACGGTGCAGTCGTCCTGTCCCCAGGACAGAAAAGCATCCCCAAAGAATGATGTTTCCACCTCCATGCTTCACGGTTGGGATGGTGTTCTTGGGGTTGTCTAAACTCCACTCGAGTGGAGTTTAGACAAAAGCTCTATTTTT
This sequence comes from Oncorhynchus kisutch, assembly GCF_002021735.2. Classification (NCBI taxonomy): domain Eukaryota; kingdom Metazoa; phylum Chordata; class Actinopteri; order Salmoniformes; family Salmonidae; genus Oncorhynchus; species Oncorhynchus kisutch. The sequence continues at coordinate 73,066,765 of NC_034179.2, forward strand.
GTCTTATCAGACCACATGACCTTCTCCCATTCCTCCTCTGGATCATCCAGATGGTCATTGGCAAACTTGCGACGGGCCTGGACATGCGCTGGCTTGAGCAGGGGGACCTTGCGTGCGCTGCAGGATTTTAATTCATGACGGCGTAGTATGTTACCAATGGTTTTCTTTGAGACTGGTCCTAGCTCTCTTCAGGTCATTGACCAGGTCCTGCCGTGTGGTTCTGGGCTGATCCTTCACCTTCCTCATGATCATTGATGCCCCACGAGGTGAGATCTTGCATGGAGCCCCAGACCGAGGGTGATTGACCGTTATCTTGAACTTCTTCCATTTTCGAATAATTGCGCAAACAGTTGTTGCCTTCTCACCAAGCTGCTTGCCTATTGTCCTGTAGCCCATCCCAGCCTTGTGTAGGTCTACAATTTTTATCCCTGGTGTCCTTACACAGTTCTCTGGTCTTGGCCATTGTGGAGAGGTTGGAGTCTGAGTGTGTGGACAGGTGTCTTTTTGTACAGGTAACGAGTTCAAACAGGTGCAGTTAATAAAGGTAATGAGTGGAGAACAGGAGGGCCTCTTAAAGAAAAACTAACAGGTCTGTGAGAGCTGGAATTCTTACTGGTTGGTAGGTGATCAAATACTTATGCCATGCAATACAATGTGATTTTCGTTTTAGATTCTGTCTCTCACAGTTGAAGTGTACCTATGATAAAAAAAGGACAGACCTCTACATGCTTTGTAAGTAGGAAAACCTGCAAAATCGTCAGTGTATCAAATACTTGTTCTCCCCTCTGTATGTAGAGAGAGAGAGAGAGAGATATATATATATATATATATATCTCAAAATGGCGTCATAACAATGACTCTTGTTACCTGAGAGACGTGTTATGGCAGCTAACATTTGGTATACCAAGTTTATAACTTCTATAATGTTATAGTTCAAGTAAAGTACCACTTAAACAAAGACTCATTAGATTAAAATGTTTTGATTTTCGTTTTAGTCACAAGTTCGGGTACTTTTGTGAATCTTTGAAACATTGTTACAGGCCAATCAATGTACTGCTATAGAATGTCTCGATTCTTAAATTGGTTGGAGAATCCTAATAAAGCTACTGGGCTACAGTAAATGCTCTCCCCAATTTTTAATATCACAGGTTTTTTGTATTTTTCCTGTGATGCCAACTAAGTTAATGTGGACTTGACTCAAATGAACCAAAGTGGTGTGGTAGTTTGTTCTTGTAGTTACTTTTTAAAATATGTATTGAAATGTACAATTAATATAACATTCTCTTCAATGGTTCAATGACAGAAAGAACTATGCCAACTGCTTTGGCTGACAATAGTAATGGACTTGAAGCCCATTTGTAGTTTTACCAAAGACCTTTATTGCTATTATGTTTCCCTTTTAATTAAAAAAAAAAAAACTTTTCATTTGAGTAATCTAAGCAAATTGTTAACCTAATTTGAAACAAACCAAACCTAACACCTAATGTAGATTTGGTGTGCATTTACAGAAACTAATGGCATCACTGTCCTTTTTTGTAAAACAAATGACTGGTCAGCAGCATACACATCATTCTAATTGGCAGTTGTCTACAGTGAAGGAATTTCAGAAGTTAGTGACATGTTAATCTTCTTAAGTGGCCATATAGATGAGTACCAGTAGAGGCTGCTGAGGGGAGGCCGGCTCATAATATTGTCTGGAACGGAGTGAATGGAATTTGATACCATTCCACCGATTCCGCTCCAGCCATTACCACGAGCCCGTCCTCCCCAATTAAGGTGCCACTGTGATGAGTACTATTTTGAAGTATGTTTGTCTTTTCACTTTACAGCTAAAATCTCAATCAGTTTTAAACATTGATGGTTGTGCACTACTTGTATGCTGTCAGGAGTATAGATTATACTTTGACTAATGTGCTTTTGTTTTCATTTGACTGGTTTTTCTTTGTTTTAATTCACAATTTACACTATCGCCATCTTTCCAATGACTGCAGTATCATTTGTTTATTGGTTATATATTTCAGTGAGTCATTAACGGGTGAAATGACAACTTGATTTATTTAAACCAGCATCAATGGCAGATACAGATGTGAGTAAGTTTAAGGAGCAACTCTTATCAGTCATGTGTTCTTGGTCCTTAAGCCCTCTTCAATGTGGCATACTAAGTATACATCTTCCTTTTACACTGAATAAGAAAAAATGTAAGCTCATATTTTATAAATATGGCTCTAAATCGTTCAATGTTATGGCTATATTAAACTAATGTTCTTTTACTATGGACCAATTTTAGTTAACATTTTATAAATATGTGCCTTTTGATGTTAATGTCATATTTTACCTGGCATTTGAAGAGTATTGCTCTTTAATGAGGGTAAATTGTTATTACAGAAACTGAAAAATAATCTAAATTCTAGTGCCTTTAGATAATTGTATGTACCATAATCTCCCCAATTAAAATCTGTGGTGGATACCACTCAGATGATTCGCTTTTTCGATATTATCACTTAATGATTCTCGAATGGTAAAATTTGCTTTGTCGCTCTGAAAAGTTAAGAATTCTGTGTAAAGAGCTTGCATTCATAAGCGATCAGAGAAGGGCCGTTTTGAACCATGTTTCATAAGGGAGGCTTAGGGCAACCTTAGAATGATGAATACTGCTTCTTCATCTCAGTCTGTATTTGCCATATATCACTCATAACATGCCACTCTACCTACCACCAATAAATATGATTCTTTCTGTACTCATCTTTATTGGTACAAGAAAAAAAGACAATTACTGTTAAAGAAAAGCACCAAGTAGGACTCATTGTTTTGTAAATGTAATTGAGATGTAACAATGCTCTGCAGTGGTTTAGCATAATCTATTTTGCATTCTTGTGAAGTGTTTGTTTCCTTGTTTTATTAAATATTGTGATCATGGAACCTGAAGATTTTATGCAATCTTGTACGTACATAAATGTATGAAGCTGTTCCAATTTTAGTATAAAAAATATTTAAAAAATGCGTATTGCAGCAGAACCTTTGTTAAAAACATTTAATTGTTCCCAATAGTTAATTTCAAAATGTTCATTTAACATAGAAACCCTGAAATATTGAATGTACCGTTCTAAATGAGATATTTAATAGGTCACTGGAATAAAATGGAGAGCAGTTCATCTGTTAGCTATGATGTAGCATCTAGTTTTGTGAATTGTATAGCAATGAAATAAATGTAAGACACATGCAGTTTTCCGGTCTCTGTATTTATCAGTGTAGTGATTAAGGGGGGGGAATACATTTTATTTTCTCAGGGTTTCAGTTACGACTAGGATAAAAGGTTTTTAATTGAACTGTAGTTCATAGATGTATTTACGCTGATGTCGATGGAAGTAGACATTTGTATTACGAATGAGAAACATGTCCCTTATTTTGTTAAAGTATGGACACATAGGACATTGTATATTGAATTAGTATTCAACTACCCCATAGAAATGATCAATGGGAGTTCCCCTGTGTTAAAGTTGATCTTTATGGAATCAAAGAATGGCCTGATTTGGCTTTTTACAAAAAAATAAGTAGAAGGTATTGAATCTTTTGCTTGTAGAGTATCATTAACTTGTTCAATTGTACTGCAACATTATGCAATGGTTTACAGAATTCACAATTTGTATCTTGGGAATTAAAACCATTTTTGATCTTAAACGTGTTGAGTATTTGTTTCATGGATTTAAAACCAAGGTAGTAATAAAGGTATGTACTTCTAGTTCACTAAACTCCAACGATTAATGCCCCATGACAAGTATAATCTTGCAATAACTGAAACATGAACCAGTATTTATTTTCTTCACATGAAAATAGCTTTTTCTTTTGGGGGGTTACATAAGGTTTCTTACTACAACCAATTAAATAAATATTTTCTTTATACAGTATTGGAATGTATCAAATGGATTATAATCAAAGATTGGCACAGAATTCCAGAAAATAGGTTGGCCCTCTTGGTAATGCACTATAGAATTAAGGTTCACTCAGATTACTGTGGTACAATGGCATGATGACTATCAGGAGACAGGACATCAAATAGATAGCACAGCAGCTGCAATGCCTAGAGCCAAAACAGATGAGATGTTCTCAGAGGTGCTTGTTATCAATGGTACTTTCTTCATAGACATTCACCACAATCTGTTTTTAATCGAGGTCACTTGATCCTGTTAACTAAACATAAGGGTAAATTTTGCCATTATTTGGTACTACAACACAATGTTTCTGCAGTTAGAACAAGCTTTTTTTCAGTGCTGGGATAAATGAGCATTTTCCCCACTTTGGCAAGGTTAGACCTCTATAAATACACTGCTCAAAAAAATTAAGGGAACACTTAAACACAATGTAACTCCAAGTCAATCACACTTCTGTGAAATCAAACTGTCCACTTAGGAAGCAACACTGATTGACAATAAATTTCACATGCTGTTGCGCAAATGGAATAGACAACAGGTGGAAATTATAGGCAATTAGCAAGACACCCCCAATTGGGGAGTGGTGGGGACCACAGACCACTTCTCAGTTCCTATGCTTCCTGGCTGATGTTTTGGTCACTTTTGAATGCTGACGGTGCCTTCACTCTAGTGGTAGCATGAGACGGAGTCTACAACCCACACAAGTGGCTCAGGTAGTGCAGATCATCCAGGATGGGACATCAATGCGAGCTGTGGCAAGAAGGTTTGCTGTGTCTGTCAGCGTAGTGTCCAGAGCATGGAGGCGCTACCGAGGCGCTACCAGGAGACAGGCCAGTACATCAGGAGACGTGGAGGAGGCCGTAGGAGGGCAACAACCCAGCAGCAGGACCGCTACCTCCGCCTTTGTGCAAGGAGGAGCACTGCCAGAGCCCTGCAAAATGACCTCTAGCAGGCCACAAATGTGCATGTGTCTGCTCAAACGGTCAGAAACAGACTCCATGAGGGTGGTATGAGGGCCCGATGTCCACAGGTGGGGGTTGTGCTTACAGCCCAACACCGTGCAGGATGTTTGGCATTTGCCAGAGAACACCAAGATTGGCAAATTAGCCACTGGCGCCCTGTGCTCTTCACAGATGAAAGCAGGTTCAAACTGAGCACATGTGACAGACGTGACAGAGTCTGGAGACGCCGTGGAGAACGTTCTGTTTTCTGCGGTGGGTCAGTCATGGTGTGGGGTGGCATTTCTTTGTGGGGCTGCACAGCCCTCCATGTGCTCGCCAGAGGTAGCCTGACTGCCATTAGGTACCGAGATGAGATCCTCAGACCCCTTGTGAGTCCATATGCTGGTGCGGTTGGCCCTGGGTTCCTCCTAATGCAAGACAATGCTAGACCTCATGTGGCTGGAGTGTCAGCAGTTCCTGCAAGAGGAAGGCATTGAGCACATCTGGGACATCATGTCTCGCTCCATCCACCAACCCCTGTTGCACCACAGACTGTCCAGGAGTTGGCGGATACTTTAGTCCAGGTCTGGGAGGAGATCCCTCAGGAGACCATCCGCCACCTCATCAGGAGCATGCCCAGGCGTTGTAGGGAGGTCATACAGGCACGTGGAGGCCACACACACTACTGAGCCTCATTTTGACTTGTTTTAAGGACATTATATCAAAGTTGGATCAGCCTGTAGTGTGGTTTTCCACTTTAATTTTGAGTGTGACTCCAAATTCAGACCTCCATGGGTTGATAAATTTGATTTCCATTGATCATTTTTGTGTGATTTTGTTGTCAGCACATTCAACTATGTAAAGTATTTAATAAGAATATTTCATTCATTCAGATCTAGGATGTGTTATTTTAGTGTTCCCTTAATTTTTTTGAGCAGTGTACTATAGTGCAAAAATAAAAAAAACACAGCATATTAATCTATGCATTCCATTATGATGCAAAGAAGAATAAATGCAAAACACTAATCGGTACATGTTTGAGTAGCCTATTTCTTTACCTTTCAAGCATGGAGTCAAAGCAGGTCAGTGTTATCTTTCTGTAGAACAACGATAAGACAAGGGCCCTAGAGAGGAGAGAGGAGATAGTCAATGCCACAGGCAGAGTGTTACAGTGAGTGACCACTGCATGCTGCTATTGCGCAACTATCAAACTCCTTCGACATAACAGATACCCACTCCTCACCTTCCCATCCCTCAGAGGGTAGCATCAGTGTCTCAGCTATGTGACATCTCTGGTTTTCGTCCAGGGCACTCATCCTCCCGGCCACCAGGTGCAGCCTGTCCTCAACAGCTGCTCAAGCAGGTCCAGGTGGATGGGGGCTGGGCCCAGTACACTGGAGGGCAGCAGCAGGCAGGTGGTTTGGCAGAGAGCACTGCGGATCGAGGGCCCTGCTGCCACCCACACACAAACGGCCACGTTTACAAAGTTCAATTGCTGTTGATACCACATCAACTACACACAACAACAGTTGCCCCAGACCAATCATAGGCAACGTCCCAATAAAAAGTCAATGATTAAGGGACCTGTTTTGTATCCACATAAAACTAGTAAATAAGCGATTCAACAACAAAGATTCAGCTAGGCTAAAACATTCAAAACTAGACCTCACCTCCATTCAGTCCAGAAGCCATAAGGTGTGATAAAGATGGCTTGTCTGACCATTTGGCCAGACAAGCCAAATGGTCTGAGTGTACACTGGGTATCTGTGATACAGAACAGTGAGTGACAACAGACACAAAATGTGTTCCTTATTTAACACAGGGCATATGAGACGGCTATAAATCTAGGAATAGTAAATCATGTCTATTGTAGCACTGTGATGTACCTGCTCCTGTCTCATGGTGTTGGTCTCTGTGCAGCATAGGCCCTGAGGGAACAGCCTCTTCACATCCTGAACAGCTCTCTGATAGCTCCTCGATCCTACAACATAGTATTATATCATTCATCATGAGCTACTAACATTACATCTGAAACATTAAAGCCTTGTTCCAAAGCCAGTCTCAGCCACTCTGTAACTGATTGATCTATGTTGTCTGGCAGGGCCTGGAAGGTGGCCCAGTATCGTGTGGGGTCGAGGGGCACTGACTGACCATAGATGCCGCTGTGTAGATGGTCTGAGCTGTAACAGGCTCTCCAGAGGAATTGGTCCTGAGCGCGGGCCTGGGCAGGTCCTCAGGTCCCAGCACGTCCAGTAGCCTCTTCACAGCATTCTCCCTCTGCAGGCACAAAGCCAGGGAAGGCCCAGAGCTCAAGTACTGGACATGGGCTTCTACAGCAGAGGGGTCCTAGAGGAAAACACAAGAGGAAAACTAAGCTGAGCCAATGCATTTAAAACAATATAACAATCTGTCCACTGGCCTGGTTTAGGTAGGTAGGAATAAGTGAGTTGCCTGATTCTCTGCAGCAGATGCCAGTGACACAGCTGTGGTATTGTCCAGAACCAGCACATGCAGGCCCACCACAGTGAAGCCACTCCGCTGGACTTTGCTGAGGATTCTCCCCAGAGCATGGCTCCACACTCCAGGCTTGAACAGGGACAGTTTGACCAGCAGCTGGGGACCTGATGGAAACAGACAAGAGTGGCAAATAAGGTGCTTAAATATTTTCAACTTTTGTACATTTTTGTAATCGACTTTGCAAGTAACCAATGTTCAACATTACATCATGTTATTTAAAAGGTCAAAGTTCATCCAAATAAACCCATTTCTAAACTCACCCTGCACCATGCAGTTTAACAATGACTCACGCTGGGAACCTGTCAGGAACATTAAACACAAGTCAGAAGGGAGGTGGGTGAGAGAGTCGTTTGAATGTGCTGATGACCAGGTGACACATACCAGCTACATTAATGTGAGGTGGGGGTAGGAATTTCAGTAATGGGTGCACACTGTGATCTGAAGATGAGAGAAAATCCACATAGATCCAGCTATCCTTGACATGATTGCCCCAGATATAGGGTAGTAGTGAAATAGTACCTAGCTTGCACTGACTAGTTTATTTTTTACCAGGGATCATGTCTCCCAGGGAGAAGAAGAGGGATGCTTGTCTGAAGGCCAGTTCAGGAGTGGGAGACAACAGTATGTTCAGGTTCCTGGGGTAGTCCCATGGCAGGAGCCACCCTCCTCAGAGCACACACCAGGGCAGGGGAGGAAGCCAGGCCCACCATGCTGCTCTGCCACAGACGGTCACTTACCTAATAGGGGCTCACCTCGCGCGCATGCTGTCGAGACAATGTGGGCAGCCACATTGTCTCATATATTTAATTACATGGGCTGTGTTGTGGGAATGGTTAATGTGGGGTAAAGTATCTGTTATGTCCCCTGTCCAGAGCCTGTGTAGCAGGCCCTGACTGATGTCCCTTCCAGCCAGCATAAGCACCACCACCTGCTCCAGCTCTGGGTTGGATGGACACCTGTGATTGGACAGCACCACATTGCAGGGGTTGGGTACGGCCCACATACGCCCACCTGAGAACCAAGCATGAACATAAACTCAATTAGACCAGGAAGCCAGGGAGGGGGTCATCATTGACAGACTGTGTTAACTCTTCCCTTACCAAAGCTATGGAGCAGGCTCTCTCTGTAGGGCAACATGTGAAAGCAGCTGCTCGGGTCCAGCTTTCCTTCATCTGACAGTCTGATGTGGATACATCCCAACAACCTCTGTGTCTCCAACTCTTTCACAAGGGCTGACAAAAAGAGGAATCAGTGTCAATAGACTGAACATTGATGTCACAAGCTCAAATGCCTCTAAAGTGCCTATCAGCATCAAATGGGAAGACATGTTCTTTATACACTGAGTGGACAAAAGATTAGGAACACGTAAACATGGAATAATCACAAATAGATGGGCATACTTGTAGAGGAGAGGATAGACACTGAGTGGACAAATCATTATGAACACCTGCTCTTTCCATGACATAGACTGACCTGGTGAATCCAGGTGAAAGCTGTGATCCCTTATTGATGTCACTGGTTAAATCCACTTCAATTAGTGAAGATGAAGGAGAGGAGACAGGTTAAAGAAGGATTTCTAAATCTTGAGACAATTGAGACATGAATTGTGTAAGTGTGCCATTCAAAGGGTGAATGGGCAAGACAAAAGATTTAAGTTCCTTAGAATGGGGTATGGTAGTAGGTGCCAGGCTTGAGTGTGTCAAGAACTGCAACGCTGCCGGGTTTTTCACGTTCAACAGTTTCCCGTGTGTATCAATGGTCCACCACTCAAAGGACGTCCAGCCAACTTGACACAACTGTGGGAAGCATTGGCGTAAACATCGGCCAGCATCCCTGTGGAACGCTTTCAACACCTTGTAGTCCATGCCCCAACGAACTGAGGCTGTTCTGAGGGCGAAAGGGCGTGCAACTCAATACTAGCAAGGTGTTCCTAATGTTTTGTACACTCAGTGTACTTTTGAGGTGATAGAAGCAGAGATATTAGGTATTATAGGTTAAGTGCTATACCTGCAGGCAGGCTGGCACAGTGACGCAGGCCACTCTCTCTCCTCAGAAGTAAGACCAGGCAGTGGGAAGACAGTTCAACCTTCTTCTCATCCACAGTAACAGTGGGCGGACTGCAGAACACTGACACCTTGTCAAAGAGAAAGCCAAACTTTTAAGGGCATACAGTGCCTTGCGAAAGTATTCGGCCCCCTTGAAATTTGCGACCTTTTGCCACATTTCAGGCTTCAAACATAAAGATATAAAACTGTATTTTTTTGTGAAGAATCAACAGCAAGTGGGACACAATCATGAAGTGGAACGACATTTATTGGATATATCAAACTTTTTTAACAAATCAAAAACTGAAAAATTGGGCGTGAAAAATTATTCAGCCCCCTTAAGTTAATACTTTGTAGCGCCACCTTTTGCTGCGATTACAGCTGTAAGTCGCTTGGGGTATGTCTCTATCAGTTTTGCACATCGAGAGACTGAAATTTTTTCCCATTCCTCCTTGCAAAACAGCTCGAGCTCAGTGAGGTTGGATGGAGAGCATTTGTGAACAGCAGTTTTCAGTTCTTTCCACAGATTCTCGATTGGATTCAGGTCTGGACTTTGACTTGGCCATTCTAACACCTGGATATGTTTATTTTTGAACCATTCCATTGTAGATTTTGCTTTATGTTTTGGATCATTGTCTTGTTGGAAGACAAATCTCCGTCCCACTCTCAGGTCTTTTGCAGACTCCATCAGGTTTTCTTCCAGAATGGTCCTGTATTTGGCTCCATCCATCTTCCCATCAATTTTAACCATCTTCCCTGTCCCTGCTGAAGAAAAGCAGGCCCAAACCATGATGCTGCCACCACCATGTTTGACAGTGGGGATGGTGTGTTCAGGGTGATGAGCTGTGTTGCTTTTACGCCAAACATAACGTTTTGCATTGTTGCCAAACAGTTCAATTTTGGTTTCATCTGACCAGAGCACCTTCTTCCACATGTTTGGTGTGTCTCCCAGGTGGCTTGTGGCAAACTTTAAACAACACTTTTTTATGGATATCTTTAAGAAATGGTTTTCTTCTTGCCACTCTTCCATAAAGGCCAGATTTGTGCAATATACGACTGATTGTTGTCCTATGGACAGAGTCTCCCACCTCAGCTGTAGATCTCTGCAGTTCATCCAGAGTGATCATGGGCCTCTTGGCTGCATCTCTGATCAGTCTTCTCCTTGTATGAGCTGAAAATTTAGAGGGACGGCCAGGTCTTGGTAGATTTGCAGTGGTCTGATACTCCTTCCATTTCAATATTATCGCTTGCACAGTGCTCCTTGGGATGTTTAAAGCTTGGGAAATATTTTGGTATCCAAATCCGGCTTTAAACTTCTTCACAACAGTATCTCGGACCTGCCTGGTGTGTTCCTTGTTCTTCATGATGCTCTCTGCGCTTTTAACGGACCTCTGAGACTATCACAGTGCAGGTGCATTTATACGGAGACTTGATTACACACAGGTGGATTGTATTTATCATCATTAGTCATTTAGGTCAACATTGGATCATTCAGAGATCCTCACTGAACTTCTGGAGAAAGTTTGCTGCACTGAAAGTAAAGGGGCTGAATAATTTTGCACACCCAATTTTTCAGTTTTTGATTTGTTAAAAAAGTTTGAAATATCCATTAAATGTCGTTCCACTTCATGATTTTGTCCCACTTGTTGTTGATTCTTCACAAAAAAATACAGTTTTATATCTTTATGTTTGAAGCCTGAAATGTGGCAAAAGGTCGCAAAGTTCAAGGGGGTCGAATACTTTCGCAAGGCACTGTATAGTCAACATTGGTCTCGCCAGCTCCTCTCAGGCACTTTGCTGTCAATTCAGTGTGGTGTGACTGATCTGGAGACAGTGTGTTGGAGGTGGGGTCGTTACCTGCTGTCTGGTGAGTCCCAGTGCCTGGGTTTGTTTGGTGGGGAGCTGCAGCCTCTGGACCCCCCTCAGACTGAACCCTCTGCCCTCACACACAGACAGAACCCGGCTGTAGCAGCATGGCGCCACCGCTGGGGACACTATCAAGAACACGTCCACTATGAGGTGGGAAGGGAAGAGTCAGATCCACAGTAAGACATTTTGAAACTTCCAACTACTGTAATTGGGATCTAGACTAGAGTAAAGCATTAAGCCATAACTCTGACATTGTTGACCTCAAGTGTGTACTTGTTTCTGAGTTACCTTTAACAGTAGTACACAGGGTGGTAGAGAACCTGGTTTAATAAGGGGCTGCTCCATCACCAGGGGTAGAGCTGAGTGTTGGAAGAAAATCATGTTTTTTGTGAAATACTTTCACTACTGTTAGTGTTGTGTGTGTGTGTTTATATATATAACCTAAAAAGATTAAAACAAATGTATCAATCAGTATTTACTGAGTAAACCTTCAGTCTCTTGACCTTCCATCTACTCATGATGATTAATGATTAATGATTTTAAATTGCTTGTTTTTTTGTTGTTGTTGCTTTACAACGCTTTGAGATTCTTTATGTAAGGTATAGCGCTATAAAAGTTAAATAAATTATCTTTATTAGTAGTAATATGTTTGTTTTTCTATTTGTAATGTTTGAGTGAAGGTTGTGAGACATCAGGACGGCTCTGGACTACAAACACACCTGTCAGTTGGAGCCTGGTCAGGGTTCTGGGAATTATTTCCTGGAACTCTCCCTGCAAACCACGTGACCAGTTCCCTGTGCGCACTGCTGGCCAGGCGAGGGAAGTAGAGGAAGGGCAAGTTCTTGCTGCTGTAGTGCAGGGCGTTGATGGATGCCGGGGCTGTCTTCCTAGCCAGCAGGGGGTCTGAAGGGCCTGTTACATCCGGCCACACGGTGCGGGCGTGAGGCTCTCGGACAGCCAGGGCAAGGACAGGCTGATCGGCCCCATCATCTCCCTGCCTGTAGGATACCCTGCCTGAATCAGAGACAGACTTACTATAACTTACTGAATTATTCCAGTCTAGGCCACTGAAGATCTGCAAAATAGATAAGAATATAACAGAATAGAAGTTCATTAGTTGATAGACGTTTACCGGCGCTGTTGGTCAGAAGGCCAGAAGGAGTAAAGGAGGCGGGGTTCAGACCGAAGTTCCTCTTCACAGCCTGAGACACAGGACAAAGATACAGCACATTACAGGGAACACATCCACATCATCAAGTCAATCTCAGATTCTAAGCATTCACCTGTACCTACTACCAACCATTTTGTCAGAGTTGACAGAGATAAATCTGTCCAGGCAGGAGGCAGGTATGTGGATGGTTGGGGGATAGGCCTGTTGGTCTAATAGGCTCCTGAGCTGCGGCAGCCAATGGGTGATGGCTCTGAGGGGGGTCTGAGAGAGGAACCTGCAGACACGCTGCTGGAACACACTATGACCCTTATCCACACCCATCTATGAAGAAGAAAAGGGAAAATCACTTAACTGCAGAAAAGGTGGTGGAGGAAAAGAGGAAATGTTTGGGTGCATTCACATAGAATTAGGAATTTGAATACTACTACTACTAATGATAAGTAATTTACAAGGATCTCAATGTTTATTCCTCTCACCCGGGGTTTTCGGACAAGTTGTAGGCCCTCTCCGTGGGACACAGCACAGATGTGTAGAGCCAGTCCATCCTCTGTCCACAGCTGCTGTAGGCCAGCCACCCAAAAAGGTACAGCAGCCCTGTCATCACCACCTTGAGGGCCTGGTGCTCCAACCTAACAAGTTAGAGGCCTCAGTGAAACATGGACTCCATCTCAAACAGAGTAAAAATAATCAGATGATCTCAGTTGAATGATGCTGTCAAGGACTAGTCAAATAAATATTCACCAAAGACAAAAACCAAGCAACCAGAGCATTGTATATATGGGATTTGGTTGTGGCTGACTCCACTGTTGGTGCTTTCCAATGATGACTGCTGCTGGCTACCAGGCCTGGACTGGAGAGGCATACAGTCATCAGCAAGCACTCCTTATCCTCCATATCAGCAGGCAGAGTGTTAACTGATTGTAGGTGAGAGGCCTCCTGAAAAAAAATGAATGAAAAGGATTATACATGTAGGGGTAGCGCTCAATTTATGACAATGACAAAGAAGACTGAGTGGAGATCTATTGAATTGTGAGCACCGAGTCTCTGTTCCAGATGGACTTACAGTATCATAAAGAACATCAGTCTTCTCAAGCGGCAGTCTCCCTGTCTCCGGCAGACCTTGTTGGTCTAAAGCTTTCCAGCTGTTTCTGGAGCTGTTGCTGGCGCTGTACTCTCTGTTTCTGTTGCTCTCTGCTCTCGGTCACTGACAGGTCACAAAACAGGTGTTCAGCCACCAGTGGAGGCTGCTGAGGGGAGGACAGCTCATAATAATGGCTGGAACGGAATGAATGGAATGGCATCAAACCATGTGTTTGATGTACAGTATTTGATACTATTCCACTCCAGCCTTTAGCACGAGCCCGTCCTCCCCAATTAAGGTGCCACCAACCTCCTGTGTGAGCCACTGTGACTAAGATTCAAGATACAGTATCTGAGACAAAGTCTCCTAAAATGAATATCGTATCTACCTTTGTTTCTTTGGCTGCCCGGTAGTAGCACTCTGCTCAATAGCAGGTGTTCTCTCAACTGGCGGCCAGTTTTGGACACGCTTCATTGTGGTTGTCCACCTCTGGAAGCAGAGATGTTATCTCATTGTTAGCCTCAGGCAGCTTGTCCTTCAAGGCCACTCTTCTGGGGGTTCTGCATGTAGAATCCGCTGCAACTAGATCTTTCCTGTCCGGCTCTCTCCTGTTTCTGTTCGCCTCGCGTAACATTCTGAGTAACAGGCTCTTTCCAGTTACTTCCCTGGGAGAAGAAAAAACAACATGAACTCAGGAAGGAGTTAAACTGAATTCATAGTTCACAGCCACAGAGCCATTATAGTATATTTACAACCCTATGTAATAATGTTTAGAGCTTTACAATGGGTCAGTTATTCAAGGCAATATTTACTCTTTTCCATTCAGTAAACCAGACCGTATATTTCTGTCTGTTTTCTCATCAGATTGTTTTTTGTCGTGTAGGTTGAGGTTGGTCCGTTTCATGGATTGTGATGAAGTGCTGTTACATGGTCTGGTTGTGTTCGTGGGAGGCTCAGGGTTACGTAAATCAATATAAATGGTGGGGCGCTTCCTGGCAGCTTGGCTTTAACTCAAATGCCATCCTTTTGAAAGACTTTCTCCATCCACCATTTTGTCTGGACAGTAAACAAAACGTTCATGTTAATTAATTACATTATTCATAATCATTTGAAACCCACACAACTTGATCATATATTTTACCTGAAATTGGTAGGATGTTGGACAGGTGCTTTCTGAGGAACACCAGAAGTTTTATCTGGCGCAGTTTCTCTTTTCTCTTCAGCATCTCCACATGACTGTGTCCTACAGAAAGCAGCCCGCCTCTCCAATATAGTATCCTCTGACCTTACATTGTCTCCATCTGTGACCAAATTGAGAATGCATTGATGACATCATTATGATAATAGCATTGACTGTGAATGGCAAGCTAGGTGCACACTGGTTACTCTACATCTACTAGTTGTTCAGCAGTAGCTATATCAGTGATACCTTAGAGTTACCCTATTGTTTACCTGGTTGTACTTCAATAGGTTCGTCAGACACACTGCCTCCTAAAAAGAGTCCACCTGTTTGAAGAGTCAGAAGAATCTGGTCCAGATCCCAGTGCGCCAGTGGCTGGTAAAAACACAAAGGTACTGATTTGTAGGACATAAAACGTAATCAGTATCTATCTAACTGCAGAATGAAAATGTCCAGAGGTCAACAAATACATTACTTATTATGGAGTACCTTCTCAATTTATAACAGGAAACTTAAACTCACCTCAAAAGACAAAACAGTTTGACTATCTTGTAGTGGCTTTTTCATAGAGCCATTTGGATCTGTTCTCTGTGTCTTTCTCAAAGCATTGAGTGACAATGGGTTTTCTTCACAAGCTGTGTTATGTGAAGGGTGTGGCGATGTGGACTCAGTTGTTTTTTGTCTGTTTAGTGTGCCATGGCCGTGGTGCGCTGAGGTGTCCCCTTTCATCTCCACAGGAACGTTGCTGCATGGATGGCCTCCTGCCCAAGCTGCATTTCTAATAGAGTCATGGCTGCATATCTCATTTACCTTATTACCTATGGGACTGGGCTCCTGGTGTGTGCCCTGCTGGGCTAATTCAGTGGCTTGATAAACTCCATGGGGTTCAGTTGTAGGCTCTCTATGTGGGCAAACGGTCTCCTCTGTCCAACACAGTTGTGACTGTGCCACAGATATTTGAAGCTTCTGTTTTGGATACACACAGATACACACACAGTAACCTTGCCAAGGACTCTTCAGCAATTGGTGTAAACTTGCTCAGCTACCTAGCTACCTAAAGTTACCTCTATTTCAGAGTCCTCCAATGACAAGACACACTAGGCCCTCTGTGTGTTTAGGAAGAAGGGCTACTGGTCGCCGAAAGATGGATATGTCTTCTTAATTTTCAAACTGTAAGGTTAGCCAAATTTCAGCTAACGTTTGGTACATTTATCTAGATTTACTCTGGCAAACACAATTCAAAAACAAATAAACAACTCTAGTAGAACAGCAAGTAAGTAGCAAAGTTCATACAAATTAAGGGCTTTTCATAGGGCTAGCTAGCTAACGTTGTCTTACTGCTGCACTTGTTGTTAGTTAACTAAGTGCAGTAATCAAACTCATCTGAATCAATGGACGGGTTTGAAGCTGTCAAAAAGAGCATTCCAACGCGTTGAAGGATCCGTGTTCATATTGACATAAACTAATGCATCTATAATCATCAAGATAGACCACTCTTATGTGAAAGCAGTAGCAGTCAGCTACACTAAGTTAGCTAAAGTTAAATAGCTGCTAACAACAACTAGCAGACTGTTGGTTACCATAACAACTGAACTACGAGAGTGAGGAGCGCATATAAATGATGGAGGAGCACGTGTTGCAGTGCAGAAGGGATGGGACCTGGGGAAAGATGGTCAACATGAACATGTCAACATCTGTGATCGACTGCGAGTTAAGTAATGTATGAACCGTTCAAGTTCTGCGGTCTATGAATGCAGCAGTCAGAGCTGTGTTGGAAATGGGCTGCTGTAAAATTGCTCCTGCCCGCTTTTTCAAAATGAAAACGTTACAGTGTCGTTTAATGTAGGCCCTGAAAGTTTACTTCTCCCTCTGCTTAGAGTTCTGGCCCATTGTGGTACAGGAGGAAGTGTTTGCCTTGTGTACACATATGGCCCACCTCAATAGCTGGGTCTCTGCACCTTTAATTTGTAAAGGCGGATATTGTTTACCTAGGGCCTATATCTATATTTGGTTGTGTGACCAATTCCTTGTTGAGTAAATCTGTCTCTTAAATATTTATTCAGAGGACAAAAACATACATGACTTGTGTTTATTCAACGGATGCGTTTAATAGTCACCCATTCAAAGGTGGACTGCTTTGAAACATGTCCTAAAAGAGTACTGTACTGTACACTGTGTATTCTAGTAGGCTTACTTGCATTTGAAACATGTCCTAAAAGAGTACTGTACTGTACACTGTATTCTAGTAGGCTTACTTGCCTTTTTTTTGTGTGCACTGATTTAATGAACGTTTCATGAAATATGAAACTAACTAAAAGTGTATGATGCAAAAGCTACATACTTGAAACATGTAGGGCATAATTACAACAGTAAACACAAATAATTTGTTACATTACATATTTTGAGAAATTATTAATATAGCCTAAATCATTGAATGTACAGGGAAGATTGTAGGCTAATAACAATTATTTAGAAATTATTGTCTTCCAAATGTCTGGCGTCTTTGACCCCTTCAGCAGTTGTTGAAATGTTCGTTGCTGATATCCCTCAGGTCATGGCCAACCAAGCCTGGAGGGCTGTTACATGTTATATTGTTGTAGATGGTGACAACAGTGTGGGGTTCCTCTCCCTCAGCCAGGGTTTCCACTTGCCGGGGCACCGTCTGTGGTCTCCTCAAGCTGTAGTCTCTAAGGGGAAGGACACTGCAGTCACACTTCCAACGGTTCCCTGTCAGCCACAGTTGGTGTAGGGTGTCTGGGATATCTGGTGGAATGCTGCTAAGAGCGTTATCTTTCAGGTTTAGATAGCGTAGCCTGGGCAGCAGCTGCATGGTACCATTGTGCAGGATCTCCAGCCTGTTGGCTGAGAGGTCCAGCCACGAGAGATGCTTCAAGGGCATGAGGGCCTCAGAGGGAAGTTGACGGAACAGGTTGCTGGACAGCAACAGATAGTCCAGGTTCTTCAGGCCGTAGAAGGTGTGGGAGGTTAAGACCTCGAGCTTGTTGAATCTCAGGTCTAGTTGTTGTAGGCCTAAGAGTTCCACAAAGCTCTGGCGCTCCACCACAGAGATGTTGTTGTTTTGAAGGAAGAGCCGTCGCAGACCCGATAGTCCAATGAAAGCGTGGGTCGTGACCCTGGTCAGACAGCCCTTATCCAGGTGAAGACTGTGGAGCTTGGCGAGACCTTTGAACACTTGGTCTGGAAGACTGCGGAAACAGCTGCCAGACAGGTTAATGACAGCCAGGTGAGAGAGGCCCATGAAGGTGCCCACCCGGGCCTCCTGCACCTGGTTGTGCTCCAGCTCCAGAACCTCCAGGTGCCCAAGCCCCTCAAAGATCCTGTCCCCCAAGGCCTGGATCCGGTTGTAGCTCAGACACAGTTCTTCAAGATACTGCAAGTCACGGAATGTTCTGGGCCTTAGTCCACTGATGGAGTTGTTGGAGAGCCGCAGCACATGGAGGCTGTGAAGACCAAGGAAAGTCTCATCGTGGAGCGCTGAAAGTTTATTTTTTGTGAGATCCAGCCAACTGAGGGACTTCATACCCACAAAGGCTCTGGGTACCACCGTCACTATCTGATTCTGGGCCAGGTAAAGCTTTTGCAGTTTGGGGAGCTTCATAAACACATTAGCCTTAATGACCTTCAGGTAATTTCCAGTGAGGTCCAACTCCTTCAGCTCGGTAAGACCTTGGAAGAGTTGTGGCTGTAAGTAAGCCAGCCTATTCCCAGCCAGCACCAGCTCCCTCAGGCCATGCAGGTCATGGAACCCAATCTCAGGCAATACTGCTAATAAATTCCACCCCAAGTTGAGAAGCCACATATGTGAGAGGCCAGCAAACAACTTCTCCTCAATGCGGGACAGTTGGTTGTTATGGAGACTAAGCGAGGCGAGGTTAGGCGTGTTCTGGAAGATAGTGCCTGGCAACGAACGAATGCGGTTGCGCTCCAGGTGGATGTGAGCTAGCGACTTAAGCCCTCTGAACACCTGGGAGTCAAGGGACACCAGCTGACCGCTCTGTAGATTCAGAAAATCCAAGTTGCTGAGATCCTTGAAGGCGGTGGCAGGCAGAGTGGTGAACAGGTTTCCATCCAGCCAGAGGGAGCGAGTGGAGATAGGCACGTCAGAGGGGGCCTGGGTGTAGTTGCGTGCGCTGCAGTAGACAATGAGCTCTAGACTGTAGTCGCCATGTAGACAGGTGCAGCCCTTGGAACAAGGAATGGGCTCCTCAGTAGGTTTCTCTCCCCCTGTGTCAGGGTCTGGCAACACCAGTGATGTCCCCAGTACCCACAACACCAGTAGCACAATGATGTGCATAACAGCTGGGGGTAGAGAGCAGAGGAAGTAAGCTTAATGTTGGTGCTCCTTATCTAAAACTACTTAATATGCTTATTCTCTTTGTAATAAACATGTATTTTCTCACATATTAAGTCCTCCCTGAAAGCCAATCAATTAACCTCTGTACACAGATTATTCAGATTTGACATGAACCAATTTAAGATCAATATTATAGACAACACCTAGGCCTATTTTCAATACTACAAATACAAAACAATATTTACTGCAAACATTCATGACTAAAATATTCAAATCTACTATAAAGTGTACATTAATTTATATTGTGTGCAATTTTAAAAGATGAACGTGCAACGATTCAGAATAGTTTCCCCTACCTTATATTTCAGCAATTCTGACTGAGGTAGACCGACAGACAGCCACCCACTAAACGAAGGACGTGTGTATTTGTGTTTGGAAAGGGAAACCCTACCTAGTCTTTCTAGAAAAAGTCAGACCCACTGAATTCTCAGAATTAACCTGTTCATACCCTATGACCAGCATCATCATCAGTCTTTCAATGAGACTATGGTCTTATCTCTCTCAAATATACTTTTTTTTATACCTATGCCAACCTATCAGTATCTTTAAGTACATTTTGAGTGAACATTCTTAACTATTTGATGTTCAAGAATTGAATTAACAAAATGCATTTTTTCCCATGACCTCAGATTTGTCATAGTACATAACATCATTAATACCCCTAAAATTCATATTATAGGAATGTCTACTGTACATATGGTCTGGTGTTCTAACTTTCAAGTAGCCTTTTGCTGTTTACTAAAGCCAGGGTCCTGTCTCTGAGTACATTTACTGTAGATTCTGACTGATACAGACAGCATGGCTGAGAGATAAGACAAACCTGGTGCAATGAACCTGGCATTTTGAAATGTATTACAAAAAGAGATTCAAGTTTGTACTTGCATTGTGTGTAAAAGATCAGTATTTTTTTTCTGTGCACTTTAGCCAATTATTATCCCAGGTAAAGGGAAATGTAGCTGTTTCATATCTCACAGCACACACATTGACCAGCAAACAGACTCTGATGTTAAACGTGGGTTGACTTTCACTTTATTCTCTTTCTCTGTAGCTTGGTTTCGTGAACTTACTGGACTACCCAGAACCGGACTTGTGCCTAAGGACGTCCAAATTCAATCAAATCTAACAGAAAACGTGACCATTGGCTGGACAATCCTGGACTTTGACAGACTGGTGGTTAAGAAAAGACATGGGTATGTTGTGCAATGGCTTCTCTAATACTGGCAGGCATTAAATTACATTGTTTTGTCACACTGAACATTTTAGTAGCTAAATTGTATCCTAAACGTAGACTTAAGTAGGTATATCAGGGTTTTAAGACACAAAGTCATAATTTTGACACAGAACTGTCACCTTAGACTTAGTTCTCTGTTTAGCTCAACAAGTTTCTCCTTTCACAATGTGATTGGTCCATGATAGTGAACAACATGAGACTTGCCCGAAGGTTGTTAGAAAGATAAGGCATCCCTAATATTTAAGCAGTGTGTTTAATGTTTATAATTGGTGGTGCTATTCACTTCTTTCACCACTAGAGAACACTGCTGTTCTGTTACCTAGGCATATGAGACATGTTGAAGGAATCCGAAAGCTCACTTTCTCTGAAAGGAAAGACCCTTCAGCATACAATCCAGTTATCCCAATCTGTTTGCAGGTGTTAACATGTTTTGAGATATTGTTTTACTTTGAATTAGTCCAATAAGTTAGCCACCTTACCACATACACTCTGTCATGGCAATGTTTCATTCAAGTTTGATTCAGCGTTTCCATTTCTGCTCTAGCAGAGGAGGCCCTTGTTTGCTACAGCGTGGTGTCAAATTAGAATAACATGGAAAACATTGTTGAGTTTTATGCTGTTAGAATGATTCATGAGCCGTCGCAAAAAGATATACCAGCTTATTTAAGTATCCTATTTTTAAGAAATGAAGGGAATGGGTCTCATGAAGGAGTGTAAACCATAGTGCGTCTTTAACAATTCCTGCTCCCCAGACAAACATCTCTAATTGGCTCACTCCCCTGCTCTCAACCAGCACACAGGTTCCCTTCCCAGGTCTGTCAGCACCGGGAGAACAGGAGGCTTCATAGTAAGTGACAGAGCCCCAGCTGCAGTGGCAGTGAATGTAGAGCAATGTCTCGGGCTCTGCTGGGAGTCAGTGTTTATATACAGGAGGAATAGATAAACTCCTCAGTCACATAACTAGCAGTGGAAAAGTTGAGAACTTCCTCAGCAGTGGTGAACAGACCTGAAGGGCACCGTGTCAGTGTGTGTTGGAGAATACGTGCTGATAGCTACAATACCGCATCTTCCTTATCTTTTTGTTATTCCTTCTGCTGCTCATGACTGTGTCAGAGAATGAATGCCCAGAGGGGCAAGTGCACTCTACTGCCTTCCAAATTCTATCCCAATAGTAGAGAATACTGCCTACCTCTGTTAGGCTAACTGTTGTGTAATCGTGCAGGCTGACACTGTTTTGATTGCTGGTTTTGGAGCAAAGCTATGTTATATTTTACGATAATAGGGAAAATAATATTTTTGCCAGTTGCACAGACTTTAATTTTTTTTTTTTTTACAGCTGCCTTCTTATACAGATTGTAGGCTAACTAAATACATTATATGTGAGGGTTTTGTATAGTGCAGGGCTGTTGAAGGTAGCCTAATGGCACAAGTCCCTTAAGATCACGTGACAGCCATATTGTATGAAATATAGCATGTCGTCTTCCCTGGGATTACATATGCTGCTGGCATATTGGATTCTCCAGATGTAGGGAGCAGATAATAGGTATAATTTCATAAAAGAACATTACCATTCCGCCGGGTACTTTTGATGATTATTGTAAGAGATGACATCAAACCCAATCCATTGACAAGTGAGAGGGGTCATGGAAGCTTACAGCAATTTCCTTTCTCTTTATACAGGCTACGTATGTAGAGGGGCTAAAGTCCAGGAATGTGTCGTAAAAAGTTGGTTTGCAGTAGATTGTAGCCTACAACTACACAGGTGAAGTGGAACAAGCTTATTTCTATTTCACAGGGATAGAACAGTACTGAATAAAAGTTAGGCTAGCGGCTTTGTGTGGAGCCGTGGGAGACATAGGCTAAGAAGAGTTTACCTCAAGGTAATATGAAATAACCATGGAACTTTTTCATTATTTCAGGGATTAATTGTATTATCTTGTTACAAAAAAAAGTATTTTAATCGGCTCGGAACATGAAATAATCCCCTCGAGAGATTAATTATTACCTTCCAAAGACAAGATTCTTCTGCCCTCAAGATAAAACTAATCTTCCCTGAAGATGTAAGATTATTCACTTGAAAAGGATGTTCCTGTAAAATTGAAAATGATGCCCCAAACCGTCTCAAAATGGAGAGAAACTGTCAGAAAGGGCCATGATCCCCATCTGAATCAAAGGTGAAGCATAATGAAGCTGTAGCACAGAAAATACTTTGTAGGAATGAACTAACCTGTGTGATTTTAAAACGCTTGAATCAGTAAACATTACTTTGACCAACTGGTCTGCTGTTGAGATGAGTCCATATCACACGCCGTCTGTTGGGTACATCCCACTAGGCCTATAGGTATTAGATGAAACCTGCAGGCCTCAATCTCAAGCAAAAGGACTTATTGGCACCAATGTTCCCTCTGTTTTGGGGCACTGAGAAAATTTTTGGTCTTGTGAGCGGAAACTTGAACCGTGTGAGAATTTTATGCAAATTCTGCCGCGCATTTACAGTGAACATTGAGGCTGTACCCTTACAGTTTTAGACAGTAGCCAATAGGCTATTGTGGCTATTTGAGCATAATGTAAGCCTACCAACAAAACCAATGGAGCAAATCACATAACATGTTTTTTACATGAAAATAGCTTTTAATTTCTATGATGTAGCCTATATTTGGTGTTCAATGCAGGCCTACATTGTATGAGACTTTTAAGAACGTTTTTACAATATGAAGGGCTTGACATTGATTCATGATTTTTTACTATGGTCTGTAACACCATGGGCCAAATAGGTGACTGTAAATTGCATTGTATTGTATGATGCAAGAAACCACTTGACAAAATAACAGTATTATTACCATGTAGAGAATTAGACAATGTAGGCTACCTCTGTGCCTATTGGCTTATTTGCACATTCAAGCCTGCGTCAAATTCAACACTGCCCCTTTAATTAAGACGTAAGCTTTTTACCTGACTGGTTTTTCAAAGACTACTTGAAATGTAGCCTACATGTTTTGTGCTCTTGTAGGAAGCAGTAGCTCCCCATGGCTGACCTATACTTATCTATAACTGGTCTAATAACTCGCTAACTAGCAAAGAATATCAACAAATGTGCACATGCGGGGCTCGGCGCTCTGATCTGAAAAGGGCATTCAATCGCGGGTAATTGGCCTACCCCCGCCAATAGAATTTTACTCATTTGCGCTCTGGCTCTACCTATAACAAAATCAAAGACTAAATCTTCCAAAGTTAGATTTGTTTTGTTTTGCTGACATAATGTTGATTCGATCACAGAAAACACGTTGATCTATATAGTCTAAACAAATGGGGCGAACTCAGTGAAGTTCAATCTCTTGAGTCTCTGTGCGGCCTGGCATTTCTTCTGCACAGTAGTCCTGTAGGAGGTGCGCGACCGCGCACACGCGCAGTTTAAAGGGAACATTGATTGGCACCAATTAAGTCCATCTAACTTGCCTCCATCCAGTTTTCACTTCGTGATACACAATCAAATTGACTCCCGGTTTTCGGTATGAAAACGTCTGACAGAGACATATCCATTCAAGAGCTCTGAAATGTCCAGCTGTGTGAGCCAAAGCCATTTGAAACATTAGTGACTGAAATCATGCCATTCAGCCTCATACTCGGCTTGGGAGGTAGATCATGGTGTGATGAAAATGATTGTGACTCTATGTATGCTCTCTCCTTCATGGTTTTCCTGTGTTGGTACCATGCCAAGCGGATTGCTGGTGAGATTAGAAAGGAGATCCACACAACCCTATTCAATTAGGATCCCAATTCATTTGGGAAATTAATATATACATAATTGTGGACAAGCTGTGTTCTATGTTAAATTGACATATGTTATAGCACTGCTGGGTATGGTACATGGGTTTGTGAAATGAATTGGTCAAATGTAGCCCACTTTGAATCCATGTAAGCCTTAGCTAATACATTTCTCACATACACTTTCATATCCCTGGATGATTTTAACCCTTGTCACATGCTGTAACCTGTGCCTCTAAACCATTAGGCAATCAATCAAGCAATGATAGAGGCATGATTCAGAGAGCAACAAATAACCCAAATCTGAGGTGTGATCTTTTTACATTGACGCTGAATGGTGTGGGGTCTGTCTGATTGTTAGAGAAAAAAAGAAATCTGCCTTTCATATAAGGTTTTAAACCCTCTAACGGTTTCCTAGGCATTCATTCACCCTTGACAAAAAAGCTTTCCACACAATGCAAACTCAACCAATGCATGATGGGAGACAGCCCTATCTGTACAAAGCATTGGGTTGGTATTAAAATGTGTTTTTATAAGTAGGCTAGACTGATTGAAATGTTCATTAGCATATTAGCAGCTGATTTGATCTTTAAGCCTCCTATCTGAATCCCCCCAGACCCACTAGTCAGGGTATGCCCATGATTACTTATACTGTACCTCCACTCTTCAATACCCAGAATGTCTGTTGAGTACAGGAGGCTTCGTTGCTCTCTGCTTGTTGGGTGCATAAAACACAAAATGTTATGCTTAGATACGCAGACCAATTAGACTGTAAAATTGCAAGACCAATTTATGTCCTTTTATTCAGTAGTGTTCTATGCTCATAGGCCATGATGTAAATTGTGGACAAGCTGTGTTCTATGTTAAATGGACATATGTTATAGCACTGCTGGGTATGGTACATGGGTTGGCAAGCAAGGTATGTGTCTCAGGGGTAGTTGGGATATGCAAAAAACACATTTCACACTCGTACAGGTTACCCACCTGTACATGTAGTGAAACAGGCCAAATATAAGCAACCTCTATTTGGCCTTTGATAATAGTCCATTAGAGAGTCATTCGTTTTGTCAGAATCTAGCCTCTAATAGCTCCTAATAACAGTGTTCTTATCTTACCTCTGTCATGGTGCTGCAGAGTTCATGGAAAAACCTTTTACATTACAGCACATTTTTGTTGCATTGTCCACAATAGCCATCTCCTATTTAATATAATAATACTATATAGTATAATACTACTGTATATAATATACAGAATATCATAATATATGTCGTTTAGCTGGCACTTTTATCCAGTGACTTACAGTCATGTGTGCATACATTTTACATATGGGTGGTCTGGGAATCAAACCCAAAGCGCCATGCTCTACCAACTGAGCTACAGTTGACCTGATACATCCCACTTCTTTACCTGATTAGTGTTAGAGATGCGTAAATTCGAATCTGGTATCAGGATAAATATGACAATGAGTCACCGATTGTATACTATATATTTTTTTATTAACTAAGCAATAAATGGCAAATGCAACTTTCGTATATACGGGCTCACTGTAATATCACGCAGGGCAGAACAGGGAACTGACAGGATGTACATAAACCGTGTTCTTATATTGTGATAGGCCAACAGAGACTGGTTGGAACTATCACAGTAGAGGCTGAGTGTGGTTTAGACTTGCTCAGCCTATCGCAGGTGCTCAGGCTGGTCCCTGCCTCTTGGCGCTTCTTAGAGTCCTCCCTCCGTCGATGTATAGATTCTTACTGTTCTGGTATCGCAGCCTAGTTATAACAGTTGCTCAGTTCCCGCTATTGTGTTGTTCAGTATTTTTCCATCTCAGTTAAACCTCGTGATGACCACCCCTCCCTATACCTGATTAACCACAACTTTGTAAGATACAGCAAGTCACACCATGTGCTCAATATTGTTACATACAAACACAAGGACAAAGCATCTGCTGGGCTGTTATATACACTTTTGCAACATGCAGGTCACACAATGTTACTCAGTTCTTGTCACACACACAAACAGGCAAGTAGCAAGCAGTTGTTTAATCTCATGATGATGCTCAAGTGCACAAATGCAGATACTTCACACAGCCAACATCAGATAATATTTAATCATATATATATATATATATATATATATATATATATATATATGGTAATGGCTATAATGTAAAACACAGAATCCCACATTAGTATGCTGTACAGGACAATGGGAGATAATTATTAGGAAAATGTAACATTCTGAAGAATGATTTTGCAAAACTTCATATAGGCAGACATTTCCCCATTTTAGACTCATTTACATACTTTCACACATTATTAAGTAGGCATGCTTGAGGTGCACCCTCATAGATACAACCAGCCACCATTTGGTTGATTGGCATCCACCCTCTGCTTACAACATATGACTTCAGTGTTCTAATAACAAGCCCCTTGTGTTACAGATTGAACTGCAACATGTAGTGTTACATTTCCCTTTCAGTCTCTGTTTTCAGATCCTTTTTTATTACAGTATTTTGGTTCTTGATGAGATTAATTTGTCAATGTAATATTGAGTCCCCAGAAGGTTTTTCATAAGGCCATATGAGTGCACATAGTAGCCTACAGTATGAATTTGCATACTGCCTATATTGAAAAAGGAGGGGACATTCACATTTCCAAACTACCAGCGGCCCCTTAAAGCTCAGAGTTTCTAAGAGACCGATGGAGCAGACAGAGCCCCATGGACACTGTTGCTGTTGGCAGGTCTAATGAAACCCTGGATTGTGTGTGTTACCATAAGTAATGAGCAACGATTCTTCTGTGGGACCCATGACAGCCTCTTCCCCTTTTGTCAGTCATTAAATCACCATGTGATAAGCAGACAGTGCTTGGGGATCCATTAAGAGCATGTTGTCTACAGATTTGACTCAGTCTGATAACCCAGTCAACCCTTCCCCATAACCAGATTCCAGAGCTGTACCACTGTCCCTTGTGAACACTAAGCATCCACATAAAACCGAACAGCTGCATGTGTTTAACAGAAGCTTGGAATGAAGTGTTTTATAGGCTGATAACAGCCTGACAGAGCAATAACACTACAGACTATATAGCTTCCCACCTTCTGTATTTGGTGCAGTGGGCTTTTGGGGCATAAATGCTGTCAGACCCTCCTGTTGGACTCATTTATTGCATGATGTCCTCTGAGCATGGGGGACACAGCACAGCAGTTGTGCCCAGCCCTGGGGACAGTCACAGCTAGGAGAGAGCCCGAGGGATGCTGTCTCTCTCTCTTCCACATCAGCAAAAGGATGCCCACCACATAGAAATCATCCCTCCCCCGAAGATACAAAGAGGACCTGTTTTTTTTCTTTGACACTGTTATTTCCGCGGTTGGATTTAATTGAATTGTTTTCTTCTGTCCTTGCGCTGTCATAAAAGTGTGAAGGAAACGGTGTCGTTTCACCAGTAGAATGAAGCCTTTGTGGAAGACACAGAAGAATCGGAGTCATGTCATGGCATTCAACAAGGAAGAGGCCTATATATGATACATTTTTTATTTGTTCTTTCTTTTGCACTCTTTTGTGTTTAGTTCTTGTCTGTTGCTGCTGCTTGTTGAGCAGCCACCATTGTGTCTAGGAAACCATACACAAAATGAATAATTTGACCAAATATTTAGGATGAGGTCATCATTTCATGGAGTCTGAAGGAAGAAACCATATGGAAAAAGCCAAATGAATGTATGGCTTGTATCTAAATCAAAGTAGCTAATTTTAAGATGTTGAGCCAATGGGAAGTTGAGCAATTTGAAACCTTTTCTTCCCAGGCATAATGCAAGGCGGGGTAAGTTTTGCCAAGAGACCACTTTTCTTGGACAAGCTATGTTTTTAAACTGTAATGTTTACATGAATTCTGATAATTTCCTGGGATACACAACATCCTGAAACATATGTAAATATCTTTGTTGTAAAGAATACTATAGTTGACTGAGTGATGCTAAATGTAAAAAATGGCTAAACTTACCCCAATCTCCCCTATGTCAATTTTGCTATAATTAACTTCAAAGAAGGTAGTAGGAAATGTAAAACAGTTACAGCCTACACAGGGCTCTGAGACACGAGGAGACAGCGAAACCAATGTAAAACAGTTACAGCCTACACAGGGCTCTGAGACATGAGGAGACAGCAAAACCAATGTAAAACAGTTACAGCCTACACAGGGCTCTGAGACACGAGGAGACAGCGAAACCAATGTAAAACAGTTACAGCCTACACAGGGCTCTGAGACACGAGGAGACAGCGAAACCAATGTAAAACAGTTACAGCCTACACAGGGCTCTGAGACACGAGGAGACAGCAAAACCAATGTAAAACAGTTACAGCCTACACAGGGCTCTGAGACACGAGGAGACAGCGAAACCAATGTAAAACAGTTACAGCCTACACAGGGCTCTGAGACACGAGGAGACAGCGAAACCAATGTAAAACAGTTACAGCCTACACAGGGCTCTGAGACACGAGGAGACAGCGAAACCAATGTAAAACAGTTACAGCCTACACAGGGCTCTGAGACATGAGGAGACAGCAAAACCAATGTAAAACAGTTACAGCCAGTTACAGCCTACACAGGGCTCTGAGACATGAGGAGACAGCAAAACCAATGTAAAACAGTTACAGCCTACACAGGGCTCTGAGACACGAGGAGACAGCAAAACCAATGTAAAACAGTTACAGCCTACACAGGGCTCTGAGACATGAGGAGACAGCAAAACCAATGTAAAACAGTTACAGCCTACACAGGGCTCTGAGACACGAGGAGACAGCAAAACCAATGTAAAACAGTTACAGCCTACACAGGGCTCTGAGACACGAGGAGACAGCAAAACCAATGTAAAACAGTTACAGCCTACACAGGGCTCTGAGACACGAGGAGACAGCAAAACCAATGTAAAACAGTTACAGCCTACACAGGGCTCTGAGACACGAGGAGACAGCGAAACCAATGTAAAACAGTTACAGCCTACACAGGGCTCTGAGACACGAGGAGACAGCGAAACCAATGTAAAACAGTTACAGCCTACACAGGGCTCTGAGACACGAGGAGACAGCAAAACCAATGTAAAACAGTTACAGCCAGTTACAGCCTACACAGGGCTCTGAGACACGAGGAGACAGCAAAACCAATGTAAAACAGTTACAGCCTACACAGGGCTCTGAGACACGAGGAGACAGCAAAACCAACGTAAAACAGTTACAGCCTACACAGGGCTCTGAGACACGAGGAGACAGCAAAACCAATGTAAAACCATGGGGGGAAACTTCTCCTGCTCTGAGTCCTCTCCTTCTGTCAGTGTTGACTTTGAATGCCCCCATAGCCCATTTACCCATTTCTCTTTCTTTTGTTATGCAACACCACCACCAGGTCAACAGTGCCATCCACTGTTAGGAGGTATTTTAGATTAGAATACTATTCTAAGTGACTCTCGCTCCAATATCGTGTTAAGGATAACTGGTCTAAACCCTGGCATTCAGTACCACCTCAGTCCTGATGACAGTTAAAGACCCCCCTCCTTTCCCTCCGGCCGCCCCTGCAGCGGTGTCACCCAGCTATAAATACCGCGTCTCAGCCCCCTTCCAGCCCTGGTGAGGAGAGCTCCAGGAAATGAGAGATGTGCGTTGGCTTTGTCTTGACATCTGGAAGGCACCGGAACTCAGCCGTTCAGATCGTTGTAACCACAGCAAATCAACGCAGCTGATGACCCAATTAGGCCCCTTGAATCGGCCAATTAGCTGTGTGGGAGAGGATGCATCCCTGACATCTCTTCCTGCTCTCAGACCCCAGGAGATGGGCAGTACATGGATTTAATTTGCATCATTGGAAAGTAGAAACGCCTAATTAAATCATTCTTACTTCTGTTTTATGTTTCAAAGCATATCCTACATAATGCAATTGACCAGGACAAAAAGTAAAGTATATGTTAATATTAATAATAAGCAGTTTGGGCACCACCTAGAATAGAGCATCTTATTTGCATCACCCTTACTGATCTGGATGTACCTTGGAATTATGTCAACACCTATACATCCTAAAGAAATCTGTCAAAGAAGGCACAGACTCTGATCAGACTATTTCAGCGCTTGCTTACGCAGCAGGAAGATAAAAAGTTATGACTGCCCAGAGGCTCCAAGCCTCATCATGGTCCTTTCAGTGGTGGAACTTTGTTACGCTCTCCACATCTGACTTGACAGACACTGGTTCACTGTTTCCTGTGGTGCTACTTTCTGGTGTAACACACTTGAGATGAGACTAATACATAGAGAGAGTAGCTCTCTTCCCCCTGTTCCACCCTCAGGCTGGTCTTGGTAGGGCTGTGATGTACTGTACTGTACTGTGCTCTATCCCCAGTGGAGTATCTGCTTTGCAGGATGGGGCTTCCATACCTAACAGGGCCAGTAGTTTCATTCAATTTTACAGTAGAAGACTATTTCAGTGCAGTGGGCAGCTGTTAGCAGATAATAATCCATTATGCAGATGTTGCTATGGCCACAAGTGATATAAGGTTTACATCAGTAATGATTAGCCTATACCCTACATTTGTAAGTCAACGCAATACTGATTTAAGATTACAGTTGACTGAGGATTTGCAAAAATATTGATGCTTTACCATTTGCTATCGGTTTATGAACACTCAAGCATGGGCCTTATGACAATGTTTAGCTGAGATTACTGGGGTGTGATCTAGGCCTTTATTACTTATGAGCGGAGAAAAATACTGGTCAGCAGAGAGGACAAAATACTCCTCAGCTCCCCCAGGAGGATTAATTTACTTCTATTTTTTATATTTTTTTGCTGTAGAAAACTGGCTCAAATTAAGATCCTCCTATATAGTGTTTCTTTTAGTATCTAAAATGTGTCCTCCTGTCATCGAATATATGGAACACGTTTTCCCCCCCAAAATTGAAAGGCTATTCTGATGATAGTTACGGTACTAGGCTATAGTTTGAATGTTCAATGTGTGACTGTATTTTTTTGTGCACTTTATAGATGCTTGTCTCAGTTTGTACATCTTCACACATTTTTCTTATAGGAGTGAGTCTCTGAAAATATGTCATTTTTTTCACTTCAAAGAGGGAAATTAATTACCAGTAAAGATAAGAAGGTTTTTACTTTAGCCTTTGAAATTACACAGGGTTCAGGGAACAACTTCCCTTCAAATATATTTTGAGTGTAGGGTGTGCAGGGCAATTTAGAAAAAGTGTTTCATGAAATTGAATTTGGTCACAGGTTTTCAGATACCTATGGTTGAAGTTCCCCTCTCATATTTACCGCTCTTGCTAAGTAATTCCAGGTTTCAGCTCTCTCTGAGTCTGTTATCACTACGAGTGACCTGAACGTCTTGGATTTCCAATCAACCCACACAGGCAAGGGGACTATTCTTATTCAAATCAGTCCTGAGAGAGGACCTGATTCATAAAACGTTGTCTGCACACTATTTTTAGATTGAAATAGAACAGAATAAAATAGGACAGGAATCAATTCCAGTTCAGTCATACATTTATTCAGATGAGTTGTCTCCAAGAGTTCTGGAAGGACATGTGCATTATGGGTAGGCCTATTTGAAGCATCCCAAGGTGTGTAGAGCAATTTCAGAAATCGCTCATCCTTCTTTATCTACCAAGTGAAGCGTGTCTGATGGGTGTACCCAGACGTATGGCCATTATTAAGCCAGCTGTTTATTAAATTAATGAGTAAATGAGTGTGCGTGCTTAAATGGTTGACATTATTTCCTCTCTTTTCTCAATAAAGAGCCACTCCTAGATGCCATTTGGAATATTCTCTATGGGGAAGATTGCTTACCATTCAGGATACATTTAAAAAGATAGGGAGACAGGGGGGGAATGTGAATTTCTTTCTATCTGGTGTGACACACGTCGCACAGTAATTTCATACCAGTACTTGCATTCGCTTGTCTCCTGTCCTTCAGCTTAAGCCAGTGTCATATCTTACGTCAGAATCGATCTTGTTCATACATGCCGATAATAGGTTCTGACAGTTGGAGATATATTCCTGGAGTGAGTATCCCTCTGGCTTCCAACCCTGGCTGACTTGAGTTGTAAAATGACGAGGGTGTCTGTGTGACAGGTTTATCTGATTCATGTCACAAACACTTAGTTTACATGTGGCGTTCCTCTATGATTGGCACCCAGCCAAGCGAGGCAGCCAACCAAGTAAACGTGTCATGTTCCTATGGCCAGTAAGGGTCGGACTGCTCTAAACCATTTCCAGTTCATTCAGGACATGAGGAAATGCAACAAATAAACACATTTGTATTTTTAACGCTAACAATTATTCACTCACGGTGAAAGATTGGCTGATTTACACAGAGAAATGGAAACTCGTTTAGCTCACCAGTAAGACCATTTGATCCCCTTTTAGCCCCGTGTACTGAAGTTCATCTGATATGCATGTGCACCGAGCTGTCGAATCACTTAACACGCTTGTCCTGTCAGTGAGAAGGGGACCTCTGAGGTGTCACAGAGAGACACACTCACTAATGTGTTAGAGAACTAGGGACACTAGGGAGTCATGTCTGAATAGGTCAAATCACAGACAAGGAATACTTCAGAAATTGGCCTAATGCAAATGAGGATGTTAGAGGAAAGCCAGGGTCATTCCTCGTCCCAGACCCTCATTATGATGACGGACCTGCTAGAGAGAAAAAATATACAATTGGTGTATGACATTTTGAGTCTGAATTCTTCAGTAATTAAACATTGCTTAGACCGACGTTACTTATGTCTACTAGCCTATTCACAATCAGCCCTGCCCTCCAAAGGGGTGTGCTCTTTTCCACGTTTTTGGGCTGTATCAGAGTTAAATCTTGCTACAGATTTTTCTGCATTCTTCGCTCCCTCACTAGTTAGCCTAATATTTGTTTTCATCATGTTCAGTGCTGACATCATTTAGAGACGGCCTTTTGTCTCGCTAACAGTCTGTTTTGAAAATGCTAAGTTATTTCCAAAGAGACAGATGGATGACCATGGGAAAGAGAAAGTTGCCATTGATGTTGCTGATAACAAAGTTCAAGTGAAATGCAACCAGCTGAACCTTTCTATCTTTAACCCCCATCAATATGCACACACACACACGCGCACACACGCACGCACACACACACACACACACACACAGGCTTTTATATTACACCTTTCGTGTCTAAGTCAGCAGAGCATTGATTTGTTTAAAGGCGCATTGATCTGACAAAGACTTATCCAAGGCCCACATCCCAGAAAATTGGTTCTGTCTCGCTTAAGTGCAGTAACTCAGTGGTTTTGATCCAGATTAAACTTTGAACAAATTTCATCTTGCAATGTATTATTAAAGTTTATTTCCAGTTGAGTTCTGTCACTTTCCAGTCGTCTGTGTTCACTTTCTCCTCTATTTATAGAAATGTTGTTTTGTTGTCAGAAAAAGTCTAATCCCCTCACCAGAGGGTGCAAGTGCTTGATGAAAGCTTTGGTGGATAAAAATATGTTTGTAGGCTATCTGGGAATGTTTAGACCTCTTCCTGTCATTAGGCAAGTGCTGCAGCTCTTCAGAACACAAGTGTAAAAAAACTGAAGTGGCTCTGACTTCACAAATGGCCTTGGGTACACAAGGCACATTACAAGGTATTAAACATAGTACTTTATGGGTCAATATTCATCCCTCAAATGAGAGCTGAAACCACCTCAAATGCGCTATTATTCATGTGGAAATGGGTTGTGTTTCCAGCGCAGGTTACCCTGTTAACACAGGGAATTAGCGATTGGTTGTTGATGGGTGCCCATGGCATGGCTGTCTCTATCCTGGCTGGTAGCCTGGGTGTGTGTGGTGGGCTGGGGGGACAAGGTGGAGGGAGAGAGGAGCAGGTGGGAGCCCAGAACAGAGCAGCAATATGGGCCACAGAGTTCTGCGGGAGCCGCTCTCACTGAGCATCCTCTCTTTGATCTCTTGGCTTATTAGCATCCCAGCAAGCGACTCCGAAACCTCCAACCATGATAATGAATATCCCTGCATCCCTTGTGGCTACGGCAGGGCCGTGTGGTACCGTGGCTTGGCTTGTCTGAACACAGCCCTATTGGGCTGCTTCAGGCAGACAGGCACATTAATGTGTAGTGGAAGAAGGTACAGTGCTCATGGAACTCTTCATCATTATATCTATCTGATGCTACACAGGCTACACATGGAGATGTGCAATGGAATAAGGAAGGATCTTGTTTGTAATGTCATATTGGCAGATCCTCAGATGAAACATAGTCAAGTTGGGATGTAAGTTAAGAGATGGCAGTAGTGAGAGTCGTAAGGCCTGTAGGCCCCTAGAAAGTGGCAGGGCCCAGTGCCTGCCCTGGCTGGAGTGCATCCTAATATCCTACCATCAGACCTGATGTGGTGTGTTGTCTTTGGCAGCCCAACACAATGATCAGGCAGGCTGTTTTATGAACAGTATGAATATTCAGGGCCACCGCTGTGTATGGAGAGGGATGCACTTGAATGAGCTGGAAGGGTTATAATTAATGCCATAGCGAGCTGGAAAATGATTTACTTTCTTAGCCTGTATATCAAACGCAACACCCCCCTCCGTACACCCCCCGTCAACTCGTTTCCCAGGGTGATGAATAACATTACATTATGTTTTTACTGAGCCGACCCCCCTCCTGGATGACATAAAACACAGACTGTTGTTATGATTCTGTAACCCATTTATATTGAGTCCAAAGCTTTTAAACATAGAAAGACCCAATCTTCTACCTTAAGACCCAATCGTCTACCTGCGCCATTTCCTGGTTGCAAAAATTCAAGTAGGTCGCCTAATTTCAGTTTATGTGACAAAACAAACATTTATAGTGTAGAAAATCATTGTACCATCTAAACCTCTGTGAAATATATTTTCCATAACCAAAGACTTTGTATTTTCATCTGTTTGAAGCTGGTGTACAAAACATAAAGTAAAGGACGCAAAAATTGAACTTAAGCACGGAAGCAAAGAAATAGCTCACACAGAACAGATCTAGACTTGTTTTCAATGAGAATGACAGATCTATAACACATTGTTATGTGATTTTGGTTGGGTTTCCCAAAAAGTTGCATATTGCAGCTTTAACATATTAAGAAGACCTAATCATGCTAGAAATCACAGGGCTTGTGTAATGGATAATATTTATTTAGTAAATACAGTATGTCACTCATTCACACTATCCATTCAGATATGTTTATCCAAGAATCAATCAAATCCTCCTCGTCCCTTTCCTCCTACCTCACCTATCCTCCTACCTCAATTCTTGAGTCATGATTATGTTAATGTAATTACAGTGTCAGTTATTTGGCTGGCATGCCCAAAACTAAAGCATGAGGTTATCACGGTGATGATGATCACACGTCAGCCCCATCATAGGGCCAATTAATAGAGAAACAACCCGCCCTCTGTGGTACTATTGTTGTTTTCTTCCTTCAAGGCCTCACAACAATAGTGTGACACTCTAGAATTTTTTATTTTTTTTAACCTTTATTTAAGGTAAAATTCTTATTTTCAATGACGGCCTAGGAACAGTGGGTTCATGTTCAGGGATAGAACGGCAGATTTGTACCTTGTCAGCTCAGGGGTTTGAACTTGCAACCTTCCAGTTACTAGTCCAACGCTCTAACCACTAGGCTACTCTGCCGCCCCAGAATGTAGTTTTCCCATTTAAAACCATCCTACAGGATCACCCACCCCGTCCGTCCTCACTCATTTCACTACAACCCTCTCCCCACGCTCCCAATGATGTCGATCATAACGCCAGTCACCCTGCATGCTGCTGTTTCGGCTTTGAAGACTGTTTTCATTCCCAGGAAGCCCACCTCAGCAGAATTCAGGAAGGAAAGAGAGTTTCACTGAGATGGATCAAAGAGGGAGTCTGACGGTACAAGTAGTAGGGGACGTGAAACTAAAACTACAGCAAATGACCTGTTGATGCAATCCCATCCTTTGTTAGTCAATGTGTTTGAATTATGGGTATATGGTGTCAATTATGCAAAATGGTTACCCTATATTCTCAGTTTATTAGGTACACCCATCTAGTACGGGGTCGGACCCCCCTTTGCCTCCAGAACAACCCGAATTCTTTGATGCATGGAAACGTTGCTCAATTGGTATCACGGGACCTAACGTGTGCCAGGAAAACACTCCCCACACCATTACACCACCACCACCAGTCTGTACCGTTGACACCAGGCAGGATGGGGCCATGGACTCATGCTGCTTACACCATATCCTGACGCTGCCATCAGCATGACGCAACAGGAACCGGGATTCGAAGGACCATGCAATGTTTTTCCACTCCTCAATTGTTCAGTTTTTGTGATTGCATGCCCACTAGAGCCGCTTCTTCTTGTTTTTAGCTGATCGGAGTGAAACCTGGTGTGGTCGTCTGCTGCAATAGCCCGTCCATGACAAGGACTGACGAGTTGTGCATTCCAAGATGCCCGTTGTGCTGCAATGTTATTTGCCTGTTTGTGGCCAGCCTGTTAGCTTGCACGATTCTTGACATTCTCCTTCGACCTCGCTCATCAACAAGCTGTTTTGCCCACAGGAATGCCGCTGACTGGATGTTTTTTGTGTGTTGCACCATTCTCTGTAAACCCTAGACACTGTTGTGCGTGAAAAGCCCAAGAGGCCGGCTTTTTCTGAAATACTGGAACCGGCGCGCCTGGCACTGATGACCATACTACGCTCAAAGTCGCTTAGGTCACTAGTTTTGACAATAGTCCTTTAATTCATTGCCACTTACTCAGCTGGGCCAGGGGCACTTTAATTAGGTCAGGTGGAAATGTCCAACAGATCTCAACTCCATCTGATCTCGCTGCTTTCTCTTCCTTAACTCCATCTGATCCAGAAGTTTTGTGCGTCCATGAAGACTACTCAGTAAATATACCACTTTATGGTTAAAGGAATTCCTGCCTCAGTCTCATCCATTCCTCTGTCACCTGACACGTGACCACCTGTTCACTTTCACTGTCAGTCATCCTACCTGTCCAGCTACCCACACAGATTCCACTAATCTTTCACTAACATTCAATCGAACAGTAACTGGATGCCTGTATGCCTGCTTTATATAGCAAGCCACGATGTTCCTAATAAACTGGCCACTAAGCGTATCCATGTATTTGGACAGATTTCTGACAATAACGAAAGTAACGTTTTGAACAAAATGGCTCCTCTTTCTAGTCTAGTTGAATAGTTAACTTGCATTCACTTTAAACCGCTCAAGTACATCGTCCAGGAAGAGACTGCTTCTCAAAGGGTAAATCAGATCTACAGTACGTGCCATTAAGTTGCATTTCTAGGCAGGTTTTTTTTTTTGTGTGTTGTGCATTGTGGTATATAATGATGAAATATTAAAGTGAAGTTATCTCTTCATGTAGTTCAGGGAGTGAAGTGTAAGGAATAATGCAAGAAACATAGCCAGTGGAAAGCTACTGTTATTTTTGTATATTTCCTTTTACGAGTGTTCCCTACTGCTGTGTGGGTCGCGAGGTTTAGCTAAGGGGGAGCTACATTAGAGAATGACAATAATTACAGCTTTCTTTATTTCCAAATGTAGCTCAGCTGTGTCTGCACAAGAGGAACATTACCACCCCCTGTTACTAAATGTAAGTGCCTTTTCTCTGTGTGAGGAACAGTAGCTACTGACGATATGGAAGGTTAAGTAACCTTCCCCTATATTTCTCTTTCAACCCTTTAACATCAGTCAGTAGTTAGACAGTATACTTTTGAAATTACTGTATACTTTGGGTTGTGTGTAAAAGAAGGTCACAAAAGTAACATTTGTTATGATAGAATAGTTCATTTTTAATTAATAGTATTGTAAGAGTGATTCCTTACACCCGTGCTACACAATACCTAACATCACATCATTTAAAAAGGAAACAATAGACTGCATTTCGTGGGAAATCACCAATGTTGTTGCACTTTGCGGTTGCGAATGATAAGTACATGTTGCGGCAAGGCTAATTTGTTGAAAATAAATCGCGTAGATAAGGCACTATGAAGGAATAGAATGGAGAGTGTATAAACACTGCCTTTTCCATTCTCAGAGACACAGAGTAGCAGTGTCTTGTGACCTAAACACTTCCTGTAGATACAACGCGTGCCAATAAATCAGACGGGAATGGGAGTAACAAACTGATTAGCTCTCTCGTCCCCCATTTCATTAGCTCCGTTCATGCTTATAATGAATTCCCCATTTTTCGATAGTCTTGTTTCAAAGTCACACCATAAATAGACTCAATGGGTGTCTGTGTTGAAAACTGTATTTTCATGTACTCTCAATGTCTCAGATACTGTATGAGATGTGCTGGGGATGGTCCACGTAGTAGACTCTGGTACAAGAGCCATACTATAGTACAGTTCAGTCTGAATATTGAATGGTGGTGTGTACCTGTCTTGTGTATTCGTCAGTGCGTGCTGCTGTTGCATGGTATCTGACCTCGGTGGTTGCAGCTTTTCAGAGGTGAATCACCTATTCATGATTTTTTAAGTGAGGAGGCTAGATACGAGGCTGATAGAAAAATTATATTTTGGGGGGTTAAGAGTTTGTTGAAGACAAATTGCTGGGAAATACGTTTGGGGGAACTGTGCCAAGTCGGAATTGCACATATTTGTAGATGTTTAAATTGGTGTGCTTTCAGAAATTCGCTAAAGAGTAAAACTCTCACTTCCATGTTATGCTGCATCCTTTTCCACTGGTTCTGCATCAAGTCAATCTTAGACAATTCTTGCCTTTTGTCCTTTTGTCTGTGTTTTACATCTGAAGACAATATGAAGTCTGATTGATCTTACTTTCTTTGCAATTATTTCCTGTCTCTCAGTACAAAGGAGCTTGGCTGAAGACTTCATCCTTTATTGTGTCTGATTCTATAAATATTCATGGTCGGCAGTCATCAATGGCCAATCAGATCACAATCGGAACTGAGCAGGTAGTGGCTTAAGAATATTCATCAGCACCTGCTTTCTAAGGGACTCTTCAGTTAGAACAGAGCATCAGTGTATGTATGGCACAGAAAGATGGGTATATTTCCAATGTAGACTATGATGTGCTTTTCTCCCCTTTCTCGGTCTATAAAAGTCACAAATCAAGTGATTTTCTCCCCTTCCTTGGTTATTACAATGTGCATGTATTTGATGAAAGGG
This sequence comes from Oncorhynchus kisutch, assembly GCF_002021735.2. Taxonomy (NCBI): domain Eukaryota; kingdom Metazoa; phylum Chordata; class Actinopteri; order Salmoniformes; family Salmonidae; genus Oncorhynchus; species Oncorhynchus kisutch. Next base: position 73,106,055 of record NC_034179.2, read on the forward strand.
TAAATACAGAGAGTTTGTTCTCATGTCCTGTTTCCTCCCACAGGTGGTTAGGGAAAGAGCTAAACACCTCAAAACCTTCACACAGATTGGCAATCTCCAGTATCTTGTACCATATTGATAATTTCCCCAAACCGATCTATTCCAGATGATCTGTTGAGGAAGCTGAGCCAAGTGCCTCCCTTCCAGTTAAATCCCTGTAAACACTTCTTCCCACTGTTTCATTTCCAGGGCTAATGATGTTGCTTTTCTTTCTGGGTTTGTTTACTCTCCTTCTCCTTCCTCTTTCAGGGTTTTCTTCATGGTCTAGTCCCGTGAAGAATCATCAAGGTGATTGTTGCGTACACTTATCTTCAGACGGCATCCTTCGCCTGTCAAGTCAGAAAGCGTGCATGTGTATAGAGGTCACCGTCTGAATATGTAATAGAAGCAGACGTTCCTGGAGATACAGTTAGCAGGACTCAGCGGGGGTTGAGGGGGTTGCAGTAATCAGGGTTGAGATGGTGCTCGTTATATTTGGCAACTTGCTGGTGGTGGCACAAATGGAGTGAGTGTGCCTGCAATTTAATGTCTGCTGAATGAGAGTGGTGGTGAGGTGAGATGGCAGCGGGCTGTAAGTAATTCCTTGCAGGTTGATTTTAGTTACCGTGAACATTTGTATCTTGTTAGAATTTCAAATGAACCATTTATATATTCATCTTCCACCAACATCTTATCTAGCCGTCCCTGGTGACATGATGCCTGAGGTGTTGACGCCTGTGATTTGACCTCTTAGAGATCCCTTTTCCCCAAGGTGTTATTCACCCTGCTAATGTTAGGCTCCGTATTCTATTTTTTAAATTTTTTTAAACCTTTTTTTAACCAATTTCTGAGATCTAATGAACTTATCCTCTGTTGCAGAGGCTCTATGTCTTCCTTTTGTGTGGTGGTCTTCATAGTGTTTCAAAGTTCTTGAAATGTTCTGCATTGACTGACTTTCATGTCTTAAAGTAATGATGAACTGTCATTTCTCTTTGCTTATTTGAGCTGTTCTTGCCATATTATGGACTTGGTATTTTACAAAATAGGGCTATCTTTTGTATACTACCCCTCCCTTGTCACAACACAGCTGATTGGCTCAAATGCATTAAGAAGGATAGAAATTCCACAAATGATCTACCTCATGAAGCTGGTTGAGAGAATGCCAAAACGTGTGCAATGCTCTCATCAAGGGAAAGGGTGGCTACTTTGAAGAATCTGTTTCACACTTTTTTTTTGGTTACAACATGATTACATATGTGTTATTTCATAGTTTTGATGTCTTCACTATTATTCTCCAATGTAGAAAACAGTAAAAAATTAAGAAAACCCATTGAATGAGTAGCTGTGTCCAAATGTTTTACTGGGACTGTACATGTATGGTTTAAGTTATTATTTTGTGAATGTTAAATCTATTAACAGGTTATTATACTATTACTCGACTGCGTTGGCACTTAACCTAGAGTTTAACTCTTGATTTTCAGACGTTGTAACCTGATCTAGTTCTATCCAGACAGTCCGTAGGTATTTTGGAGCATCTCAGGGGATCTGGTTATTGTCTGGAACATTAGAGGAGAGAACAATATGAGCCCTAAACATTAAAGCAGTCTTTGACTTTAACACGATCAAATAAATGATTCTAATTATTCATTAGAGGAAACAGCTGCCTGCATTTTATTTTGTAAGATTGTCTAAAATGCCCATTTAAACTGTAGATATATTTGACAATGCTGTTTCTACTGCTGATGTTGTAAATCAGGAGCATATCTAGGCCCAAATGTTCTCGTTTCGTCCCTCCAACTCTTCTCATCCCTTACCACCAGCACCACAGTATCAGAGGAGTGACTCCATACAGTCCAGCTGCAGCTGTGGATCTGATCCTGACCCCCCCCCCCACACACTTCCGTCCCCCTTATGACAGATGCAGCCATTGGACTTCCTAATAGCAGATTTCCACCTTTCCTTAATGCTAGTCATTTTAATCATTAGTACAACTCTCCAAATGGATTCCATCTTTTTGCCTCATTTAGCAAATCTGGCGCCCTGATGTGACCTATTTAAATAAAATTGGGTCCAGTGCTGTGGTTATAAACAAACCGTTTTGTTGAACTAGTAGTCTAGCTAGAAGTTGGATCTCTCCTCCCCAACATCGTCCCTCCTATGGGGATATAGTGCCTGTCGTTTGCCTGGGGGCAGAATGGCAGTATTGTCTCAGTGTTGTCTCAGTGTATGCGTCAGTGTGTGAGTGTGAGGTAAGCAGATGTTGTCGTAGTGCCATTAAGGAGGGCGTGTGTAGGAGGAGCAGGAGACGTGATATGTCACCCACCGAGCAGCCAGCAACAGCAGATGTCCACTCACTGAGTTTGCTACTGATAATCAAAAAGCCCCATCAGTCGAGCTAGATGATAACACGTCGGTTACCATGGTGGCATTGTCAGGAAAGCTGTGTTCTACTTGGGGGGAGATTACAGGTCATGAATACATCCCTTTTTTCAAAAGGTTGTTCTTGACATTTGTATTATTGGAGTCAACCACAGCGCCAGTGTATGAAAACACTTGTGAATTGAAGTATGTAATCACTGTGATTCACGATTGAACTTAATCCAACAAACATCAAAGTAGTGATTGAGAGGAACAGGTGGGGAAATGATTCAACAGCGATACTGTATAATTGTAGAGTGAAGAAATATTTTATCTCTGTGTTGTGTATCTCTCTCTGCTGAGACACACACAGACGCACATACACAATTCACTGTCAGTGTCAAATGCAGGTTGGGGGCCTTGTTTAGACTACTTGCCAGGCTGAAGTCAAGGATTGTTTATCAGGCACTAGGAGGCAAGAAAGAGAGAGAAATTGAGAGTGGCAGGCGATAGCTGCTACTCTGTCACTGTCTAGCTGTGAGTCTCATTAGTCATTCCATTTAATGAGCAGAGAGACTTTTCTTCCCAGGGCTGGCAGCTTGTGGTCTCCACTCTCCAATCAGAGTTCACCTGGGGATCTGCAGCCAGACTGGAGCCACTTGCACCCACTAAGCCCCCGTGGCTACAAGTGCTTATCAGGGGATATTAGCCAATCACACCCCTAAGGGGACCACTTGTCAGGGTCACCATCTTTCCCTCTACCTACTGGTGGATATCCCTGATGGATAGATATTGTGATGTTAAGCAAGAGTCAGTGGTTATGACTGGTTTGTATGCTGTGGGGAACAGATTCAGTCAGACAGTTTCATACGGTCCCCAACTCTCACTACCTTGATGAACATTGCAGGCTCTGGGCTTTCAAATGGTGTAGAGAACATTTCTAGGAACATATTTGCATATTTTCAAAATTGTGCACCAAGGCAGAATTTTTTTTGCCAGCTGGCTTTGATCTTCATACAGATGTAGGATTTTAATTTGATCAGCGTGTTGCAGGAGAACTTTCCTGCAATGCAGTAGTATATTTGAAGTTTAAAAAGGCTTCTGAAGTTTGTAATTTCCCCTTTGACATTTCAGACTTCGTTTCCCTTACGAAAAATGTATCAAACCCTACACCAATGTCAACATTTCCTGTTGCTGCATGATTATTTTCCTACTGTAGAAAACTGGCTCAAATTAAGATCCTACAACTGTAAGTTCAAAGGGTAATGTATGACATGGACAACAATTGTGAGAGAGACATGAGAAGAGTGGTCTTTGATGTTATCTAGTCATTTTAGACTAAATTAAATATGTCAGTTTGGATCCGAAACTAATCTCAAAATTCTCTTAAGGCTCTCACCGAATGTGGATCTAGTGTTCGTCTGCCGATCGTTCAGCACGCTGTGCTTTAAGGACCACCCACTGTAGATGTCTGACTGCCGACATTTTTGATGCGATTCTACATATACAATCTGTGCACACTTGGTTCGCAAATTACATTCAGATGTGTTAAGTACTCTCGGCCAGCAAACGATATTGGTGTGTGAGCCCTTAACCTGTAGATCCTGGGTTGTGTCTTTTAGGTCGGAGTTCCAGAAAGTTCTGGGACAAGAGGGAGGTGTGGTCACAGAGATCCTATTCATGGGTTGCATGCTTTGTCACAATATTGTTTTGAATATTCATTTTGGACTGATGCCCAACTGAGCATTCTACTCAATGCATCGTCAATGAGCGCTGATGAAGATTTCATCAAAAGTGCATTACAGTGGCTTGGAAATACAATGCCATTCAAAAGGAGGCAAATAATTAGAAGGAAAACCTTTTGTCATCATTTTGATGTTGCCAGATTGACTTTAGATGCAGTATAGTGTTAGCTAAGTTTGAGGGGAGGACACCGAAGTTTAGCTAGCTACCTTTAGCCTTGGTAGCTATTTTTGACGAACTTTGCTAGCTAATGACAACATTGCCATCTGTCTAAAGTAAATTTGACAACATGATAATGCTGGAAAAGTTTTTCGTACTAAACATTCGACTACTTTATCATTGTCATTGTATTTCCAAGCACTGTAGTGTAATTTAGACTAAACAGTAGTTAGCTTCCGTCCAGAATGACTGGTCTTGTCACGACTTTAGGGCGGCTTGAGAACGTTCAGAACAATGGCATGACGCGACCGAGTGACGGAGGTGCAACCTATGAATAGGCCTAATTCTATATGTTCTGTATGTTATTATGGACGTGGAGCCAGGAGAGTCATACTCCCAGCTAGGGTGGGAGACGCCCATGGTACAACGTATGGTGTCATCTGTGTGTACCAGGCAGGCGCCTCGCCGGGCGACAGGTGTGATGAGTCAGTGTGGGAGCAAATCTCCTCATCCGCCTAGCGCCCATCTGCTGAGGGATAAGCTGAGAGGAACGGGGTGAAAATAAACACACAGAACGCAACGTGGGCCATGAGATCCATGATAGAGCTAGAAGCTTGCCATGTAGAGTCTGCACAGTACATTCAGATGGCATGGATGGTTGAGTTCAGATGGCATGGATTGATTGGATGCTTTCAATAAAAAAAAACAAAGATGGGGTAATAGTTAGTGTACGTTGCCAGTGGATGACCTGGAAGACCGTGTGTGCTCTGCTTCTGTGTTTGTTGTTACCAAAAAGAGAGGATTGTTTCTACTTTAATCATCAAGTTCTATGTTAGTGTTTTCTTTGATTTTGTCCCTAAGATGTAAACAAATACCAATCTCAAAACTTTCCCTGCCCAGTTGAGTGTGTGGGAAAATGCATGTAAGGATTTTTGCTCAGGGTAGGTATGTGAAAGTGGTCGAGGTAAGAACGTCAGAGCTGTGAACGCATTGACTGAGTGAATGTAGCTCTTAAGAGGGTCAAATTTGTTATAAGCTGCATGAGTTTAGACTCTGCCCAACTTGACAAGCAAAATGGAAAATAAGAAAGACTGTCAACAGAGTGTCACAAGAGGCACCTGGCTGTCTCACTCTGTTATAGAATGTACAAAATATTAAGCCTAAATTAGACTGCCTAATGCCTAATGACTCAACACACCTACCTACCTGTCCTTTGAGATTTTACAGCTCTCCGTTCATCTTTGTTGGAGAGGCTAAAGAAAAGGCGTTACCATTTTTAGCAGGGTAGGTCTACGTTTTAGAGATCATTCAACTCAAAATGGTGAGAATGCCTAAAAACCTAAATGTTGACGAATGCACTGGCATTGTAACTAAATAAGTTGTACTGCAGTGTTTCTGAGGGGGAACAGAACAGATGCTGTGGGATTCAGTCTTGGAATCAGTCGTCTGTCCCCCAGAAAAAAAAAGTAATCTTCCTATGGACACATGGTAAGCTTTTCTCTGTTTAGGCATAAAGCCTTTACCCCATCATCCAAGACATGCAACTGCCAAAACTACTTTTTACAGGGTACTTTTAATTGTGCGTGTGTCTGTGCATGCGTGTGTGTGAGTGAGTGGGTGGTGGGTTCAAGCGTCCGCTGTAACCTTTAGTTGTGCATCTCAACAGAATATGTGTATTATCTGCGAGAGCAAGAAAGATCAATGGTCAGGCTGGTATCACGTTTCCACAGAGGGATTCTCGGGGTTCTGTCTGCTCATTATGAATGAATAGGACTTTAATGTGCTTTCAGATGGTTACAGAACTCCGGGGACCCCACGTCCACCCCCTCTACCCTTTTCATCTGGCTCTTTGATCAAGACCCAGCCAGGCTAACTGGTCCAGGGCTTCAATGCTGCTGTTCTGTTGATGGAAACCTATTTGTTTCTCACTTTGAAAACTGGAATAATTACGAGACATTGTGATACAGTATTTTGTTCACCTTAGGCTGTGCAAAAAACACATGCAGTTTGAGCCCCCCCCCCCCCCCCCCCCCCTTCACTTAAAAGTGCATTCTTAAATGTAACAGTAGGCATTTCAGCCATAGGGCTTTTGCAAAGGAGTTAGTGAGTACTTTCTACGTTTTTGAGCGTGCCTAGAGCAACATGTAAGAACATTAAATGAAGATTCCCTGGAATTTCAGAAGCACTAATGTGACTCTTCAAAGAGTGGCTTGTGGTTGTTTTGGACTTGTGTTTGGGCTCAGGGACAGGAAATAAGAAAGATGATTGCGCTGTCTGATGTGGAGTAGTTGCCTGACGACTCAAACTGAATTCTTCCGCAGCTTTATGTTCGCTACATACTTCAGTCTGAGACTGCCATTGCTGAAGTCGTTTGTGTTGATGTCTGACCTAACCCTTTTGGTTTCTGGGACCAATCAGAACGGTTAGAATGTGTTTGCGTTCTAGAAATCGTCAGGGAAGGACTCAGATCGAGACTCATTGCAGAGCAATGGAAACTGATTCACTAACACATGGAGCGCTAATTCAGGGGTTTCTTACAGTCTGTCTCTCCACATTGTCTCACAACATGTAGGATGTGTGAAAGACACCTTACATTACAGGCTACAGCATTTGCCAAGCAACCTGAGACACTGAGCGAGTCTGACACTGTCACCAGTGTCATACTGGGTGTACATTTTAGTTGATGTTGATGGAATAAAAACATTGCACATGATCATATAATCTCTCACAATCGTTTAGAGAGAGATTGGACCAAGGTGCAACGTGGTAGGCGTATATTTTACTTTTATTAAAATGACACCGAAAAACATCAAATTACAAAAACGAATGTAACTCTACATGCAGTGCAGAAAGCAACTATACGCAAACAAGATCCCACAATCTAAGGTGGGAAAAAGGGCTGCCTAAGTATGATCCCCAATCAGAGACAACGATAAACAGCTGCCTCTGATTGGGAACCATACTAGGCCAACAAAGAAATAGAAACAGATTTGACCACACAAGTCACACCCTGGCCTAACCAAATAGAGAATAAAAAAGGCTCTCTTAAGGTCAGGGCGTGACACATACACCTTTAGAGACCCCCAATCAACAAATGTGTCTCAGCAATGGGATTACAATGGAAGAATACTTCTGTGCTCCTTCCATCTTTGAATTTCTACCTGCTCCCAGCTCTTCCTATTATAATTTGTCCAATGTTACCCAGGGTATTATTTAAGTCCAAGCCTGTATGCTGTGTGAATGTCTATACTGTCATTGGCTGAGGTTATTAAAGCAGTGTATAGCTGTGCAGCAAAGAGGCTTGGCTCCACGCTTTTGGGTTTTTGATCTGACCTCCCTTCAGGTGCACAGCAGGAGCTCAGATAATGAGATAAAGGGGACCAGCTCTGCATGACTGCCGATGGGCTGCACAACGGCCGGCCCAGCCAGCCGGAGCCCTTCAAAGGCTCCATGCCCTCTGATTCCTGCCCAAATGCACCCTGGGAGGCATGGTGTCAGGCCTAGTGTCAGGCCTGGTGTCACAGAGACTCACACAGTGCTATTTGACACGCAGTGGGACACACACTGGGAGATGGGACAGCACAGGGATCTAAGAGTATAGCAGGAAGCCTTCTCTTACACATTTGCTTCACATGACATCTGAAAAACAACTGTGGTGAAGTTTTTTTCTGCTGCTTGAGCTTCACAAGTCAGCTATTGGTAGATCCCTATAATTCCTGGATAATATTGCATTTTTGTATTTCTACATCAAGGTATCTGATTAAGTTTTTCAGTTTTGTCATGTTTATATGACACTCCTTTTGCAAAATAAATCCCAATCATCAAAACACCATTAAATTCGTCGGAGTAACGCTTATGTTTATGATGAATACTCTTGTGTACATCTTGGGTTACAAAGATGATTTTCATGCATGTCAAAATTAGCATGAGGCCCATGAGTTTTGACAGCTCAAGGTAAGGTGTTGAAATAGCATAGGCATACAGTACATGACCTGACCAGTATTCCAACAGCAGTATGATGTTTCTTATTGTGTAGGTAGCTATACATTCACACAGTTCACAACAATTAAGGATGACACTGGGGTCTAGAAAAATACCTGTTATACAGTGCCTTGCGAAAGTATTCGGCCCCCTTGAACTTTGCGACCTTTTGCCACATTTCAGGCTTCAAACATAAAGATATAAAACTGTATTTTTTTGTGAAGAATCAACAACAAGTGGGACACAATCATGAAGTGGAACGACATTTATTGGATATTTCAAACTTTTTTAACAAATCAAAAACGTAAAAATTGGGCGTGCAAAATTATTCAGCCCCCTTAAGTTAATACTTTGTAGCGCCACCTTTTGCTGCGATTACAGCTGTAAGTCGCTTGGGGTATGTCTCTATCAGTTTTGCACATCGAGAGACTGAAATCTTTTCCCATTCCTCCTTGCAAAACAGCTCGAGCTCAGTGAGGTTGGATGGAGAGCATTTGTGAACAGAAGTTTTCAGTTCTTTCCACAGATTCTCGATTGGATTCAGGTCTGGACTTTGACTTGGCCATTCTAACACCTGGATATGTTTATTTTTGAACCATTCCATTGTAGATTTTACTTTATGTTTTGGATCATTGTCTTGTTGGAAGACAAATCTCTGTCCCAGTCTCAGGTCTTTTGCAGACTCCATCAGGTTTTCTTCCAGAATGGTCCTGTATTTGGCTGCATCCATCTTCCCATCAATTTTAACCATCTTCCCTGTCCCTGCTGAATAAAAGCAGGCCCAAACCATGATGCTGCCACCACCATGTTTGACAGTGGGGATGGTGTGTTCAGGGTGATGAGCTGTGTTGCTTTTACGCCAAACATAACGTTTTGCATTGTTGCCAAAAAGTTCCATTTTGGTTTCATCTGACCAGAGCACCTTCTTCCACATGTTTGGTGTGTCTCCCAGGTGGCTTGTGGCAAACTTTAAACAACACTTTTTATGGATATTTTTAAGAAATGGCTTTCTTCTTGCCACTCTTCCATAAAGGCCAGATTTGTGCAATATACGACTGATTGTTGTCCTATGGACAGAGTCTCCCACCTCAGCTGTAGATCTCTGCAGTTCATCCAGAGTGATCATGGGCCTCTTGGCTGCATCTCTGATCAGTCTTCTCCTTGTATGAGCTGAAAGTTTAGAGGGACGGTCAGGTCTTGGTAGATTTGCAGTGGTCTGATACTCCTTCCATTTCAATATTATCGCTTGCACAGTGCTCCTTGGGATGTTTAAAGCTTGGGAAATCTTTTTGTATCCAAATCCGGCTTTAAACTTCTTCACAACAGTATCTCGGACCTGCCTGGTGTGTTCCTTGTTCTTCATGATGCTCTCTGCGCTTTTAACGGACCTCTGAGACTATCACAGTGCAGGTGCATTTATACGGAGACTTGATTACACACAGGTGGATTGTATTTATCATCATTAGTCATTTAGGTCAACATTGGATCATTCAGAGATCCTCACTGAACTTCTGGAGAGAGTTTGCTGCACTGAAAGTAAAGGGGCTGAATAATTTTGCACACCCAATTTTTCAGTTTTTGAATAGTTAAAAAAGTTTGAAATATCCAATAAATGTTGTTCCACTTCATGATTGTGTCCCACTTGTTGTTGATTCTTCACAAAAAAATACAGTTTTATAAATGTATGTTTGAAGCCTGAAATGTGGCAAAAGGTCGCAAAGTTCAAGGGGGCCGAATACTTTCGCAAGGCACTGTAGCTGGGCACATATGGCTCCAGAAATAGCTGTGCTATGAACTATGTCATTTTCTTTTGTGCCTTTGACACACTTGCATCTGGTTTTATTAACAAGCAACAGTTCTACGCCGTGGCTTTTTCCCGGTGCGCCTGTCTTTTTTTAACTTGTCAGGAGGAGACGGGGAGTTTTAAAATAAAATGACTCTCTGAAGGAAGTGGCTGTATTTTTGTAGCAGCGTTTCAGGTAGCTGGGAGGAGGCTACTTTTCGCAACTGAACACCTGCATTCTTTTTGTCTGAGCTAGGGAGTAGTGAAAAACCTGTTTTTTAAAGCTTCAACTTCACAATCTGGACCTGAACTTAATAATATCAATGCCCGGGTGTCTCCTTTTGAATAGCTAGATTGATTCTCTCCTTTCATGCTCTTCTCCGTGCTCAGTTCAACTAGTTTCACATCAGGGGTCTCATGTGGTTAAAAAACAACAGGGTCATATTTTCACGGTCGTACCAATACCAAGAAAATACGGGGTACAGAGAGGTGTGCAGCAGGTTCTGATCTTCTCCTGCCTATTGGCCTGAATATTTAATGACTTCCCCACACTTCATCCTTTCTTCTTTCAAGACTAATGTAATTTGCCCCGGGCCCTTTCTACTATCAGTGATATTGAAATGCATGAGGAGAAACCTATATAACGCCTCAACCTTCAAAGACAGCTTTTTAGAGCATGAAAGTGATATGGTGTGTGTCTGTCTGTCTGTCTGTCTGTCTGTGTGTGTGTGTACGAGTTACCATGTTTATGCATGTCCTAAATAGTCCATGAGTGGTAGCTACCACCTGATTTCAGTCCTGACTTTTCAAAAACAGGACAGTTGTTATGATATCCCATGATTCCAAGCTGTTGTCAGTTGGACTTGTCAAGAGCTATTCAGCCACTGACAGACATCCTTTTGATTGACCTTTGATTTGATGTTGTACTCCGTCCACTTTTTCATTCTCTTTCATGTGAAAATTACCCCCTGTACTCTCATGTGGAAGTTACCCGATTCACAGCTTCTACAGAGGGTTATCCTGAGCAGGTTGATTATGGAATGTCAGCCTATTCTAAAAGGCCTGCTCTGTTCCTCTTGACGATAAACCTGAATGAAGCTTCACCTTGACCATACAAAACAGTGCACACTCATTAACCTAGTTGCTATTTCGATAGAAACCCAGAGAGCTAAATTAAGCAAACCTATTTACCATAAAATGTCCATGCATACTCTAGGGCTGCAGTAGGCTAAACTGTTGTATAGATGTTTTTTTCTTCAGGTTCCATGTTATTGTAAGACAAATTAGCTGGTAAATGTGATACAGCAGGAAATCCCTCTATATTAACAGAAAAGCTAAGATGTCACCTGGCGTGCTGAACTCAGGAGAAACCATGGAGCATGTAGGATTGCGGTGGGCATTGTGTGCGAGCTGTGTCCTATATAAAGCACTGGGCTTCACAGATTCAGACAGGGTGTTGTGTTGCAAACTAGCTCATGACTCAGCTCTCTGATTCCCACATGATGTAGCTGTGCAACACAGTCCAACACTTTTGGCTTTCATTCCAAATGTGACTTTGTTTGTGAACAGTAGATCCCCACTACTTATAAAAACAGTATATTGAATGACTAGAGGGCCTTCCTGTTGAACAAGCTGTGGATTACATGGCATACTTTCATTGTTTTGGCATGAAGGTAGGTAATTACCAGTCTTAGGGTTGATTCTCTTCCATTCCTTCAGAGAAACAAGGTTACATTTGTAACAGGACTTGTTTTACCCATCAATTGGGATTAGTTTGATTTGGGGTTATTTAAGAACCACCTAGATGAGCCTGGAGCCTAGTCATAATGTACAGGGCGCAGAAGTTGCAGAATGTAATGACTTTGACAATGCAAAATGGCTTCAAACACAGAAGTCCTGAGAGCATTGAAGAGACACGAGCACTGAGCACAGAAGAAAGTGTCTGTGAGCTCAAATGAGGAGGACTAGCTCTGGCTGTCTGAGTCTGGCTGTCGACAATGGGCCTTTTGCTGATAATCGCTCGGGCCTTTGAGACTAACTGTCATGTCGCTTTTAATTCTGGTCTTATCTTTCCCCTCCATTTTTGCTTTTTTCAGAGGGTTGTGATTGCCATGTTATGGAGATGTATCTGACTTGTTTCTCTCTGTCTCTCTCAGGTGAAGTGTGATCCTGTTTCCTGTGTTTGTTCTGTCTTCTTCTTCTCTACTCCTCTCCAGGGTTTGGTAATACTAGAGTCTCTTCATACACAGTGCCTTCAGAAAGTATTCATACCCCTTGACTAATTCCACATTTTGTTGTGTTACAGCCTGTATTCAAAATGGGTTAAATATGTGTTTTCTTCTCAACCATCTACACAGAATACCCCATAATGACAAAGTGAAAACATGTTTAGATTTTTTGGGAAAATGTATTGAAATTGTAATATGTCATTTAAATAGGTATTCACACCCCTGAGTCAATATGTAGAATCACCTTTGGCGGCGATTACAGCTTTGAGTCATCCTGGGTATGTCTGTATCAGCTTTGCACATCGGGATTTGGGGATTTTCTCCATTCTTCTTTGCAGATTTTCTCAAGCTCTTAAGTTAGATGGGAAGCGGTGGTCAACAGCAATCTTCAAGTCTTTCCACAGATTTTGAATGGGATTCAAGTCTGGGCTTTTGCTGGGGACACTCAAGGACTTTCACATTCTTGTTCTGAAGCAATTGCCACCTTGCTTTGGCTGTATGCTTGGGGTCATTGTCCTGTTGGAACGTAAATCTTCGCCCCCAGTCTAAGGTCGTTTGCACTTGAAGGAGATTCTCATCAAGGATTTGCCTGCATTTAGTTCCATTCATGTTTTTTTCTAGACACAGCTCTTTGCATTCTGGCCAAAGAGTACATTTTTTGCCTTATGCTCTTGAGTCTTTCATGTGCCTTTTTGCCAACTCCAGGTGTGCTGTCATGTGCCTTTTTTCTCAGGAGTGGCTTCCATCTGGCTACTCTTCCATAAAGCCCAGATTGGTAATATGCTGTAGAGACTGTTGTCCTTCTGGCAGGTTCTCCCATCTCAGCTAAGGAACTCTGTAGTTCAGTCAGTCATTGGGTTTTTGGTCACCTCCCTGACCAAGGTCCTTCTTGCCAGGTTGCTCAGTTTGGTCGGATGGTCATGTCTAGGTAGTTCCATATTTTTTTGATGGAGACCATTGTGCTCCTGGAAACTTTCAACACTAACAAAAAATGTATACCCTTCCTCAAATACAGTATATGCCTCATCACAATTCAATCTCGATCTATGGACAGTTCCTTGGACTTCATGGTATAGTTTCTGCTCTGACATGTACTCTCAACTGTAGGGCCTTATATAAACAGGAGTGTTTCTTTCTAAATCATATCCAAACAATTTAACTCTAGGCAAAGTTGCAAAGAAAAAGACATATCTCAGACTAGTTTATAAAAAGAAAAGATTAAGATGGGCAAAAGAACACAGACACTGGACAGAGGAACTCTCAGAATCCCGGTGTCGCCTCTTCACTGTTGACGTTGAGACTGGTGTTTTGCGGGTACTATTTAATGAAACTGCCAGTTGAGGACTTGTTTCTCAAACTAGACACTCTAATGTACTTGTCCTCTTGCTCAGCTGTGTACCAGGGCCTCCCACTCCTCTTTCTATTCTAGTTAGAGCCAGTTTGCTCTGTTCTGTGAAGGGAGTAGTACACAGCGTTGTACGAGATCTTTAGTTTCTTGGCAATTTCTCGCATGGAATAGCCTTCATTTCTCAGAATAAGAATAGACAGACGAGTTTCAGAAGAAAGTTCTTTGTTTCTGGCCATTTTGAGCCTGTAATCGAACCCACAAATGCTGATGCTCCAGATACTCAACTAGTCTAAAGAAGACTCGTTTTATTGCTTCTTTAATCAGTACAACAGTTTTCAGCTGTGCTAACATAATTGCAAAAGGGTTTTCTAATGATCAATTAACCTTTTAAAATGATAAACTTGGATTAGCTAACACAACGTGCCATTGGAACACAGGAGTGATGGTTGCTGATAATGGGCCTTTGTACTCCTATGTAAGCATTCCTTTAAAAATCAGCCGTTTCCAGCTACAATAGTCATTTACAACATTAACAATGTCTACACTGTATTTCTGATCAATTTCATGTTATTTTAATGGACAAAAAAACAAGGACATTTCTAAGTGACCCCAAACTTTTGAGCGGTAGTGTATGTAAATTAGATATTTTTGGATTTCATTTTCAATACATTTTCAAACATAAAACAAAAAAAATAAATGGAATAAATTGGCACGATTAATATGTAATTAGAAGAAAAAAAAGTATTGGTGGGTGTAACGGTTTTCTTCCTCTTCTGACGAGGAGTATGAAGGATCAGACCAATGCACAGTGTGGTAAGTGTTCATGTTGTTTTATTGGAACAGAAACACTAAACAAAATAACAAAGAGAGTGAAACGAAAACAAAACAGTCCTGTAAGGTGCAGCAACACAAAACAGAAAACAACTACCCACAACCCATAGTGGGAAAACAGGCTGCCTAAGTATGGTTCTCAATCAGAGACAACGATCGACAGCTGCCTCTGATTGGGAACCATACCAGGCCAAAATCAGAAATACAAAACATAGAATGCCCACCCCAACTCACACCCTGACAAAACTAATATAGAGACATAAAAAAAGGAACTAAGGTCAGGATGTGACAGTGGGTCTGTTTTATAGAACTGATAATGCCCTCAAGGCCATGCTATATTATAGATATTGTCATGGCTTATCCATGGGTTTCTGTGCCAATATTCAACTCCCTCAAGCCGAATATCCATAATATGCCACGACCTTGAGTGTGTTACCATTTTTGTTGTTATTGTAAATAAATGTGATTGTTGTAAATACCTAACCTGATGCTTGATGGTCAGTAGTTGGTATTTTAATAAGATACGTTAATAATTGATTAGATACAGTACAACAGATTGGCAACCTTAAAACATGAATTATGCAAGATGTTTATCCTGTTACATCCTTCATTTTAGATTCATTATTTGTCTCTGTCCTGTGCATAGCCCGGTGGTCTCACTGTTATTTGGATTCTATTTTGGGGTTAAAGCCTTTTCATGCCATTTGCTGTTCTACAAGGGGGTGTGGTTTATCACATCACCACTTATATCAATCACATAGTGTCCCAGCGGTTCCATGGCTAGCTGAGATGTCTGTTTGTCTGTCTGTTTGTCTGTCTGCTTGTCTGTCTCTCTATTTGTCTGTGTTCTAGACAGTAACACATTGATTCCTGCCCTCCTTCACTCCATTGACAATCCACAGCTGCCGCAATTGCACACCAAGGACCCGATTCATGATTGTTTAAAAGGTTGGGCCAGACAGATCCTGATTGTGAATCAAGTATTTATCGTAGCGCTGAGCATTGCATCTCTTTACTGTAGTACATGTCTTTGCAGGCAGGAGGTTGAATATGTGGCACTTTGGGATTTTTAGTGTTTGCCACCACTGGTCTGAGGGCCTCTGTGCACAAAATGTCCTGAAATGTCATCCTCCAGACAGCAGAGGATCCAAACTGCCCTCATCACTCACACCTTATGTTAGACCTTGTCTTTAAAAAAATGCATGGGATACTCTATTTACGGCTTGAAACAGGTGTTCAGGGACCTCTAAACAGATTTGCAAAAGGAGATAAAACCAAACGTACCAAGACTAACGAACTCCACTGCTGGCTAAGTAGATTCCATAATCATGTTTGGCCATTTAAATATGCTTCGTGTGAAATTACAGTAATGGGAGTTAAACCATTGTGAACACAGATCATTGATTAAATGCCAGAGTTTTCTGAAAAATAATCTAGGATTAGACTGTCTGTATTGAGGATAATTGGGGAGATTTCTGGTGTGTGAGACTGCAGTACAGTGGTGTAAAGTACTAATTAAGTAGTTATTTGGGGTATCTGTGCTTTACTTTACTATTAATATTTTTGACTACTTTTACTTCACTACATTCCTAAAGAAGATTATGTACATTTTATTCCATACATTTTCCCTGACACCCAAAAGTACTCATCACATTTTGAATGCTTAGCAGGACAGGAAAATTACCTAATGCCCACACTTATCAAGAGAACATCCCTGGTTATTCCTACTGGCCCTGATCTGACAGTCTCACTAAACACATGGAGCATGTCCCTGGCTATCCGCATGTACAGTGGGGCAAAAAAGTATTTAGTCAGCCACCAATTGTGCAAGTTCTCCCACTTAAAAAGATGAGAGAGGCCTGTAATGTTCATCATAGGTACACTTCAACTATGACAAACAAAATGAGAAAAAAAATCCAGAAAATCACATTGTAGGATTTTTTATGAATTTATTTGCAAATTATGGTGGAAAATAAGTATTTGGTCATAACAAAGGTTTATCTCAATACTTTGTTATTTACCCTTTGTTGGCAATGACAGAGGTCAAACGTTTTCTGTAAGTCTTCACAAGGTTTTCACACACTGTTGCTGGTATTTTGGCCCATTCCTCCATGCAAATCTCCTCTAGAGCAGTGATGTTTTGGGGCTGTTGCTGGGCAACACGGACTTTCAACTCCCTCCAAAGATTTTCTATGGGGTTGAGATCTGTAGACTGGCTAGGCCACTCCAGGACCTTGAAATGCTTCCTACGAAGCCACTCCTTCGTTGCCCAGGCGGTGTGTTTGGGATCATTGTCATGCTGAAAGACCCAGCAACGTTTCATCTTCAATGCCCTTGCTGATGGAAGGTGGTTTTCACTCAAAATCTCACAATACATGGCCCCATTCATTCTTTCCTTTACACAGATCAGTCGTCCTGGTCCCTTTGCAGAAAAACAGCCCCAAAGCATGATGTTTCCACCCCCATGCTTCACAGTAGGTATGGTGTTCTTTGGATGCAACTCAGCATTCTTTGTCCTCCAAACACGACGAGTTGAGTTTTTACCAGAAAGTTATATTTTGGTTTCATCTGACCATATGACATTCTCCCAATCTTCTTCTGGATCATCCAAATGCTCTCTAGCAAACTTCAGACGGGCCTGGACATGTACTGGCTTAAGCAGGGGGACACGTCTGGCACTGCAGGATTTGAGTCCCTGGCGGCGTAGTGTGTTACTGATGGTAGGCTTTGTTACTTTGGTCCCAGCTCTCTGCAGGTCATTCACTAGGTCCCCCCGTGTGGTTCTGGGATTTTTGCTCACCGTTCTTGTGATCTTGCGTGGAGCCCCGTTCTTGAGATCTTGCGTGGAGCCCCAGATCGAGGGAGATTATCAGTGGTCTTGTATGTCTTCCATTTCCTAATAATTGCTCCCACAGTTGATTTCTTCAAACCAAGCTGCTTACAGATTCAGTCTTCCCAGCCTGGTGCAGGTCTACAATTTTGTTTCTGGTGTCCTTTGAGAGCTCTTTGGTCCTGGCCATAGTGGAGTTTGGAGTGTGACTGTTTGAGGTTGTGGACAGGTGTCTTTTATACTGATAACAAGTTCAAACAGGTGCCATTAATACAGGTAACAAGTGGAGGACAGAGGAGCCTCTTAAAGAAGAAGTTACAGGTCTGTGAGAGACAGAAATCTTGCTTGTTTGTAGGTGACCAAATACTTATTTTCCACCATAATTTGCAAATAAATTGATTAAAAATCCTACAATTTGATTTTCTGGATTTTTTTTCTTCTCATTTTGTCTGTCATAGTTGAAGTGTACCAATGATGAAAATTACAGGCCTCTCATCTTTTTAAGTGGGAGAACTGGCACAATTGGTGGCTGACTAAATACTTTTTTGCCCCACTGTAAATAAAAAAATACAAGAAAATGATGCCGTCTGGATTGCTTTATACACAGAATTTGAAATTATTTATACTTTTACTTTTCATATTTAAGTATATGTTTGCAATTACATTTACTTTTGATACTTAAGTATATTTAAAACAATCATACTTTTAGACTTTTACTCAAGTAGTATTTTACTGAGTGTTGTAAACTTAAGTCATTTTCTATTAAGGTATTTTTACTATGGCAGCAGTTGATCACTCTGCCCTGGTCTGATACCAGTCATTGTGGGCCTAGGAGAGCACCAACAGGATGACATGGTTGATGATAGCATGGTGTCGGCATTTGTCTTTTATATTCTGATGAAAGAACTGTGTTAATGCAGTGACATTCAAATCATAACAATTAGGTTATTGTTTGGTTAATCTCGGCAACCTGAACCAAATGGTTTCGTCAGTCACAGGAGACTAGTATTGAGTTAGAGGGCTTGGTTCAAAATGTTATTTTGAACCAAGTAATTGAAAGTACCACTCAGTAATTGGAAGTAGCACTCATGTACGGAAATGAGTCCTCCTTCGCCCACCAAAGGAAGTGAATAATACTGTTGCTTACAGAATGCATTATGTGATTGATACTAATCACTACATTACTGTAGTTCTTTTCACATTGCAGTCTAATTAGCACAGTCACCCACGGCTGGATTCTCCTGGAATCCAGGACATATTTGAAGTCTGTCTGATTCCTGCTCAACTTGATCCAGGTCAGTCCTATCCCCTATCCATTTCATCCAGAGGGCACCGTGAGCTCTATCTGTCTGATGAAAAAGACAGGCCTATCCCCTATCCATTTCATCCAGAGGGCACCGTGAGCTCTCTATCTGTCTGATGAAAAAGACAGGCCTATCCCCTATCCATTTCATCCAGAGGGCACCGTGAGCTCTCTATCTGTCTGATGAAAAAGACAGGCCTATCCCCTATCCATTTCATCCAGAGGGCACCGTGAGCTCTCTATCTGTCTGATGAAAAAGACAGGCCTATCCCCTATCCATTTCATCCAGAGGGCACCGTGAGCTCTCTATCTGTCTGATGAAAAAAGAGTCCTATCTAGTTCAGTAGCTGCAGGGTGGTTTAGTTCTGCAATGTAGCAATGATCCAGCATTTAATTTACAGTAGCTATTATTCAGCAGAGCTATCATCTTCAGCGGGCTGAGATGATTTGTTTCTCTTATTCCTCCTCGTAGATATCTCAACTGTTGTCATTACAATGAATGTATTCATAATTAATCATAATTTAGTCCACAAGGATTTCCGGCAGAGTGAAGAACAACAGCACAATAATTTATTTTTTCCTCTTCAATTTTGAGGGCTAAATTCTCCAACAGAAATGGAATTTCAGGCAGTGCAAAGTATATTACAGAGCCTGCGAGTGAATTGAAAAGGACTCATTTCCTTTTTTTCCACACAAATGATTTGTAATAACTATTCATGATTCATATTGCTGACCTACAAAAGTTGAAAAGCGAGAAATGCCTCTCTTTCTCTCACCCCTCCCCTAACCATACATTCGTGAGAAAATAACAAACTGGCTTTTAAGTGCATTTTAGCAGTGAATAAAAATCTCAAAGTGTGTAGTAAGCGAGGTAATGGAAGTGGGTTTGTTATTACTCGGCCAGAACTTGATCTGCTCCAGACTTCTCATACTCCAGGGGTAATGTACTCCAGGGGTTTAGCCTGTATTGTACTCCAGGGGAGTATGAGACACAGAATAAATGTGAGTAGAAGCCTATGTTAATAAGGAAATAACATTCTGCCTCAGGGATGAACAGAGAACTTCGTTAATAGTTTTATTTTCCTGTACAGAGTTATTGGCACATGCACAAACTGGGCTTTGACAAGGTTAGAATATCGATCAGAAAAGGGCCCTACATGGAACCGAAAAGGGTTCTTCAAATGGTTCTCCTACGGACACAGCCGAATAAACCTTTTAGTTTCTGGATTGAAGAAAAGGTGCTAACAGTGTACCCTTACCCAGTGCTCTTGTTTGGTGTCCCAGGTTTATTTCTCTCCTCTCGGGGCTATCTGTATGGACATGTTGAAGGACTCTACATTTGAGTTTTACCCTCTGTTCGTCCTATAATTTCACAATGTGTCGTTAATCGCAACTTTTACATCCTCATCCAAAAGTTTTCCTGTCAAAGGCATTTAATCGATTTACTCTCTCATCTTATACTTGGAACTGGGAGCTGAAAACGAACACCCCTGCCGGGCTCCCGCCTGGGCCTCTGCCATTCCACAACATGCTTTCTTTTTCAGAGTACAAAGCAGTGGCCCTATGAAAAAGATAAATCCTGACATTTTCTAATGTTTGCCTTCCACAGAAGAGCAGAAATGAGAGGTTTTAGGCTGTAATGTACAAGCAGATATATTCCACTCTGAGTGAGCAGTCTTCTGTGCTTTAGCCACAGACATTAAACATGGCAGGTTCCCCTGGGTCTTTCATCCCAGATCAGTTTCAACTAAACTGCAGTCCCAATCCACACCTTTGGAACATTATGCACACAATGAATAATGCAGCTTTTCCTGCATGTTGTGCCGCACAGTACATTGCATACACAAAGTGTTCTATATCCAACATATGGGCACCAAACAGATGACATAACTGTTGATAAGTAAATGATTTTCCCAATCTGTTGTGGGCCACAAAGAGGCACATGGGCCCGTCACATAATTCTATTGTCTTGGAATATTGTCTTAGTACTGTTAAATGTATTTGATTTAACAGTACAGTGTACGGTAGCACCTGTTGTTTTGTGTGTGTGGTGTAACTTTACTAGTCCACACAAGGATAGTAAAACAAGAAAGAAAAAAGGTGGGGACATTTCGTTGGGTCCCCAAAAGGAAAAACGCTATTTTAAGCTTCGGGGGTTAGGTTTAGGGTTAGAATTTGGGTTTAGGGTTAGGTTTAGTTCTAGGGTTAGGGGGTTTGGGGTAAGGTTAGGGTTAAGGTTAGGGAAAATAGGATTGTGAATGGGAATACATGTTTAGGTCCCCACTTGGATAGTAAAACCAACGATTGTGTGTGTTTTTTATTTTTTTATTTCACCTTTATTTAATCAGGACAAGACAAATCAGGACAGAACATGTTCTCATTTTCAACTGCGACCTGGCCAAGATAAAGCAAAGCAGTGTGACACACACAACAACACAGAGTTACATATGGAGTAAACAATAAACAAGCCAATAACACAATAAACAAGTCAATGACACAGTAGAAAAAAGAAAGTCTATATACTGTGTGTGTGTGTGGGGGGGGGGGGGGGGGTCTCTGGCTATATGCTCCTGCATGTGTGCAGTCTGGTTATAGTGGGGATTAGATTGCTCCGCTGTGCCAGAGAGGTTAATAAGCTTGGCAGTAGCAGAGCCTGGGCTGCAGCCTGTGAAATAGACTTGTTACTAGCAATGAGGAAGGTAAAGGAAGGTAATTCAATCTCACACAGAGTTTAAAAGCAACCCTATTACACCAGACCTAGCTGCTGGCACTGTGGAAATGACTACTACCTATGCTCGCTCCATACCAGATGAGATATCGCTGGAGGGAGACCACATTCTTGCTCTGCTTCAGCTCATATTTTTGGGGTGTATTTTTGACTGTGTGCCATGAAGCATTTACAGAGGAACATTACCAAAGACAGGACTTAAAGTAATACTCTTCTAATATTCTAATATACTAAATGCTCTATCTCAGAACACCAGGCTCTATGCGAAGTTGAAAGAAGAGAAGAGTGTCATTTTCTGTTTTTGTGGGATATCACACAGTCACATCAGACTCATTTTGATTCATACATATTTTGGGGGGTTTCCATGTCTTTGACCTAGTTCTACCTCTGATGTATATTTAACTGCGGTACTCTCTGAATTATACATGGTTTTCTAGGTGTTCCATTCCTAGAATGCCAGGCACAGATGGATACTTGTTTCTGATTACTATTGAGCCATGCTGATTATTGTAGGTTTCAGAGGAAATGCCTGGATAGCCTGACACTCACTCTAGTTTCTCTCTCTCTCTCTTTGTCTTTTTGTCCTTTTTGGTTTTTACCAATATGCTTTCTTTTAATCAAATGTTTTTCTCTACATGTAAGAACACTCTAAATGGATTCAAATAATGACAACACACAACATCAAACTACTATAATAAGATATCCAGTATTGGACAACTTCGTTTTTCTTGTTATTGCATTTAGGAGTGAGGTGGAGTGCAGTGTTAATTGGGCAGGCATAGGGGACACGGCTGGTGATTTGAGACAGCTTGGCGGGTCTGGTTGCAGGCCAGGAGATTACGGAGGTGTCATGGGGAGAGGGTTGTGAATCATTGTGCCTCTCTGGTGGATTGAAGATCAAAGCCCTCAGAGTCACGTCTGATCACTAGAGTGGAGTAACTGAGTGTCACCCTCTGTCACTCTCCATGTCAGCTGCATCGGCCACCTTGGTGAAGAATGTAGTCAGGTGCCATTTCCAATGGACAATGGCTATTGTCATTTCTACACAATATGTATAACTGTATGTATGAGGAATAGAATTGGAATTAGAATAGGTCTATCATTAGTTCTCAAAATGTATCACAATAACCAGTGTAATATACTGCGTAGAAACGTCTCAAGTGGCTTGTCAGACCAGTTTTACATGGGAGATCTGCATTTGCCATGACAAATTTAATGGCTGTGGCAACTGTGTAAATCTGCTTTGAGACCATAACAAAAGTATTTCTTAATAGTCAATATACTGTATATGGAGAGCTGGTGTGTGGTGTCAGGAAAATAACCTCACACTCAACGTCAACAAAACTAAGGAGATGATTGTGGACTTCAGGAAACAGCAGAGGGAACACCCCCCCATCCACATCGATGGAACAGTAGTGGAGAGGGTAGCAAGTTTTAAGTTCCTCGGCATACACATCACAGACAAACTGAATTGGTCCACTCACACAGACAGCATCGTGAGGAAGGCGCAGCAGCGCCTCTTCAACCTCAGGAGGCTGAAGAAATTTGGCTTGTCACCAAAAGCACTCACAAACTTCTACAGATGCACAATCGAGAGCATCCTGGCGGGCTGTATCACCGCCTGGTATGGCAACTGCACCGCCCTCAACCGTAAGGCTCTCCAGAGGGTAGTGAGGTCTGCACAACGCATCACCGGGGGCAAACTACCTGCCCTCCAGGACACCTACACCACCCGATGCTACAGGAAGGCCATAAAGATCATCAAGGACATCAACCACCCGAGCCACTGCCTGTTCACCCCGCTGTCATCCAGAAGGCGAGGTCAGTACAGGTGCATCAAAGCTGGGACCGAGAGACTGAAAAACAGCTTCTATCTCAAGGCCATCAGACTGTTAAACAGCCACCACTAACATTGAGTGGCTACTGCCAACACACTGTCAATGCCACTGACTCTACTCCAGCCACTTTAATCATGGGAATTGATGGGAAATGATGTAAATATATCACTAGCCACTTTAAACAATGCTACCTTATATAATGTTACTTACCCTACATTATTCATCTCATATGCATACGTAGATACTGTACTCTATATCATCGACTGCATCCTTATGTAATACATGTATCACTAGCCACTTTAACTATGCCACTTGGTTTACATACTCATCTCATATGTATATACTGTACTCGATATCATCTACTGTATCTTGCCTATGCTGCTCTGTACCATCACTCATTCATATATCCTTATGTACATATTCTTTATCCCCTTACATTGTGTATAAGACAGTCGTTTTTTTTGGAATTGTTAGTTAGATTACTTGTTCGTTATTACTGCATTGTCGGAACTAGAAGCACAAGCATTTCGCTACACTCGCATTAACATCAACATGCTAACCATGTGTATGTGACAAATAAATTTGATTTGATTTGATAATGAGGGATCAATCCTGATGGAAACTACAACTACAACACTGCTTCTAAACAGTGTCTATGGTACGTGAAATCATTCTGCACGTATACCTTCAATGTTCCATCCGGAATTCTGATCCAATTATTTCCTCTACTACGATATTTCTCCAGCAGTAGTGGAGTGGTGATGATAGGAGCGAGAGAAAGAGGGAAGAGGGAGAGAGATGAAGAAGGTTGAGACACTTATCTCTTCAAATGAAACAATCATTTTGCTTCCGCTCGCTTCTCTGCCTAGCCTATGGATTAAAAAAGTAAGGACAAATATTGGTGAGAAAGACCAAAGCACAAATGGGAGGAGGATCTCTCTCTGTCTCTCTCTGTCTCTCTCTCTCGCTGTTCAATACAAGGGGCTTTATTGGCATGGGAAACATGTGTTAACATTGCCAAAGCAAGTGAGGTAGATAATATACAAAAGTGAAATAAACAATTAAAATTAACAGTAAACATTACACATACAGAAGTTTCAAAACAATAAAGACATTACAAATGTCATATTATTTATATATATATATATATATATATATATATATATATATATATATATATATATATACAGTGTTTTAACAATGTACAAATGATTAAAGTACACAAGGGAAAATAAATAAGCATAAATATGGGTTGTATTTACAATGGTGTTTGTTCTTCACTGGTTCCTCTTTTCTCGTGGCAACAGGTCACAAATCTTGCTGCTGTGATGGCACACCGTGGAATTTCACCCAGTAGATATGGGAGTTTATCAAAATTGGATTTGTTTTTGAATTCTTTGTGGATCTGTGTAATCTGAGGGAAATATGTATCTCTAATACATTGGGCAGGAGGTTAGGAAGTGCAGCTCAGTTTCCACCTCATTTTGTGGGCAGTGAGCACATAGACTGTCTTCTCTTGAGAGCCATGTCTGCCTACGGCGGCCTTTCTCAATAGCAAGGCTATGCTCACTGAGTCTGTACATAGTCAAAGCTTTCCTTAATTTTGGGTCAGTCACAGTGGTCAGGTATTCTGCCGCTGTGTACTCTCTGTTTAGGGCCAAATAGCATTCTAGTTTGCTCAGTTTTGTTGTTAATTCTTTCCAATGTTTTCTCATGATTTGGTTGGGTCTAATTGTGCTGCTGTCCTGGAGCTCTGTAGCGCGTGTTTGTGTTTGTGAACAGAGCCCCAGGACCAGTTTGCTTAGGGGACACTTCTCCAGGTTAATCTCTCTGTAGGTGATGGCTTTGTTATGGAAGGTTTGGGGATCGCTTCCTTTTAGGTGGTTATAGAATTTAACGGCTCTTTTCTGGATTTTGATAATTAGTGGGTATCGGCCTAATTCTGCTCAGCATGCATTACTCTCTCTCTGTCGCTCTCTCGCTCTCTCGCTCTCTCTCTCTCTCTCTCTCTCTCTCTGAGATGAATATATTAAGCCATGTGTAATGATCCTTTCTTTGAGGACAATAGGATGTTAGAAGAGTAGGCTACATGCTGGTGCAGTATAAAAGGGATTAGAATAGAAAACATGAAGATTATCCTTAATCCAGAGACTGCATTCCTTTTCATTTTGTGCTGAGCAAAAAAATGCACGTCTTTCACAAATATATTGTGGTAATCCTTAACAAATCCCTGGATACTTGTGCTCTTCCCTGACAATACCCTATTTTCTCTCAACTCTTCATAAAACTTTCTTACCTTTTCTGTATTTCTAATCTGTTTGCTCTTTACCACTGCTCTTCTTGTGAGCTGTCAGCAGAAAGTGAGCTGAGAAACATCCCTTCATATAGTAAATCTGGGAGGGACAATAAGTGCAATGCTTGGAACAGAGCAACAATTCTGATGTGTTCCCAAGAATATCCACTCTAGCTCTTGGAGGAAGAGAGAATTTTGACCAGCATATCAATATACAGGTAAGGACAGAGTGGAGAAACAGGCCACCTTTTATTTTTCCAGTTTGAGTCATGGTAGAGCATGATATACAATATTTTAAGCAATCTTCTTTGTAAGAGAATGATTATTAGTAATTCAGCATATAGTTTCCCAATCCCATCACTAACATGCAGGTAAACTGATTGGGATATTTTTTTTATTTAACTAGGTAAGTCAGTTAAGAACATTTTCTTATTTTCAATGACAGCCTAGGAATAGTGTGTTAACTGCCTTGTTCAGGGGTAGAACAACAGATTATTACCTTGTCAGCTCGGGGATTCGATCTTGCAACCTTTCAGTTGCTAGTCCATCGCTCCAACCACTAGGCTACCTGCCGATATGTAGGTACTGGGTAAAAGGAACTGGGTAATTATATTGTAGTGCCTGTGGGAGGAAAATAGCTTTTTTCAAATCCAGAAGGAACTGGACTATTTCAAATATGAATCACCTGGACCTTTTTTAATGAATTAACTCCTATTCTCACTAGAATAGAACACTTCCTTCAGTAAATGACTGTGACTCTACACTCTGAATTTGCTGGACATTATGGAATGTGTGCAACCTGCATACAGTATAGCCTTATGTCAATAGGAGGGTGACTGATAAAGGGATCATGTAGCGATGACACCTTTCCAGTTGTCTAACAATGTATCAATTATCTATGATACCTCTTTAACTTTCAATTGAGTTAAAAGTATTTTGATGGCAAAAACCTTTGGCATCCAACGCAAACGAATCGTGTACACTTCGATGACTGTCCAATGTGCCCAGCTGTGTAGTTTTAGATTGAGACAGACCGCGTTAGGGACAATTTCCACCTCCTGATCCGCTCAGTCATGATCATATCAATATGAACACAGCTAGCCTTGAGGTTAGAGCATTGGGCCAGTAACCCAAATCAAATTTTCTTAACAGTCAATATACGAAAGGTCGCTGGGTAGTGCGTACAGCCCAGTACATCACTGGGGCCAAGCTTCCTGCCATCCAGGACCTCTATACCAGGCGGTGTCAGAGGAAGGCCCTAAAAATGGTCAAAGACTCCAGCCACCCTAGTCATAGACCGCACGGCAAGCGGTACCAGAGCGCCAAGTCTAGGTCCAAGAAGCTTCTAAACAGCTTCTACCCCCAAGCCATAAGACTCCTGAAAATCTAATCAAATGGCTACCCAGATTATTTGCATTGCCCTCCCCCCTTACGCTGCTGCTACTCTGTTTTTAATCTATGCATAAGTCACTTTAATAACTCTACCCACATATTACCTTGCCTAACCTGTGCCCCCCGCACATTGACTCTGTACCCCGGTACCCTCTGTGTATAGCCTCGCTATTGTTATTTTACTGCTGCTCTTTAATTATTTGTTACTTTAATTTCTTATTTGTGAGGGTATTTTTTTAAACTGCATTGTTGGTTAAGGGCTTGTAAGTAATCATTTCACTGTAAGGTCTATACCTGTTGCATTCGGTGCATGTTACTGTTAAGGTTTTCTTCCGATGAAAGAGAGGACCAAAATTCAGCGTGGTTATTATTAAACGTCTTTAATAAAGATGATAACAAACGATACAAAAACAATAAACGTAACGTGAAAAACCTAAACAGCCTTATCTGGTGCAAAACAAACACAGAGACAGGAACAATCACCAACGAAACACTAAAAGAATATGGCTGCCTAAATATGGTTCCCAATCAGAGACAACGATAAACACCTGCCTCTGATTGAGAACCACTCCAGGCAACCATAGACTTTTCTAGACAACCCCACTAACCACAATCCTATTACCTACAAAAAAAAACTAGACAAAACACACCACAGAAATAACCCATGTCACACCCTGGCCTAACCAAAATAATAAAGAAAACACAAAATACTAAGACCAGGGTATGACAGAACCCCCCCCCAAGGTGCGGACTCCCGGCCGCACACCTAAACCCATAGGGGAGGGTCCGGGTGGGCGTCTGTCCACGGTGGCGGCTCCGGCGCAGGACGTGGACCCCACTCCAACATAGTCTTAGTCCGCTTGCATCGCGTCCTTAGATTGGAGACCCTCGCCGCCGACCTTGGCCTAGTAACCCTAACAAAGGGCCCCACTGGACTGAGGGGCAGCTCGGGACTGAGGGGCAGCTCGGGACTGAGGGGCAGCTCGGGACTGAGGGGCAGCTCAGGACTGAGGGACTGGCGGTTCCGGCAGATCCTGGCTGACTGGCGGTTCCGGCAGATCCTGGTTGACTGGCGGTTCCTGCAGATCCTGGCGGCTCTGGCAGATCCTGGCTGACTGGCGGCTCTGGAAGATCCTGGCTGACTGGCGGCTCCTTGCAGACTGGCAGCTCTGGCGGCTCCTTGCAGACTGGCAGCTCTGGCGGCTCCTTGCAGACTGGCGGCTCTGGCGGCTCCTTGCAGACTGGCGGCTCCTTGCAGACTGGCAGCTCTGGCGGCTCCTTGCAGACTGGCAGTTCTGGCGGCGCTGGACAGGCGGGAGACTCCGGCAGCGCTGGACAGGCGGGAGACTCCGGCAGCGCTGGACAGGCGGGAGACTCCGGCAGCGCTGGACAGGCGGGAGACTCCGGCAGCGCTGGACAGGCGGGAGACTCCGGCAGCGCTGGACAGGCGGGAGACTCCGGCAGCGCTGGACAGGCGGGAGACTCCGGCAGCGCTGTAGAGGAGGAAGGCTCTGGCAGCGCTGGACAGGCGGGAGACTCCGGCAGCGCTGGAGAGGAGTAAGGCTCTGGCAGCGCTGGACAGATGAAGCGCACTGTAGGCCTGGTGTGTGGTGCTGGCACTGGTGGTACTGGGCCGAGGACACGCACAGGAAGCCTGGTGCGGGGAGCTGCCACCGGAGGGCTGGTGTGTGGAGGTGGCACTGGATGGACCGGACCGCGAAGGCGTGCTGGAGATCTTGAGAGCAAGGCTGGCACCAACCGCCCTGGCTGGATCTTCACCCTAGCCCGGCAGATGTGAGGAGCTGAGATGTAGCGTACCGGGCTAAGCACGCGTACTGGGGACACCGTGCGTTCCACCGCATAACACGGTGCCTGACCAGTACCACGCCCGCCACGGTTAGCACTGCTAGGCACACTGTAGCGCTGAGCTGGCACAGGACGTGCAAGGCTAGGGAGGTGCACAGGAGGCCTGGTGCGTGAGGCTGGCACCATCTTCACCAGCCGACTAGCACGCACCTCAGGACGAGTATGGAGAGCTGACCCAGGTTCCATCAAATCCCCGACACGCTCCGTCGGGCGAATTCCGTGCCTCATGCACCAACACAGCAACTCCCTCATAACTCTCTCCTCAAATTTCCCCATTAACTCCTTCAGTCTCTGCTTCGCTCACCTCCAACACCGGCTCTGGTTCTGGTTTCCTCCTTGGCTCCTTACGATAAACAGGGGGAGTTGGCTCAGGTCTGACTCCTGACTCTGCCACACTCTCCCTGTGCCCCCCCCCCCCAATACATTTTTGGGGCTGACTATCGGGCTTCCATCCTCCTCATACCAGCACCTCTCCGCCTTCGTCGCCTCCAGCTCTTCTTTGGGGCGGCGGTATTCTCCAGGCTGAGCCCAGGGTCCTTTACTATCCAAGATTTCCTCCCATGTCCAGAAATCTGGATTTCACTGCTCCTGCTGCCGCTGCCTGTCACCACGCCGCTTGGTCCTGTTGTGGTGGGTGATTCTGTTAAGGTTTTCTTCCAATGAAAGAGAGGAGGACCAAAATGCAGCGTGGTTATTATTAAACATCTTTAATAAAGATGATAACAAACAATACAAAAACAATAAACGTACCGTGAAAAACCTAAACAGCCTTATCTGGTGCAAAACAAACACAGAGACAGGAACAATCACCCACGAAACACTCAAAGAATATGGCTGCCTAAATATGGTTCCCAATCAGAGACAACGATAAACACCTGCCTCTGATTGAGAACCACTCCAGGCAACCATAGACTTTTCTAAACAACCCCACTAACCACAATCCCATAACCTACAAAAAAAACCTAGACAAAACACACCACATAAATAACCCATGTCACACCCTGGCCTAACCAAAATAATAAAGAAAACACAAAATACTAAGACCAGGGCGTGACAGTTACAAATACAATTGGATTTGGTTTGATTTGACAATGGTAACCCTGGCTGTGAACCCACTCCCTGCAGGTGTCTCATGGGGAGTTGGGATATGCAAGAAACACATTTCCTGTCACAAGTGTGTAACAGGGAAAATAGATTCAGGCCCATACGGAGGTAAGTGAGCTCAGGCAGGTGCCTCCTCTTCCTTCATCTGAAGTACCAGGATGCAGCAGGAAGGAGGAAGGAAAGCCTCACAAAGTGGACCCTTGCTGGGATTAAATGGAACATTGGATCCAGCCTATCCTTAGAAACTCAAGTTTTAGATCTGTGTTACTTCAAGCGGATCTGACTAAATGTGTTCTCCAGCTCTCCAACCAAAGGAGACATTTGAGGAGGTCCCTTAGTGAACAGTTGCACGCATCAGTTCCTTCCACCCACATGACAAACACGCACCGTTTCTGTTCCCTCTGGCTGGGCCTGTTTGTTGCAGTACACGACAGAGGAAAGACTTGTGAAAGCCAAAACAAACAAAGTTTGCATTGTGAGATGGACAAATGAAGTGCACAGTAGTCATTTACAGAGAACCTCGCCTCATTACTAGATCTCAGTTTTAGGTCTGCCCTAGTCTGACTCTGGGAAAATCCAGGAGAAATCATTACTAGTGTAGATTCAGGCAGGAGGCGTTTGGAGGACTTGCTTCGTGATTTTTCACACACACCACTCACACACACACACTCAGTAGAAATTGAGGTATGAATTATGAAATAGGCCCACAGTACCTCTGCTGCCACAATACTCATCATCCTCCTCATCATCATGGCAGATCAGGCTGCATGGGCTCTACTACAGTAGCTGTCTCCCTCCCTCTCTCTCTCTCTCTCTCTCTCTCTCTCTCTCTCTCTCTCTCTGCATTTCAAACAGTGGGCAACAGCTCTGCTTGTCCCCTGGAGAGTAGCAGGCCCCTTTCATTACATCTGATTTCTCTGGGCAGAATTCCCCCACAGCTTTGGGTCGACCCTGTGCTCTGTCTCTCATTGGAACTCTAATAAGGGTGGTTTACTGTAGCTCACTGTGGTGAGACTTGGGTTGCTGCTGACAGGGGCTCATTGTGCAGTAGGCCTGCCTGGTAACCTCCTCTCACAGCCCATTTGCTGAACCACTGATGAACAGCAGCTAGAAACTACTGGCGTTCTCTTTGGCTTCTCTGAGATTTTACATGATACATTTCAAGATGTATTTTGATGCTCTTGAATGTCTATGAATATTAGGTACATTAACGTACATTATTCAGCTGGAAACAACTACTCAGCAGTGTCATGAGAGAGATCACTTTACTGGCACTGAAGGATTGGATGGTAAGAGCACTCGTTATGGTTTTCTCAATCCTGCATGATGACTACCCCCCCTTCTCTCTCTCCCTCCAGCCCCTGGCCATGTTAAACATAATGACATCACTTGAGACTTCACCACACAGAATGTATGGGCAACTTCACAGTGCAAACACACTGTATTGACAGTAATTAGGCTTACAAATCGTCCAATTAGTCCTACTGTCACGTTCTGACCTTTATTAGTTCCTTTGTTATGTCTTTGTGTTAGTTTGGTCAGGGCGTGAGTTGGGGTGAGTAGTCTATGTTCTTTTTTCTATGTAGTATTTATGTGTTTGGCCTGGTATGGTTCTCAATCAAAGGCAGGTGTCGTTCGTTGTCTCTGATTGAGAATCATACTTAGGTAGCCTGTTTTCCCCATTTTAGTTGTGGGTGATTGTTTTCTGTCTATGTGTCTTCACCAGACAGACCTGTTTTGTTTTCGTTCGTTCTCCTTGTTATTTTGTTTTTTTGTGTTCAGTGTTAATAAATATCAACATGGACACGTACCACGCTGCATATTGGTCCGATCCTTCATACTCCTTGTCAGAGGAAGACGAATCTCGTTACACCTACTCCCTACTCACAATCCGTGAGTCATTTCATTTTCTATAGGAGGGAATACATTGGTTGTGATGACAGTGGGAAAGCACCATGTCTCAGTGGAATTCCCCTTTAATGAATCACACGGTTATCCAGCTGATATTATGTTTCTGTAGATGTCAGACTGTCTCCCCATGTTGATGTCCTTCTGAATGCTCTAGTTTGGTAGTATTTTACTGGGCCAGAGGTGAGCCTGTGGAGCTCTGTTCTAAAAAACTATATTTACTTGTCTAATATAGGTCAGCGTCTAGTGATGTGACTTTGGTGTGGAGTGTGTGTGTGCGTGCGTGCGCAAGCGTGCGCAAGCGTGTGTGTCCCTGATCCAGGAACAGGGCTGATTGTTAAGGAGCCCCATTCACACTCTGGTCCTCTCTAAGAGTCTGGCAAAGCAAAGGTGAGGGGCCACTGATGGAGAGGGAGTGAAAGAAACTGTGAAAGAAGGATTTCCGCACCATGTGTGAAGGCTTGGGCACAGAGAGAAAGACTGGTCTGTTTCCCTCTTGAATCATTATGCCCAGTCATTCTGCAGGCACCCCCCTAGACATAAACATGGAAATAACCGTAATAAAGCAGGATGAATAGATGTTGTACTGCTCTTAAGCCAGCAATATATTTGCTGAGAAGTCTCATATTTCTATTGGTTTATTTTGGAAGGAGAGCTGTTTTGCCCTCTGGGACGGCTGTGGTTTACACAACCATGATTAGAAAATCATCTTTCCCACATTTTAAGACAAGATAAATACATGTGTTGGCAATGCTGATCATGCTTTTCTAACGGACTCAATAGAACATAAACAAAAGCCAATTACTGTAAAAATGAAAAATTGAGAGGCGTTGGAACATAGACAGGGTGATGCTGTCTGATGGTGGTTCTAATCTACAGACAGCTGTAGTGCTTAGAAGTGGGAATCAGTCCTAATTAAAAAGATGTATCATGTTATTCCAAGCCAAGCAATCTAATCTTCACTGGTTATTTACATGTAGCTGTTGATTTGGGGGGGATTACTTTGGCACTGGGCAAAGGATGGCGGTTCTTGTCAATGTCAAATGCAATCGCTTTACCATCTTATAGAAATCCTGCAA
The DNA here is from genome assembly GCF_002021735.2 of Oncorhynchus kisutch. Lineage (NCBI taxonomy): Eukaryota > Metazoa > Chordata > Actinopteri > Salmoniformes > Salmonidae > Oncorhynchus > Oncorhynchus kisutch. The sequence continues at coordinate 73,138,845 of NC_034179.2, forward strand.
TTTTATTAGGCATATTGTAAATCCACTTTATTTTTCCTCTTCATTCATTTGAAATGGCCTAAAACATGATGATAGAGACTCACAATTTACTCGTATGACTATGTCAACTGCCTTTGAAAGCTTCTGTTTGCCATTGTTGATATTAGCATTCTGGATCTCTTTGTTGCATTCTAAGAAAATCCTTATGGCTGTAAAGGGTCTCAGCTGCTCTCTAAGCCATATTCATTAGAATGATGATTTTTTTTGTTTGTCAGCCTGACTATTGGTTGTCATTCCACCAGGTTCCTGTTGTTGCCATGGAAGGTGACTTTCCAGTCTACTTTGATTTAAGTTAGAGACTCATTAACCCCCAGTTGATGTCATATTTCACCAGCTGGCCACCTCCCCCTGTACTGTCACGTTCCTTGATTAGAGTGTGCATACCATATGCCTAACACAGTTCACACAGTCTGCTTCAAACACCTGTTCCACATTTCTCAATCTTACCCTGATCATAGCACAAAGTATTCCGTGCCATCATGAAAGAGGCTTGGTGGAGAAAATTGCTTTTTCTATCTCATAGCCATTTTGATTGAAATGACCTCTGTAGCTTTGACAATTACAGTATTTCAATATCCGCACATTACTGTAATAGCTTGAAGCTTGAGCATTCACACTGTATTGTGTATTATTAATATTCACTTTTGTGAATATATTCTAGTCTATGTTATGTAATAGGGCTGGGAATTGCCAGTGATCTCACGATACGAGTTCATCACGATACTTAGCCTAGGTACCGATACGATGTGTATTGCGATTGTCTCGATTCTATATGTATTGCTATTCAATACTGCGATTTGAGGTTCCAAACATATTGCCATGTCTGCTGTAGAGGTACAAGATTATTATTCACATTTTCATGTAAAAAATTAAATAAAAAATACATATTATTTTCCCACCATCAACATTATGTAATGAAACTAGAAATATTCTATCATATCTCCATCAGCATATGCACACTTGAATGCACACACATATCACAGTTTAGCACAGCCTAACTGCAGCTGGTCGGAATGGATGTCTTACCAGTTGAACAGCCCTAGAGAGTGACTCCTCTGTGGAAATGTTCCAATCAGGTAACTTAACAGTCATACTGATCCCTCCTCTTTGTCAAGATTCCTCACTGTTCAGATTCCCAGCATGGCGTCTGTATGTCCCCAGCCTGCAGCCTCTGATGGACTGAGGGACCTGTTCCATTGTAGCTGTGCTGAAGTCAGACAGTCAGGCATACAACCTAATTGGAAACTTAATCACGTCTGCTGATGGCTGCTGGTGGTGGGAACTAAAGCCCCATAGGAGGAGAGAGTCAAGAAATATCATTGGTACAGTAGGCTAGGCTGCTGGCCTAGATACGTACGTACCAGATGCATTCAAACTAGTGCTTTGTGACATTCAAGGCTTCATTCGATGCTAGATTTCTGATTCACAATTCTATGTCACTCATCAGATACCACATAAATAATATTCAAACTAACAACAGACACATTTAATAATCAGCCTTCGTATCCCAACGACACTACATTTTTATTTAAATTAAGGAAAGAAAGCTCATAACTGAAAACATCAAGAGAGGTATTTCAAATGAGTCTCATTCTTTCAAGGGCATATGAAGATTGGCGGGACTGGTCCAGGTTGGCTTTCTTTGCCACTGTTCTGTGAGTGCTACGTGCTCTACAAACCAGGCTGCCTGTGCCAGCAGCCGCTGAGAGGGGGGCATCCGCCGTCACGCTGTGAGGAGATATGACCTAAAGAGTAAGACCACCTCATACAGCATGCTGAACAGCAGGAAACTTTTAGACAGTGAAATCCATTACACACACCCCCATCACTCTCTCCCTCCCTCCCTCCTTCTCTCTCTCAATCTCTCCCTCCCTGTCATTCTTTTTTTCACTTACACACACACACACACACACACAGATTGAGAAGGAGACATACAAAAAAATATTATTTTATGTAACCTTTCTGGCAACCAGAGAACCTTCAAGTTAGGGGAGGGGAGTCCCTGTGGAACTCTTAACATTTATTTCCCTCTATTCCAGAAATGTGTCATTTGGTTTGTCCATACTCAGAAAACGTGGGCTAGAATTAAACATGAAGTCAAATGTATTACAAATGGAGAAATCTGGACAGAATAAAAATCTGCATGGGAAAATGGGGACATAATGTGTGGCTGTTAGATTGGTAGGGCAATTAAATTCCTTGACTTACTGTGAAGCCAGTATTCCCATAATGGGAGAGCTACAGAGGGGGAGAAATGAACTGTACTAGACAGTGAAGGGCATTTTCAAGAAGCCACATGGGTAAAGAGAAAATAGCACAGACAGAGCTAAAGTCTTCATTTACTCTACATCACAATGACCTTTCTGTGCCATGACTGTGAAGGTCTTTCATGACACAAAGAAACAAATTCCACTGAAATAGTCCAAGTATCATTGATACCAGACCAAATAGATATGGTGGAGGTCACAGAGGAGCTAACAAGCTTACACAGCAGCTGTCTGTGCATCCCACACTATCTAGTTCAATGGTATTGACACCAAAACCAAGGCATGTTTGTAAATATAATATTCAGGGTTTATCAGTACAGTTAAATCCATAACAAGGACTTGTGCTAACCACTCTCACAGAGCAGAAGCAGAACTAGTCTGGTGATTGTCTGACTACACCTGTGGGGATTTGACCCCTTTGAGAAAGCGACTTTACATTGATTATGCCGCTGTGAATATCATCGCAGCCGCACAGATCGTAAACCACTCAAACCATCTACATATCCAAAAGCCAGAGTGAGACCCTCTTTTCTCTGCCTCAAGCCTCTTTGATTTCCCCAGCCTTTGTCTGTGTGAGACGATAGGAGGGTTCTCTCTCTCTCTATAGAGCTCTGCATCAGCAGTAATCCCTATGTGGCTGTATGTGTTCAGATCTCCACAGATTAACAGAGTAACAATGGGAAATGGCTACCTAAATATGATCCCCAATCAGAAACAACGATAAACAGCTGCCTCTGATAGGGAACCATATCAGGCCACCATAGAAATACATTTCACCTAGATGACCCACGCAAGTCACGATCACGCCCCAACCAACACAGAGAATAAACAGCTTACTATGGTCAGGGCGTGACAGGATTCAAGGACTTGTCTTACATTTGCTATTTTGTATGCATGAATTTTGTATTAATTTGTTGTGTAAGCATATACATTGTTGGGGATATACAATGGGTAGGCTATGGAATATTTTGATAATGTAGAATTAGGTATTTTACTAATATTTGACCAAATACTACATATTTGACGCAAGTATTTAAATCAATAGTTTTTTTTATTATCAAATAAACATAGTGAATTAAATCTAACTAGTTGCGCTTCCTCTTTTAATATGCACTTCTTTAAAAATCTATCTTAAAGAACATCTTAACTGCCTTCAGCGCTGGTGTTACCACGGCAACCCTAAATCCATAAACTCCCCTGCACAGTTTTCTTCTGGCAGAGTGGTGCCATTTTCCTTTCTCCCCTCCTCTCCAAGATATTCACAATGCAACATTACTACTGTTTCTTTAATAGGCAGTAGCACATGACGGGGGGTTTGCCTCCTTCGTAACCACTGCTTTCACAAATGCATATTTAAATCTAATCAAAGACAACCTGTCGTTGGAAAGTTTCTACTGTGAAAACACGTTTCCTTTCTTTCTCTGAATCTTATCAACAATGCTTTTATGAAGTTATATGAATACCGAATGTGAATGTAGAATATAAATAACAACCAGTTGATCAGTTTAAGATTGCTGTGTTTAAAAAAAAAAGAAGGTAATATCAGACTGAGATGCAAGAGAAAAGTGACCATGCATTCCTCTTACATTAATGTTTAATGCAGTACAGACATAAAACTGAAATCCTAAGCCTCAAAATTACCACTACTGAACAAACACCCCATGGAAATCCCTGGTCTGCACGATCTCAGGACCCTGGACAGCAGCCACTCTGAAACTAGACCTGGCATCGTACTTCACTGCTAGTCTTGCAGAGCCCTACAGGGTGTGAAGCCGTCTGTAGTTTGACTCTTAAGATGTTCAGACTTAAAAAGTGTGGAAAAACTGACAGTTTCATCCCCTCCCTGATCTGTATTGAAGAATACTACAAATAAACCATGCACTTCACTGTGCTACGTGATCTGACTGCATTGGGCAGAGTGATTAGACACAGTGCAGAACTCAATCAAGAACCAGGGACTCAGCTCAACACCATACCACCACTTTAGGGTGTTCTGATGCGTATAGAATGGAAGAAACACTTCATCTGCCTCTCCACAGCACATTGACATGTATCACCCCCCAGACCAGAGGGACCAGGGACTTGGCAGGCTGTGGAGATTGATATCAGTGTAACCTAACCTCTCTAGTTCCATTAAAGGAACATTCTGGGATGCTTAACAGACAAATCCTTCCAAGGAGCTGGGATGTGGCGATGGGATGGGACCTGTATCTAGAATCAGTCTGCCATGTCCATCTCCTCTGTGGGATAATAACCCCCTCCAACTCTTCTCCATCTGATTTCTACTTTATTTTGGCCTCCCCAACAGATATTGGCCCAGCCAAACATAAGAGTACCTACACTAGTCTGTACCTGTGAAATCCTCTCAGAGAAGACACTGTGGATGGATGATGGGTTGTGGACTGGGAGTGGGGATAAAGAAAGGGTTTGACCTGACAGAAGGTCACGACTCACTCAATATGCCAAGCTTGACATGAAGTGGTCCTCGACTACGCTCTCCTGGTAGAGATGGGATGTGAGATGTGGACATCAGAAGTGTCAAAGGAGTGCAAATGTCCTTTGAAAATGTTACAAATGTCCTTTGAAAAAAGTACTTATAAGCTGGTTCAGTTGGAATCTTTTGTAACAAATGCAACACATAGGACAGCTTTCTTATGTAGATTTATTGGCAGAGGTGTGCTATGTTTACAGATTCATTTCTGATCTAGGAGGAATCATAACCCAGATGCTGTATCACTCCCTATACGCCATCTCATCAAAGTGTGCCTCTATAACAGTTCCCAGACCTAGGTCATGTATGCAGTAAGAGTTTTGCATTACAGTGCAAGTGATTTCCTCATGAGCCCTCTCTTGGGAAATCAATGTCATTAAAAGGTTCTCCCTTCTTCACAGCTGTAATTAGTGCGACAAGTTCTGGAGAGTGAGACTCGCATCCGGTGACAGAGAACCAGACCACTTCCCGACACAGTATCCAATGACTGACGCTGCTAATCATTTCAAACACAAAAGGCTTTTAGCACTTTTAAAAATTTGATTAAGCTGTTCTCTCATTTAGCAAGTGTTGTTTTGCCTATTAATTAGCACTTTATCTATTAATCAACCGATTGACACATTGAAGATCTAGGCCTATAACAAGTACATTCCAAATGTATATGTGTGCAGTTCAATTAATACATATTAATATGCATGTACACCGTCTACTGTTGCTAGCCCCAATTCTGATTTGTGCTCTGATATCTGGTTCACTCATTTCTGCTCTCGTAAAAGCATGGGTTTTCTGCATGTTAACACTAAAAACGTATTACCTACAGTTGATCAATTTAATGTGTGTGTTCACAGCTCCAATCCAGATGATGGTCATTAATGAGACGTGGTTAAGAAAGAGTGTTTTGAACACTTTTGTTAGCCTATCTGGTTATAACTTTTTCCAGCAAGACATACAGTATCTTCCAAAAGTGGTAGAATGGAAATCTTTACCAAGGAACACCTTCAGTGCTCGGTTGTCTCCACCAAGTCTGTCCCCAAACAATTTGATTTGCTGGTTTTACGCATTACATTACTCTTTGTTGACTGTTGCTGGGTGTTATCGCCCACCATCAACACCAGCCAGTACCCTACCTGCTCTCTCATGACCCCTTACACAAAGTGTGGTGACCTAGGTGACCTAAATTGGGATGTGCTTAAACCACCTGACCAAGTCCTAAAGCTATGTGTCTCCCTAAATCCTTCTCAGATTATTACCAATCCCACAAGGCATGACTCCAAACACCCAGAAAAGGCTACTCTCCTTGATGTTATCGTTACAAATAATCCTGATAGGTATCAGTCTGGTGTTGTCTGTAATGATCACTGTTTTACAGCCTGTGTTGTTAATGGCTCCTATGTGAAACGACCCATCCTGATTTCTCATAGACGCTTACTTAAAAACTTTAATAAGCAAGCCTCCCTTCATGATCTGGCCTCTGTAAATTGGTATAGAATCAGCTTGATCCCCTCTGTCGAATATACTTGGACCTTCTGTTTTGATATTTTCAGTGGTATTGTTAGCAAATACGCACCCATTAAAAAAAAGATAATTAAAAACAGGTTCAGCCGCTGGTTCGACCGTGATCTGGCAGAGTTATTTCACCTCAAGAATTCCATTTGGCAAATCGCTCGGCACACGCATACTCAGGCTGACTGGCTCTCGTTCAGGCAAATTAGAAATAGGTGCACTCAGGCTATCCATAAGGCCAAAGTTAGTTACTTTAAGGAGCAGTTCTCTCTCTGTGAGTCTATCCCCAAGAAGTTCTGGTAAAAGACCTAGAGAATAAACCCTCCTCTTCACAGCTGCCCATGTCTTTTAATGTTGATGATGATGTTGTTACTGACAAGGAGCACATGGCTGAGCTGTTTAATCACCACTTCATTAAGCCAGGATTCCTTTTTGACTCTGCCATGCCTCCTTGCCCATCCAACATTTCCTCATCTCCCACCCCTTCTAATGCGACTATCCCTGATGCTCCTTCTTCTTTTTCCCTGCCCAGCTACAAAGTTTCCCCCTGCAGGCTGTCACTGAGACCGAGGTGCTAAAGGAGCTCCTTAAACTTGACCATAAAAAAACATCTGGTTCAGATGGTTTAGACCCTTTCTTCTTTAAGGTTGCTACCCCTTTCATCGCCAAGCCTATATCTGACATTTGTAACGTGTCTCTCCTCTCTGGGGAGATTCCCATTGCTTGGAAGGCAGCCACGGTGGGTCCTTTATTTAAAGGGAGAGATCAAGCTGATCCTAACTGTTATAGGCACATTTCTATTTTGCCCTGTTCATCTAAAGTGTTGGAAAAACTTGTCAATAATCAACTGACTGGCTTTCTTGATGTCTATACTATTCTGTCGGGTATGCAATCTGGTTTCCACTCAGTTTATGGATGTGTCACTGCAACCTTAAAGGTCCTAAATGATGTCACCATTGCCCTTGATTCTAAGAAATGTTGTGCTGCTATTGTTATTGACTTGGCCAAAGCTTTTGATATGGTAGACCATTCCATTCTTGTTGGCCGGCTAAGGAGTATTGGTGTCTCTGAGGGGTCTTTGGCCTGGTTTGGTAACGACCTCTCTCAAAGAGTGCAGTGTATAAAGTCAGAACATCTGCTGTCTCAGCCCTGATTGAAATTACCATCCTACCCATGCTAGCTTACGGAGACGTAATCTATAGATTTCTATATAATTTATAGGTCTTTACCATTCGGCCATCAGATTTGCCACCAATGCTTCTTATAGGAAACTGGTCATCTCTGTATACCTGTCGCAAGACCCACTAGTTGATGATGCTTATTTATAAAACCCTCTTAGGCCTCACTCCCCCCTACCTGAGATATCTACTGCAGCCCTCATCCTCCACATACAACACCCATTCTGCCAGTCACGTTCTGTTAAAGGTCCCCAAAGCACACACATCCCTGGGTCGCTCCTCTTTTCAGTTCACTGCAGCTAGCGACTGGAACGAGCTGCAACAAACACTCAAACTGGACAGTTTTATCTCCATCACTTCATTCAAAGACTCAATCATGGACACTCTTACTGACAGTTGTGGCTGCTTCACGTGATGTATTGTTGTCTCTACCTTCTTGCCCTTTGTGCTGTTGTCTGTGCCTAATAATGTTTGTACCATGTTTTGTGCTGCTACCATGTTGTGCTGCTGCTATGTTGTGTTGCTACCATGTTGTTGTCATGTGTTGCTACCATGCTGTGTTTTCATGTGTTGCTGCCATGATATGTTGTTGTCTTAGGTCTCTATTTATGTAGTGTTGTGTTGTCTCTCTTGTCATGATGTGTGTCATGATGATATATATATATATAATGTATGTGTGTGTGTGTTAAAAAATTACAATTCAATTTTTTTTTTTATTAAATCTTCACATTTTCAAACAGTACATTTTGTATTTTTCAACGGGGCTATACATTTGGGTGAAGAATGAAATTAAACCATCTAGTGTTCAGTGAAATAACAACACATTGTCAAATACAGGTAGCCTAGTCAAATAATTAACATCCAATCACATTAACTGCTACTCTCTCGCAGGAAACCTTCACTCTTGCGCAGACATTTAAAAACGAAACATGACCATTTGAAAAATAAGCCACGGGTGTTTTTTGAGCAAGAATAAAGATGTCTTTCGAGTAATAACACATTAATAAAAGCAACAGAACCATTAATAAGAAGGGACTAGATGTGTCTTAAATGGTGAGCTACCGAGTGGCTAGGACAGGCAAGCCCCATACTATTGTGAAGGACTTAACTATTCCTGCTGCCGCAGATATGGCTGGGACAATGCTGGGGGAAAAGGTATAAAAAACTATACAGATAATGTCTTCATCAAATAACACTGTTTCACAACGCATCAGTGACATAGCAGGAGGTGTTTTGAATCAATTACTGCTTCGCATACAAGCCAGTGAATTATATGCTTTACAGCTGGATGTGTCAACAGACGTGGCGGGCCTGGTACAGCTCCTGGTATATGTCCGTTACGTTTATGGGGGGGTCAATTAAGGAAGATATCCTCTTCTGCAAACCTTCTGGAAACCAGGACATCATGAGAGGATATTTTTAAAGTACTGGACATCAAATGTGTGACATCAAATGGACTTTGGTGGTCAAGATGTGTTGGTATCTGTACTGATGGGGCAAAAGCCATGACAGGGAGACATAGTGGAGTGGCTACGTGCGTGCAAGCAGTTGCTCCCGACGCCACTTGGGTACACTGCAGCATCCACCGAGAGGCTCTTGCTGCCAAGGGAATGCCTGACAGCTTGAAAGACGTGTTGGACACTACAGTGAACGTGGTTAACTTTGTTAAAACAAGGGCCCTGAACTCTTGTGTATTTTCTGCATTATGCAATGATATGGGCAGCGACCATGTAACGCTTTTACAACATACGCTGGTTATCAAGGGGTAAAGTATGGACACTTTTAAAAAAGTATTTACTGACCATCATTTTCACTTGTCTGACCGCTTGCATGATGACGAGTTTCTCACACGACTGTCCTATCTGGGTGATGTTTTTTCTTGCCTGAATGATCTGAATCTAGGATTACAGGGACTCTCCACAACTATATTCAATGTGCGGGACAAAATGTCTATGATTAAGAAGTTGGAAGTTGGTCTTTCCATCATTGTATGATTTTTTGTGTACAAATGAACTCAAGCTTACGGTCAATGTCAAGTGTGGTAAGGCGAAGCACCTGCGTGAGCTGGGTGCGTAATTACAGAGGTACTTTCCTGAAATGGACGACACAAACAACTGGATTCATTATCCCTTTCATATCCATATCCCTTTCCCTTTCCCTTTCCAGTCCACTTACTGATATCTGAACAAGAGAGCCTCATCGAAATTGTAACAAGCGGTTCCGTGAAAATTTAATTTAACCAGAAGCCACTGCCAGATTTCTGGATAGGGCCGCCAACAGAGTTTCTTGCCTTGGCAAATCGCGCTGTTAAGACACTGATGCCCTTTGCAACAACATACCTATGTGAGAGTGGATTCTCCACCCTCGCTAGCATGAAAACTAAATATAGACATAGACTGTGTGTGGAAAATGATTTAATACTGAGACTCTCTCCAATACAACCCAACATTGCAGAGTTATGAGAATACTTTCAAGCTCATCCTTCTCATTAACCTGTTGTGAGTTATTCACCATTTTTGATGAACAAATAAGGTATTATATGTAAGATGGCTAAGTAAAGAGCAAAATTATTGTTTATTATTATATTATTATTTATGCCCTGGTCCTATAAGAGCTCTTTGTCACTTCCCACGAGCCAGGTTGTGACAAAATCTCACACTCATACTTGTGTTGTTATGCAGGCTTACAATGATGGCAAAAAAAAAAAGAATTGAGAGTGCGCTGACCCTGGTGCTAGAGAGGATACACAGCAGGAGGTTGGATTTTTGAAGGGGTATGGGACTATAAAAAGTTTGGGAACCACTGGCCTAAACCATTCACCTTTCATTGCCACTTTACTCCACATTTTTACATACAGAAAACACATTGGTAATTCATCCATATGCATTCCCATGCGACTCAGTCTATAGTTGTGTATTTACAAAACTTTGCATTGGTTCCACAAACCAAATCTTACATAGTGAGATTTTAAGTTGCCAATGCAAAAACAGTTGTCCCTGTTTGAGTACATCTTTCGGCTTAAGTTCCTTGAGGGTTGTAGGCAGCAGAAAGTGTGGGAGCTTTAGATGGGATGATAGATGTCAGTCAGGAATGCCAATTACAGGAGTGTGGATCCTCAGCATATGTGTTAAATGGAGCAGAAAGTTCATCCCCTGAGTGTACCACGGCAGAGTCGATGAGCCACGTGGCGGCCAGGGAGAGAGTGGCCACTTGGGACCCAGCCAAAGACCCACCTATCCCATAGCTCATCTCTGTCAGTGTCACTCTGTGTCTCTCTGTGTCTCTCTGTGTCACTCATATAAGTATGTAGGCCTACCATACCCATCTCTGAGGGACACGGATAAGCAATGGGTTTAGGGTGTGAAACTCATTGCGAGGTTCCAACACTACTGCATCAGCCAAACACTGGCATCACTGAACAACTTGTATCCCACATTAAACTAAGATATGAGGATGTATTAATCTTCAATACTCCATAATATGTCTGTGCCAGATAAGGTCAGTAATGCAATGGGTGGTTTCATAGTAAAATATTTTATAAGAATAAATCAGCAGAGAAGCCCAGACTCCTCCACTAGAGAAACCCAGACACCTCCAGCAGAGAAACCCAGACTCCTCCAGCAGAGAAGCCCAGACTCCTCCAGCAGAGAAACCCAGACTCCTCCAGCAGAGAAACCCAGAGTCCTCCACTAGAGAAACCCAGAGTCCTCCACTAGAGAAACCCAGAGTCCTCCACTAGAGAAACCCAGAGTCCTCCACTAGAGAAACCCAGAGTCCTCCACTAGAGAAACCCAGAGTCCTCCACTAGAGAAATCCAGACACCTCCACTAGAGAAAGCCAGAGTCCTCCACTAGAGAAACCCAGACACTTCCACTAGAGAAACCCAGACACTTCCACTAGAGAAACCCAGAGTCCTCCACTAGAGAAACCCAGACTCCTTCAGCAGAGAAACCCAGACTCCTCCACTAGAGAAACCCAGACTCCTCCACTAGAGAAACCCAGACTCCTCCACTAGAGAAGCCCAGAGTCCTCCACTAGAGAAACCCAGACTCCTCCACTAGAGAAACCCAGACTCCTCCACTAGAGAAACCCAGACTCCTCCACTAGAGAAACCCAGACTCCTCCACTAGAGAAACCCAGACTCCTCTCAATCCATTGTCTCATTTACATTTTCGTCTCACTAGAGCTCTATCAATTCCACCTCTTCATGTGACACAGGGATAATGGGTCTCTGGTGCAGTCTGTGGCCAGGTACTCCTCTATAACTACCCAGGAAGAGAGATAGGAGCTAGCGATGCTATCTGTGGACCACATTAAAAACAAAAGAGTGTCGTAAAGACGCCCAGTGGGAAGTGACATGAACTTGACATGAAGTGGTCTCATCTGATGCAGCCTACAGTCTCCTGTGGATTCTCAAGACAGGCCTGTGAAACAGTGAAAAATGTTCATCGCTTCTCTCCAGCCTGGAGTCTACAAATGTAATTCTACTCCAGCAGCGATTTCAGCCCAGATGCACTTGTTTTTCTGGTCGTTCATCAATCAAATGCCAAGCAGAAAAATCATCCAGAGACAGTACACTTGAGAAATCTGGCGCTTAGCAACCTACAGGACTTGACTGCAAATACCATCATATTTGTGATTTATTCAAAAATGCATTCATGATGCTTCATCTGAATATGCCATTCTGTCAGCAATATGATTTATCATACACAGTGGGGGCATGGCAATTTGCTAAAGTATGACAGAATTAGGTTATTGAGCTGATTTAATTTCCAGAGGGAACCACCCCAGTGGAAAAAAGAACATGATTTGCCAATTAACAATAATCTCTCCCGTCCTTTTCGGGGACATTACAATAACTGCAATAGCTTTTTAAAGCTAGAGGTTTAAATGAAGGCACAGAGCATGTCCATAATCATGAGTAAACTCGGTGGAAATTACAGAAAGTTAGTTGTTATATGCTCATTAGTTTCTCCAACGTTGTGTTTATGTACAGCTGCTGTCTATTTGATAAAGACCACAGTAGGTTAACCTGTACATACAGTACTAATACTGTATATCACACTAATATGATCAGTTCATAATTACAATGAAATAGACAAACGAGGATATTACAATAATCAGAATAAGCACTATTTGCTTTGAAATCAACCAAATACAGAATTTAAGGGGAATGATGATGATGAATTATTGAACTATCAAGTGCATGAAGTAGGCCATCATTGGAAATAAGAATTTGTTCTTACCTGACTTGCCTACTTAAATAAAGATTAAATAAAAATATTGAACCAGATTTTTTAAATAAACGTCTGTAGTTACGCAGAACAGGATGGTAAACAAAGTACATTATTTCCCGGCTGTCAGCGGCACTAATGATGTGCCATTCAAACCCCTGCAACACAGTGAGGATGCTTTGACAAGTGGAAAATCAGGAAGATGACAAGTAATCTAAAAAAATACTTACGCGGAAGATAATTAGTCATCTCTGCAAACAACCAGTGGAGTGGAATACCAAGTAGCTATGCCTATAGCAAAATATGTTTTAACATCAATTTTATGTGTGTATTTTTGTAGTTTGGGGTCATCTGAAATGGGGGGCCATTTTAATCAGGCAAGGGGAAACTGATTTAAAAAATATGGTTTGGGTTTTGAATGGAGAGCTAATGTATTTTGCTGACACATCTGCCTGGCTCCATCACAGAGCTTATGGTCTGCAGGTCCCAGCTGTATGCCAGCACAGAGTTCGTGCTTTAGTGTGTTAGTGTGAAACTTTAGTGTGTGTGTGCTCGCGTATGTAAATGTGTGTGTATGTGTTTCTATAAGAGAGAGTAAAACCAAATTGTGCATGTTTTACATGGTTGGGATGTGGGAAATGTGAGGGGGACTTGAGCAAAACGTGCTTTCATAGCTCCTGCCTTGTCTTGTACATCTCAGTTTTTCAATTCTGTTGCTGTTGCAGGGCCCAGAGAGCAGGAAGGTTGATTTGACCTAATCAGTGTTCTGAAGAACAACATACAGATAGTACCAGTCAAAAGTTTGGACACATCTACTCATTCAAGGGTTCTTCTTTATTCTTACTATTTCTACATTGTAGAATAATAGTGAAGACATCAAAATTAAGAAGTAACACATGGAATCATGTAGTTACCAAAAAAGTGTTAAACAAATCACAATATATTTTATATTGGAGATTTTTCAAAGTAGCCACCCTTTGCCATGATGACAGATTTGCACACTCTTAGCATTCTCTCAACCAGCTTCACCTGGAATGCTTTAAAAACAGTATTGAAGGAGTCCCCACATATGCTGAGCAATTGTTTACTGCTTTTCCTTCACTTTGCGGTCCAACTAATTCCAAACCATCTCAATTGGGTTGAGGTTGGGTGATTGTGGAGGCCAGGTCATCTGATGCAGCACTCCCATCACTCTTCTTTGACATTTTCTTAAAGTGCAGTTACAAAAACCATCAAGTGCTATGATGAAACTGGCTCTCATGAGGACAGCCACAGGAAAGGAAGACTCAGAGATACATCTGCTACAGAAGATAAGTTCATCAGAGTTAACTGCACCTCAGATTGCAGCCCAAATAAATGCTTCACAGAGTTCAAGTAACAGACACATCTCAACATCAACTGTTCAGAGGAGACTGCCTAAATCAGTCCTTCATGATCAAATTGCTGCAAAGAAACCATTACTAAAGGACACCAGTAAGAAGAAGAGACTTGCGTGGGCCAAGAAACTCAAACAATGGACATTAGACTGGTGGAAATCTGTCCTTTGGTCTGATGAGTCCAAATTTGAGATTTTTGTTTCCAACCGCAATGTCTTTGTGAGATGCAGAGCAGCTGAATGGATGATCTCCTCATGTGTGGTGGTTCCCACCGTGAAGCATGGAGGAGGAGGTGTGATTGTGTGGGGCTGCTTTGCTGGTGACACTGTCTGATTTATTTAGAATTGAAGGCACACTTAACCAGCATGGCTACCACAGGATTAGCTGGGATTAGTTGGACCGCAAAGTGAAGGAAAAATAGCCAACAATTGCTCAGCATATGTTGGGACTCCTTCAAGACTATTGGAAAAGCATTCCAGTTGAAGCTGGTTGAGAGAATAGCCAAGAGTATGCAAAGCTGTCATCATGGCGAAGGGTGGCTACTTTGAAGAATCTCAAATATAAAACAGATTTTGATTTGTTTAACACTTTTTTGGGTTACTACGTGATTCTATATGTGTTTTTTCACAATTTTGATGTCTTCACTATTATTCTACAATGTAGAAAATAGTACAAATAAAGAAGAATCCTGGAATGAGTAAGTGTGTCCAAACCTTTGGACTGATACTGAACAAAGCGAAAAACGTAGCTATAATGTTACAAGCTGTGTAGCTGAATTTCCCATTCACTTGAAGGGAAAGGTTTGTACTCATGTACCCATACATGTGTTATTCATACAGTGAGCTTCATTATCTCTCAGTTAATTGAAAATGCTGTGCTAATTATTGAATGATATTCCCCAAGAACATCTGACTACTGCAGAGACTACTGATCAAATAGCCAAGGACATTTTGGTTACTTGTACAGCATGTTAGGCTACAGCAAAGAGCATTACAAAAAGGCTTTTGTGAAAGTTAATTTAGGAGCCTTGACCAGTGGAATAGCTGTTTCTCTTCCTTTTTCTGCGACAGTAATTGTGCAACAGTATTTTCTGAGCCTCAATTTGTTCTGTACCTGGACAGAAAGTGCTTATTTCAGGCAGAAAGCCAATTATGTTCTTTGTATTCAACATGCTGATACGGTCTCCTACTGTCAGTGATGGCTTTATCCCGTTCCCCCAAAATCACATTACCATATGTATATGTTCAATGGAAGATAGAGAGAGTCATTCTATTTGCAGTCTATCTTACTGGCATCATTGCTATTGGCCTATTTTTAACTGAGCAACAAAAATTATATGGATCTCGAATTATGTCGTTTTACCACTTTTTGGGGGGAACTTTAACTATTTCTTCTTTCTGAATGTTAGTAAAAACCTGTGACTTTCCTAAATAATGTTGCAGCACTCTTTGCATGTCTTTGGGTAGAGTGGAAGATTTATATTACATCTGACAAATTAGATGCTGAAGTGACCAGCCATTGTCAATACTGTTTGCATGTCTGGACATGCATTCCTCTTATAAAACTGAACATATTCTCTCTGTTTTGTATTTTTTGAAGTTGTATTTTGCTATCTATTGTTCTTTGATGATATGACCGTGGAACAAATCTCTGTGGTGACTACCCTTACATTCACCTGCAGTTGATTCAGACAAGGGCTTCGTGTTGTACTATTCCTGATGTGCAGTTTAGCTCCCTTTCGCTGACCTGCTGTCTGAGAGGACTGGTGAAATGCTGAGTGGTCTGATTGAAGGTCCAGAGAGACCCCCCTGCCCAGATGGAATGAGCTAGCCTGTAATGAATGGGGTGTGGGGAGAAAGGTTACTGCCTCCCTTGGGGGGGGGTCAATTAATAATAAGGACTTTGAAAGAATATTCTGACCCCCAGCCCTGCCACGTCTTAACATTTCTTCACATGTTGTCACCCCATTAGGTAGCAGTAATTTTGGATTTCACAGGGTCTTGCACTGTTATGCATTGGAGAACCCCCACCCCCCATGTTTGTACTTGTTTTGGCACATAACAACCCACAGTCTTTTTATAATTTGACTGTATTACACTGTCTTTCAGTGGGCAAAGACAAAGCATATTTATTTTGCAGTGTTAGCAGGGTCACTACAGATCTGGGTTCGATACCAGGCTGTGTTTCACCTGGCCGCGACCGAATATCCGACTTTATATATATATATACAGTGCCTTGCGAAAGTATTCGGCCCCCTTGAACTTTGCGACCTTTTGCCACATTTCAGGCTTCAAACATAAAGATATAAAACTGTATTTTTTGGTGAAGAATCAACAACAAGTGGGACACAATCATGAAGTGGAACGACATTTAATGGATATTTCAAACTTTTTTAACAAATCAAAAACTGAAAAATTGGGCGTGCAAAATTATTCAGCCCCCTTAAGTTAATACTTTGTAGCGCCACCTTTTTATATAAAATAACATATGATGGAAAAGTGACTTACGGTATGTTTCACGTCAGTCATTTAGCAGACGCTCTTATCCAGAGCAACGTACTGGAGCAATTAGAGTAAAGTGTCTTGCTCAAGGGCACATGGACAGATTTTTCGGCTTGGGGATTCGAACCAGCAACCTTTCGGTCACTGGCCCAACTCTCTTAACCGCTAGGCTACCTGCTGTGTGCGAACACCTTAAGCAATTCTAGCCATTAAAATAAAATATACATAATGACATGACACACACAAACACACACACAGAAGCACCTGGGCGATAAATTGATATTTTAAAGGGCTTTGGATTACGCAAAGCTACTGCTATATGTGACCCTATATAACAACACATTTCACTGCACATATCCATCGTATGTGACACTAAAACATTTATTTTGTTTTTTTTCTGTAAAGTACTGTACATTTGTGAAATGTGTTTCTGCATGGCTGGGTAGTCAGTTGGCCTGAAAAATGAACAGTGTTCACACTGATGATAGCGCCATTATGGGAGCTCCTTGGAGAGGGACAGCAGAAACTCAGGTCCTCCTTGCTGGCTGCAGCTATCTGTTACACTCCATCTCAATGGCTCTCTGGGGGAAGAGGATGATGAAGAGTACTAGAGGGGGAAGCAAATATAAAAATACAATACATAAGACTTGTGAGTAGACCTAACAGTTCAGGCAACCTCAACTTGGGATGCCTCAATGAGAGCATTAACAGGAGGGTTTCATCTCAAGTCCATTACAGGAATACCTTATATGAATGTGATCAAATAATGACCCTAGTAATGACTGTTATTATAATGTCCTATTCAATCATACCACTCTCTCCACCACCAATCTTTAATGAGAACATGGAGCTTATATTCCCCAAAAGTTATTCAGTCGATGATGAAACTATTTTTCCTAGTAATGGGGGTGAATCCTGAATCCAGAATGTCCAGTCAACAAGTTTCCAAAATAAATGTGAGCCTAGCAAAACATGGCTAAAGGGCTGAGAGCACATTTTTAATTCATTTAACCCAGAAGTAGCAGCTTGTCCTCCCACCCTGCCATCTGTGTGCTGGCCACCGGCCCGCTCCTCCAGGCAGACAGCAGGACCAGGTCGACCAGGCAGGTCCACAACACTACACTGTGTTCCTTCTCACAGAAACACTAGCTTTACATTGACGTGATGTATACTGTTCTCTTGATGTCATGCTGTTCTCTTGATGTTACTGTACATACAGGCACTCTATGGTGGTGGTGAACTCCCAAGGGGTCCTAACTGAGGATGAGGAAACTGTTGCTCCAAGCATTTAAAAAAAAATAGATACAGATTTTTAATTTAATATTAAAACATACAGTCTACCTGCTCAATATTTACATTACATTCAGTCATCTAGCAGACACTCCCATCCCGAGCAACCCGCAGGAGCAACCTGGATCCCCGCCCAGTCTCAGCCCAAGTCAAATTGGGAACCTGGACCAGCGACCTGTTTTTTTTATGCGCCATATATCTTTCAACTAATGCTGTGGTGTTTAACATACAATTTATCTACATACAACTATCTAATCGAATAGAATCCACACATTGTGAGTTGAAGATAAATAATTTTACTAAGAATATTAGTATATTAGTAACTGACTGACCAGGTCTCTTCAAATCTCCCAACAATGTTATTTCTAGGGTACATTTTAGATTAATGTTATACTATTTCAGCCATTCCTGAACCTGAGACCAGAAACAGGCTACCTGAGGGCAATAACAAAATAAATGATCTATTCATTCTGTATCCTCACAATCAAATCTGCAGAGCTGCGATGATTATATACCACTGATATTCAATATTGTTTTGGTGGCAAGAATTCTGTACAATAATTTTAGCTGAAAGGCACGAAGTCTTGAATCTTGTGTCATTTTATATATCAGCTCAAACACCCTGTGCCATGGAATCAGTACATCAAAAATCCCTTACCAGCTATTTTGCACAGCTGCACAGCTGTCAACCTCCTGGTCCTTAAATGAAACTGGTATACGTTCCTATTTATGCTATTTTTGTTCCTCTGCCAGTTTTGGTCCTTTATATTGGGCAGACAGACCAGTATCCTACCTCCTCCCGCTGCCACCTGCCTCCTCCATTTTTGGGGTAATGCTGTAATCAATTGGTTGTAATATTGGATTGGATAGACCTTCCCATACAATTCCAATAGCTCCATAAAGGACATACCATTACCATTCCAATTTACAATATAATTTTAAAACAAAATACCCTTTTCTTTTACATAAATTATGGTCTTTTATCAACCAGCACATTTGAGTTCAACCATAATATTTGTTCATTCTGGGGGATGAAATTGCAATTGTAACCAGCTCTGCAATGCTTGTTTGAAAAGAGAGATACTTTGAACAAGGTTTCATTTTCAATTAATTGAAAATGAGACATGGCAATCTGCACAAAGGCAAAAATGCAATTTTTAACAAAGGATGAGCTTTTCTTAGTAATCTACGTGAGAACCATTTTGGGTTCAAGTAAAACTTTTGTATTCGTGAAGCTTTTAGAGAGAGGCTTAGTGCTTTGATATTTAATCATCTCAGTCCAACCAGTTCATATCACTAAATAGATAGGCTTGCTTTATCTTGTCTGGTTTAGCATCCCAGATCAAGCTAAATATTTTTTGCTTATATGATTTGAAAAGTGAAACATCAGGAGTAGGCAACGCCATAAGTATGTGAGTAAACTGAAATATGACTAGGGAGTTATACCAGTGTAATTTTTCTATAAATAGACAGGTATTTACAGTGCCTTGCGAAAGTATTCGGCCCCCTTGAACTTTGCGACCTTTTGCCACATTTCAGGCTTCAAACATAAAGATATAAAACTGTATTTTTTTGTGAAGAATCAACAACAAGTGGGACACAATCATGAAGTGGAACGACATTTATTGGATATTTCAAACTTTTTTAACAAATCAAAAACGGAAATATTGGGCGTGCAAAATTATTCAGCCCCTTTACTTTAAGTGCAGCAAACTCTCTCCAGAAGTTCAGTGAGGATCTCTGAATGATCCAATGTTGACCTAAATGACTAATGATGATAAATACAATCCACCTGTGTGTAATCAAGTCTCCGTATAAATGCACCTGCACTGTGATAGTCTCAGAGGTCCGTTAAAAGCGCAGAGAGCATCATGAAGAACAAGGAACACACCAGGCAGGTCCGAGATACTGTTGTGAAGAAGTTTAAAGCCGGATTTGGATACAAAAAGATTTCCCAAGCTTTAAACATCCCAAGGAGCACTGTGCAAGCGATAATATTGAAATGGAATCAGTCGTATATTGCACAAATCTGGCCTTTATGGAAGAGTGGCAAGAAGAAAGCAATTTCTTAAAGATATCCATAAAAAGTGTTGTTTAAAGTTTGCCACAAGCCACCTGGGAGACACACCAAACATGTGGAAGAAGGTGCTCTGGTCAGATGAAACCAAAATTGAACTTTTTGGCAACAATGCAAAACGTTATGTTTGGCGTAAAAGCACACAGCTCATCACCCTGAACACGCCATCCCCAATGTCAAACATGGTGGTGGCAGCATCATGGTTTGGGCCTGCTTTTCTTTTTCTTCAGCAGGGACAGGGAAGATGGTTCAAATTGATGGGAAGATGGATGGAGCCAAATACAGGACCATTCTGGAAGAAAACCTGATGGAGTCTGCAAAAGACCTGAGACTGGGACGGAGATTTGTCTTCCAACAAGACAATGATCCAAAACATAAAGCAAAATCTACAATGGAATGGTTCAAAAATAAACATATCCAGGTCTTAGAATGGCCAAGTCAAAGTCCAAAGTCCTGAATCCAATCGAGAATCTGTGGAAAGAACTGAAAACTGCTGTTCACAAATGCTCTCCATCCAACCTCACTGAGCTCGAGCTGTTTTGCAAGGAGGAATGGGAAAAAATTTCAGTCTCTCGATGTGCAAAACTGATAGAGACATACCCCAAGCGACTTACAGCTGTAATCGCAGCAAAAGGTGGCGCTACAAAGTATTAACTTAAGGGGGCTGAATAATTTTGCACGCCCAGTTTTTACGTTTTTGATTTGTTAAAAAAGTTTGAAATATCCAATAAATGTCGTTCCACTTCATGATTGTGTCCCACTTGTTGTTGATTCTTCACCAAAAGATACAGTTTTATATCTTTATGTTTGAAGCCTGAAATGTGGCAAAAGGTCGCAAAGTTCAAGGGGGCCGAATACTTTCGCAAGGCTCTGTACCTCTCCATGGGTGCTGGATCTTGTCAAATTTGTACTAGTTTTCTATTGGAATTCATTGTGGAGAGCTCATTTATATATTTTGTGATATGAATACCAAGTATGTCTACTTCACCGTCGGCCCATTTTATAGGTAAACTGCAGGGTACTGTAAAAGTTGTGTTTTTTAAAGATATATATGTCACTTATCATATTTTATGTTTCAGTTGAGAGACATTGCATGGATCTAGCTTGTAGACTTAATATAAAACTTGAGTCATTGGCATACATGGACGCCTTTGTTTTTGAGCCTTGGATTTCTAATCCTCTAATGTTGTTAATTGATCAAATGTTAATAGCTAGCATTTCGATGGCCATTACGAATAGATATGGTGACAGCGGATACCCTTGTTTAACTCCTATTGACAGTTCAAAACTCTGAGAAGTAGCCGCTATTTACTATTTTACACCTGGGGTTGCTATACATTACTTTTCACCATTGAATAAGAGACTCACCAAAATGTATTTATATAAGAAATCCAATCTTAATGCATCAAAGGCCTTTTCAAAATCTGCTATGAATAACAGGCCTGGCTTCTTAAATGTTTTGTGTTGTTCTATTCTGTATGTTTCCTAGTTGTGTTGTAAAGTTTTGACTAACTTAAGAGCAATCCGATCAGAATCAGAATATCAGTTGAATCCAGTGTATACAGTAAATTCCATTCTTTTGGACAGACTTTCTGTTACTAACTATAACTTTCAGAACATTCCCAACTAAATGTACAAGAGTATAGTTACTCATCTAATGTGTGGCTGAGACATCTTACAAAATGAGAGGGAAAAAATCTTGTCTATAATGCATGCGTACTGACATTTCATGAAAGTAGGATGATCAAAGAAGACTGGCATCCACCAGGATGTTTACTTGTTTAACGGAAGGTCAGCAAATCAAGGCCCTGATGAGCTTCAATTCCTTTGATCCTGAGGTGCAAATTCCACCCATCCCGGAACTTTAATGGCTTATCTCAATCAAGTGCACCTACACAATCATTTTGAAGTCACTCAGGTTTAAATTCAAGCACCTGCTGTCAGAGCATCAGCTTGTGAGCACATTGTCCAATGTTAACATAATAGATATAACTACAACCGCTGCCATTCTGACAGACTGAAGGCTCACACTCCGATGTTCACCAAGTCCAAAGCACCATTATTTCTCAGTGTACATGATTGGACAGAACTAGCTTGCCAGGGGGATCATGCTCTCGATCTGAAAGCAACTCTCCATATAACCTGACCTGCACTCTCCCTCAAAATACCTGTTTGTTCCTCTCAGATACAGTACATCTTCCATTTAGCTCTAATTGTGCAACTGCAGAAAATTTTGGTTAAAAAATAGATGGATGAGAAAGTGACTTTCTGTCTTTTTCTGTACATCATCCTGATCCGCAGAAGAAATTGCTTCTCATTTCAGGAATTAGGATGTTTCAATCAAATGAAATCTCCAAAGGCCCTGTGTGTGAGTGAGACAATAGAAATTATATAATTTTAAAATGGCTCCCCAGTAGAGTTCTTCACAGGTTCGGGTCTGAAATTGAAATTTTTCCATTGGGTACGGGTCGGATCTGGGTCTGATTATCCTCGGCTCTGTTCGAGTCCAGATCCAACTTTTTGGACACGAGAAGACCTCTACTTCATGTAAACCACACAGTACATCCCCCGAGGAGGTGTCACACATTCATCTGCATCTTTATTCTGCTGCTATTCAACAATATCATATCTCAGTCATCTACATTATAGCACGTCAAATCAAGTCAGATTGCTATAATACAACCTTACAGTGAAATGCTTACTTTCAAGTCCTTAACCAACAATGCAGTTTTAAGAAAATACAAAAAAAGTAAGAGATAATAAAAACAAATAATTCAAGAGCAGCAGTAAATAACAATAGTGGGGCTATATAAAGAGGGTGGGGGGACATAGTCAATATGTGGGGGAACCGGAGTTGAGGTAATTAAGGTAATATGTACATGTAGGTAGAGTTATTAAAGTGACTATGCATAGATATTAATAGAGAGTAGCAGCATTTTAGAAGAGGGGGGGGGGCAATGCATATAGTCTGGGTAGCCATTTGATTAGATGTTCAGGAGTCTTATGGCTTGGGGGTAGAAGCTATTTAGAAGCCTCTTGGACCTAGACTTGGCACTCCGGGACCACTTGCCGTGCAGTAGCAGAGAGAACAGTCTATGACTAGGGTGGCTGGAGTCTTTGACAATTTTTAGGGCCTTCCTCTGACACCGCCTGGTATGGAAGTCCTGGATGCAGGAAGCTTGGCCTCTGTGATGTACAGAGCCGTACGCACTACGGCACAGTACCTTGCGGTCGGAGGCCGAGTGCCTTGCCATACCAGGCAGTGATGCAACCCGTCAGGATGCTCTCGATGGTGCAGCTGTAAAAACATTTGAGGATCTGAGGACCCTCGGACAATGTTAATTTGTTGGTGATGTGGACACCAAGGAACTTGAAACTCTCAACCTGCTCCACTACAGCCCCGTCGATGAGAATGGGGGTGTGCTCGGTCCTCCTTTTCCTGTAGTCCACAATTATCTCCTTTGTCTTGATCACGTTGAGGGAGAGGTTGTTGTCCTTGCACCAAACGGTCAGGTCTTTGACCTCCTCCCTATAGGCTGTCTCATCGTTGTCAGTGATCAGGCCAACCACTGTTGTGTCATCAGCAAACTTAATGATGGTCTTGGAGTTGTGCCTTGCTGTGCAGTCATGAGTGAACAGGGAGTACAGGAGGGGACTGAGCACGCACCACTGAGGGGCCCCCATGTTGAGGATCAGCGTGGTGGATGTGTTGTTACCTACCCTTACCACCTGGGGGCGGCCCGTCAGGAAGTCCAGGATCCAGTTGCAGAGGGAGGTGTTTAGTCCCAGGGTCTTTAGCTTAGTGATGAGCTTTGAGGGCACTAGGGTGTTGAACGCTGAGCTGTAGTCAATGAATAGCATTCTCACATACAGTGGGGAGAACAAGTATTTGATACACTGCCGATTTTGCAGGTTTTCCTACTTACAAAGCATGTAGAGATCTGTCATTTTTATCATAGATGCACTTCAACTGTGAGAGACGGAATCTAAAACAAAAATCCAGAAAATCACATTGTCTGATTTTTAAGTAATTAAATTGCATTTTATTGCATGACATAAGTGTTTGATCACCTACCAACCAGTAAGAATTCCGGCTCTCACAGACCTGTTAGTTTTTCTTTAAGAAGCCCTCCTGTTCTCCACTCGTTACCTGTATAAAAGACACCTGTCCACACACTCAATCAAACAGACTCCAACCTCTCCACAATGGCCAAGACCAGAGGGCTGTGTAAGGACATCAGGGATAAAATTGTAGACCTGCACAAGGCTGGGATGGGCTACAGGACAATAGGCAAGCAGCTTGGTGAGAAGGCAACAACTGTTGGCTCAATTATTAGAAAATGGAAGAAGTTCAAGATGACGGTCAATCACCCTCGGTCTGGGACTCCATGCAAGATCTCACCTCGTGGGGCATCAATGATCATGAGGAAGGTGAAGGATCAGCCCAGAACTACACGGCAGGACCTGGTCAATGACCTGAAGAGAGCTGGGATCACAGTCTCAAAGAAAACCATTAGTAACACACTACGCCGTCATGGATTAAAATCCTGCATTTACAGTTTAAACTCTACTCGCCGTGTTTGGAGGAAGAAGAAGGATGAGTACAACCCCAACAACACCATCCCAACCGTGAAGCATGGAGGTGGAAACATCATTCTTTGGGGATGCTTTTCTGCAAAGGGAACAGGACGACTGCATCGTATTGAGGGGAGGATGAATGGGGCCATGTATCGCGAGATCTTGGCCAACAACCTCCTTCCCTCAGTAAGAGCATTGAAGATGGGTCGTGGCTGGGTTTTCCAGCATGACAATGACCCGAAACACACAGCCAGGGCAACTAAGGAGTGGCCTAGCCAGTCTCCAGACCTGAACCCAATAGAACATCTTTGGAGGGAGCTGAAAGTCCGTATTGCCCAGCGACAGCCCCGAAACCTGAAGGATCTGGAGAAGGTTTGTATGGAGGAGTGGGCCAAAATCCCTGCTGCAGTGTGTGAAAACCTGGTCAAGAACTACAGGAAACATATGATCTCTGTAATTGCAAACAAAGGTTTCTGTACCAAATATTAAGTTCTGTTTTTCTGATGTATCAAATACTTATGTCATACAATAAAATGCTAATTAATTACTTAAAAATCATACAATGTGATTTTCTGGATTTTTGTTTTAGATTCCGTCTCTCACAGTTGAAGTGTACCTATGATAAAAATGAGAGACCTCTACATGCTTTGTAAGTAGGAAAACCTGCAAAATCGGCAGTGTATCAAATACTTGTTCTCCCTTTTGTCCAGGTGTGAAAGGGCAGTGTGGATATTGCATCATCTGTGGATCTGTTGGGGCGATATGCAAATTGGAGTGGGTCTAGGGTTTCTGGGATAATGGTGTTGATGTGAGCCATGACCAGCCTCTCAAAGCATTTTTATGGCTACAGAAATGAGTGCTACGGGTTGGTAGTCATTTAGGCAGGTTACCTTACTGTTCTTGGGCACAGGGACTATGGTGGTCTGCTTGAAACATGTTGGTATTACAGACCCAGACAGGGAGAGATTGAAATTGTCAGTCTAGACACTTGCCAGTTGGTCAGCGCATGTTCGGTGTACATGTCCTGGTAGTCCGTCTGGCCCTGCGGGCTTGTGAATGTTGATCTGTGTAAAGGTCTTACTCACATCGGCTGTGGAGAGCGTGATCAAACAGCTGAACAGCTGATGTGCTCATGTATGTTTCAGTGTTACTTGCCTCGAAGCGAGCATAGAAGCTATTTAGCTTGTCTGGTAGGCTCGTGTCACTGGACAGCTCTCAGCGGTGCTTCCCATTGTAGTCTGTAATAGTTTGTAATAGTCCTGCCACATCCGACAAGCGTCGGAACCGGTGTAGTACGATCTTAGTCCTGTATTGACACTTTGCCTGTTTGATGGTTCGTTGGAGGGCATAGTGGGATTTCTTATAAGCTTCCGAGCTAGAGTCCCGCTCCTTGAAAGCGGCAGCTCTACCCTTTAGCTCAGTGCGAATGTTGCCTGTAATTCCATCCCGGAACATATTCCAGTCTGTGCAAGCAAAACAGTCCTGTAGTTTAGCATCTGCTTCATCTGACCACTTATTTATAGACATATAGACACTGATACTTCCTGCTTTCACTTTAGCTTGTAAGCAGGAATCAGGACGATATAATTATGGTCAGATTTGCCAAATGGAGAGCGAGGGAGAGCTGCGTTCGCGTCCCTGTGTGTGGAGTACAGGGGGTCTAGAGTTTTTTCCCTTTGGTTTTACATTTAACATGCTGACAGAAATGAGGTAAAACTGATTTAAGTTTCCCTGCATTAAAGTCCCCGGACACTAGGAGAGCCGACTCTGGATAAACGTTTTCCTGTTTGCTTATGGCGGTATACAGCTCCTTGAGTGTGGTTTTAGTGCAAGTAGTGGTATATAGACAGCTACGAAAAATACAGATGAAAACTCTCAAGGTAGATAGTGTGGTCTACAGCTTATCATTACATACTCTCAGGCGAGCAAAACCTTGAGACTTCCTTAGATATCGTGCACCAGCTGTTGTTTACAAATATACATAGGCCCTCGCGCCGTGCCTTACCAGAGGCTGCTGTTCTATCCTGCCGAAATAGTGTATAACCCGCCAGTTTTATGTCGTTCAGCCACGACTCGGTGAAACACAATATATTACAGTTTTTAATGTCCCGTTGATAGGATATACGTGCTTTCAGTTCGTGCCATTTATTTTCCAGCGATTGAGCGTTAGCTAAAAGTACGGATGGCACAGAGAGATTAGCCACTCGTCGCCTGATCCTCGCAAGGCACCCCGATCTCCTTCCGCGAAATCTCAATTTCTTTCTCCAGCGAATGACGGGGATGAGGGCCTGTTCGTGTGTTTGGAGTATGTCCTTCCTGTCCAACTCATTAAAGAAATATTATTTGTCCAATTTGAGGTGCGTAATCGCTATTCTGATGTCCAGAAGCTCTTTTCGGTCATAAGAGATGGTAGCAGCAACATTATGTACAAAATAGGTTACAAACAATGCAAAAAAAACTAACACGGTTGATTTAGTGCAAATAAAACGGCAGCCATTCTCTCCGGCGCCATCTTTCTAAGAGCAAACAGGGATTTGACTTTGAAGTCTGTAATCTTAAAACAACTCATGATGGAGAATGAGTTGCAGTGTAGCATCCACTTGGACTTTCCCTCTGCAGACTAATTTTTGCCATACAATGGAAATTATGTTAAATGTTGGAAAGTGGAGTAAATTGCTTTTCTTTGACAGCCTACTGGGAGTGCAAACCTTAGACCGTTAGCTGTTATGAATTACATTGGCCTATTTAAATGAACTTTCTGTTGAATCCATCAGCACTTAGGTGCTTTTGTTTGAACATTTTTCTGTCCAAAATAGTGAGTGGCCCACTTCCTCTCACTGAAAGGTTGTCCTTTTATTAGACTGGACGTTCAGATCTGGAATGCTGCTTTGGCCTACATACAGTACATTCAAGCATACACACACACACACACACACACATATACACACACACACACACACGTTTGTGCTGGGTCACTATATTATTTCAAGAATAGTTTTTCTTGGAAACACATGCCTTTCATCTATGTTCTTTCTCTCTCTCTCTCTCTCTCTCTCTGCAGTCAAATGAAACACGTCAGTCTTTCTTCCACTTCTGGCGTGAGATGTCATGAAGGTTATCCTGCACCTGCAGAGCCTGAGATCAATGAACAAACAACCACAGAGATGCACTTCCTTTCTTTTTCCAGAACGACATATTTTTATTATTTGGAGCAGATAATTCTAGCAGAAAAAGTTGAATACTTTACCAAGATCAATAATAAGATGTCTGTGCTAAGGTTGTTGTTGGAATGTTATATCGCAGAAGATATTTTAAACTATGAAGTTTAATCCAAAGTTGGAACCTCAGTTTTGGTCAGTGAACCTATAACCTACCCACTATACACAGACGTCAGTTCAACTTCTAGTTTTGATTTACATTTGGTTGAGTTGTTGAATTCAACGTGAAATCAACAACCATAAAATCACCATGTCATTGGATATAGGTTAAACGTTAGGTTAAAAATACTAAATTCCCTTATGTTCATGACTTTTTTCAAATCCAATTAGTTTTCCATGTTGATTCAGCATTATCACATTGACTTTTTTGTTTGAAATGACGTGGACATAACGTTGATTCAACCAGTTTTTTCCCAGTATCTTCACTCCGAGGCTAGAAGATATGAAATACAATGGGAAGCCTGGGTGTCAGCATCACAACTGAAGTGGTACATTATAATACAGTAACACCTGCTTCAGTGTGGCCTTAATTACTGGAACATTAACTGTAGTAATTAGGCCAAGCCCACAGCGGGTGAGACAGGGGCAGTTGGAAGGTTGTCTAGTGTCGCGTCATTGTCATTGTCACTAAAGAGGGTTTATTTAAAAAAATGGTAGGCTGTCACACTGTTGATATACAATGTCTTACTGGGTTTCTAGGTTAATACTCAAGGGTTCTGCAAAATGAAACGAAAATAGCATGGCTTTAGAACAAAAACATCCTTTACATATGGAAAATCATATTTGAGGAAAGAGAGACATCCAGCTCTGTTTCATTTGCTTAGCTTTTGAGCGAGGTCGGTTCTTTGAATGTAGTTCCATGATAAATCGGTTTCACCTAATAAGAATCAATGACAAAGCCTCATTACCCTTTATGACCCTTAACACCTCTCAGCGAATTACACTTGACCTTAGTGGGACGTTTGTTAGCAGCAGACATTTAAAGTAAAAGGGATGACAAATGTGCCAAATTCTAAAATTGAGCATAGATGTGTGGACATGAGTCACGGATGCCAAAGTAGTTCTGTGAACAGTGAAGTTTCATTGCGACATGATTAATCAGATGAGCCGTCTGGATTAGTCCGAGTCGGGTCTCTGTTGGCAGCATCTGTGGTCTTGCTGAGACCAGATAATGGTTCTTGAGCAGATGTCCTTGTTTCATAAGCACAGATAGCAAAACAAGGTATTCCAGATGGTCTCAGAACACAACCACTCATAGCATTAGAATGACTGTGCAACCACTTGCTAGTCTCAGCAAGCCTCTTCCAACATATGGGTGTTAAAGGGAT
Source organism: Oncorhynchus kisutch (assembly GCF_002021735.2). Classification (NCBI taxonomy): domain Eukaryota; kingdom Metazoa; phylum Chordata; class Actinopteri; order Salmoniformes; family Salmonidae; genus Oncorhynchus; species Oncorhynchus kisutch. Next base: position 73,167,925 of record NC_034179.2, read on the forward strand.
GTTTCAGCCAAATTATGAAATTTCATATTTGTTTCCTTACTTTGAAAGCAGTCTATGCACAAGGAGGGACTGCAAAATAATCCACGCTATGGGTTTGTTTACCTAGCCACTGCCACCAACTGCTAATAGTTACTGGGAGTCCTTTCCTTCACAATGGCATCCCGTTAAAGATCAGACATGGAAAGATTTTCTTTGACTAATTGCCGTCCAGGTGCCGACTACTCAAGACTGAAGTGCACTTGCTCTAGTCAGTCACACTCGGATCCAGCCATTTAAACAACTACATTGTGACATCCACAGGCTCATTGTCTGCTGGGAGCCACAGGAACGATTCCAGTTCTATATTTATCCAAGCTGAAGCAGGAGATTAGCTCGTACTGACCACTTCACATGAGAGTGACATAGGCACTTCAACAGCTGCCTACTCCATCTGTAATAAGACTGCAGTCAGCACGTCAATATTGGCTAATCTCCTATACAACTGGCTGGATGGTGGAGAATTTAAGAGGCTCCTACAGTTTTAGCCAATGGTAATGACTCAGTCAGGGGAGTTAAGTCTGCAATTGTTTCGAAAATCATCAGTTAAACGTCTCAAAATGTTGCTCACTGTCTTAGAACATTTTTACAAATCTAAACTTTACTCCAAATAACTTTATTGTAAAAAGTCCAATTTAATCTGATTAGCTAGATAAACTGGGTTAAAATCGGTAGGAAAAAAAACAATTCTAAACTTACCCCACTCAATGGCCAATTTGAAGATGGAAAAGAATGAAGCTGAGTGTCCTAATAGTACCTCTAAAGTACCTGTAAAGACCTTCTGTTTGAGCAAACATTTAATGTGGTGCTGACACCATCGCCTCGCTGCTGATGGATGGTGTCGAAGGAGAACAATCTCCATAGAAAGGTCAGCAGAGTTTTGTGTGTCAATAAAAACGTCCAGGGACAGATTGGGCTTTAATGAAGAGCCATCTCAACATGAAGAGAAAAGCAGGGCTCTTCTCCTGCTGATAGATGAGCTAACAGGGCTGCTAAATGATCACGCTAGACAGCCAGGTTAACTCTCACTACAGGGAACAAGGCGTGGCGTAGGACGACTGTGGTTTTATTAGCTAAGTTGAATGCATGGGAACACAATCAGTCTACACTGATTGGCTGCAAGTGGATGCTGTTCAAAGGAATTTCTGCAAGTTTACAATGATCTATGCAGCCTCCTGTATGTTCTCTAGAAACGTTAACTGGATGAATGACCGATTGGGTTCTAAGTGTTAGCCCTCTAAACTAAAGCCTAATCATAGTAAGATCAAGAGAAATGCAACATTCAAATAATGCAACCATGGATATACTGTACCTCACCACAAAAATCTTGAGAATAAACAGATTTATTGTAAATTTGATTTTAGATGTGTACAATACAATGGAGTTTCCTCTTCCCAACTTGCACATACATATATGACAAGTAATATTTCATTTTGTTAGAATACAAAATAAGTTGTGCTTCACGAATAACATGATCCACTGACAAAGAGCACCATCATCTTCCCACTCCTAAAGGGTGGAACCAAGACCACTAGCTGCATCATGAATGCAATTCAGCCTCAGCCAGGGGCACAATTTAGTTCAATGCGTATTAGGTAAATAATGTTTTGATTTAGATTGAGAAATGAGCAAAGTTTGAATGTAAATAGTTATATAATTTCATAGGACCTGATTTAGAATCAATGGCCATTGTGTTATTACTTTACAGTATGCCATTACAGAGCATGATGACCAGTCAGCTGGAATGTTAATCTACACGTCATGTACATGTTTTATGCTATTATATCAGTGGAAGCTATTTGAGTGAGGGAGTTATACTTCACTACTACACATACAAGTGTTACTGTAGGTTCCCTCCATGACTAAAATTATGACAAAATATCTTATTCAATGCACTGTGGATGCATACAGTATAATAGGTGCACTCTATCTACAATCAATGGAGCTGTGGACTTCTGCACATGTTTTAACACTGAGAAACCAGATACATTATCTGGTGATTATAGTTTTAAAAAATGAACTCTTGTTGGATATGATATTGTTATTGAGAGGGTCCTCTGAAGTGGAACAGTGATTTCATATCATGCTATACAGTATAATATTATGCATCAATCTGTTCATAGACCAGTCAGTATTTGGACAATTAAATCAGGTGCACATTTAATTTGGACACAAGGCACAGACTTATTCTATGGCCCTACCAAAACATCACCTTAACTATGTACTGGACAGCCATACTAAATATGTCTCTATATTTATGACCTAAAGAATCAGCCCTTTTGCAGTCAATGCAAATTTGCAGTACTTTTCCTTGCCATTTTTATTGTCGGACATTGTTTTGTATAGACAAATGTCATACCCAAATACATACATACATGTGTACCTTTGTTTTGCATCACTTCACACACATTGGTATTCTGAAGTCTTCTGTCTTATTGGTGCAAATGTTGAACTGATATGCGTTGCATATATGCCAAAACCGGCACATATGACGAGTCTAGTCTAGACAATTCTACATACAGGTGGCTTGTGTGATGAAACAACAATACAACGTGTTGCAGTTTGTGTGACTGTGAGTTACGTCAAGCAATAGCAAAATAAAGGTTTGAACATATTCATTATGAGAAATGGGAGATGGTGCCTTGGTTGTTAGCATATAGCAGCAATCTATAGTATTGGTGCATTATGTTTCACTGACAATGTGATAACACACTCAAAACATATGTATTGTATAGTCAGGCACACAACTATATCTGGTTCAAATGTGGTTAAAAATACAAGCACTAGTATAGTAGGCCTTAGCAAATCAGCATTGAGGATCGTTCCCTTAGTCTAATCCAAAAATGTCGGCTTGTGTTTTTTCATACTGTACCAACCACAAATTAAAAACATTTTGTCCACCTCTAATGCTTTCCAAAGTTCTAAGAGCAGGGAATGTGACTCACGTCTATTCTGACCAGATCTCATGTGGTGAGTAAGAGAATGAGCGTCAAGCTGCTGGCTGTCACTCCTCCAGCCATTAGAGCCACTTTGTCACTAGTAGACAGACAAATGGACAGTGGAAAGCCATGGAAAGTTGAGAGACATGATTAAGACATGCGGACAAAGTGTGGGCTGCTCTTGAATCAGTGGGCAGTGACAAACGCAACACATGGCAAATTGAATCAGAAGCCCTTTATTTAAAAAGCTTTTTTTGGTAAGTGTGGCATGCTAATGCACTGTGTTGCTCGTGTGGGCTCCCAAGAATGGAGTGTTGGGAGAAAAATGTACTATTTTTCTTCTGATGACGCACAACTAGCCCAATGGAAAAGACAGGCACATCTTGACCTGTGTGTTTGTACATGCGTACTCTCAGATGTTTTAGTAGGCTACTCCCGATATTCAAAATGACACATTTTATTTTTATGTGTATATCTTATAAAGTTGATGAACATTTAGATTTTCTTTTTTAAATAATAATAAGAAAAATAAGAAACAAATAATACTTTTTTTTAATCAATAATTAGTACATAATGTATTGCAATTTCTCTTTTACAGATAGTTCAAGTTTGATTTGTGCATGCAATGACATCAACTCATGGTGATTTCAGAGGACCTTGTCTGTCTTAATCCAGGGGTTGATCTCATACTAAATGAAATCCATCCACTCTATTTACCCAGGCTTTACCTTTCATGGCTGTTTCAGGAACATCCACAACCCCTTTATCAACTCTCCGGGTAGCCGTTAAGGAGCCCTCAGTAGTTTTCTACTGCCACAACAGTCTGAGCTTGGGGCCTGGCTCTAGGCCATGTAAAGATTTGGTAGTATTGATGGAGGTGGGTGAGAAACAGGTACCACTGCACAATATTAATCCCATACTAATCAATTTTGGAATTATAGGCAATATATTCACTCATTTATTGGCAGTGACGTTACATGTATGGAAAGGACACAATTCCTTCTGTGTTTTCTCTATCATTGTTCTAAGGTACCAAGGTAAACACACACAATGCATTCTCGAATGGAAACAGAAATAAAGAATGTTTAAGTGATAGATGCAACTCACCGTTTTCAACTGACAGCTGTGGACCTGTTTGCAAGATGAAGACATTTAAATAAATTCCACAACTTATGCAATGGTTTATAAGACGAGCTCTTTGATTTGAACAGTATTTCATAGTTTCCTCAGAGAAAGGCACAGCCCTAACACCAGAGAGAGCAGAGTAGGGTGTGTGTAACGTTGTGGCTACAGAACTGGTTTGGTGCAGTCTCATCCACCTCATGCTCTGTAGTTTCTGAAGGAGAATATACAGTCCATATCTGAAATGGTTACTGTTTCCCTATAGATGTAATCATGAGCCTGAGGTTCCCGAGCATGAGCATTACCAACAAGTCCCCGCACAGTATATACACTACACAACATCTGAGGAAATGTCAATCAATGTTGAGGAGAACAATGTATCCCTTTACTATTGGCTGCTCCACTCATCTGCTCCACTGCGTCTAGTTCAAACCCACTGGCTTATCCAAGGCGGATTCAGTGGAAACTACATGAGATGATACACATTTTCAGGCCCTTTGAGATCTCAGTTAATACTGACAATAGGAAAAGTCTATTGCCACTGGGCTTTTGTCCAGTTCCAGTCTCTTCCATCGCTGCATGGCTCCAGACTCATCCTGGCTAATCTGTCCATCAGAGGTCAATCATTACTATGCTCTGCTCACTGATGTTAGTCTGACTTGCAGTATATGATTTGTTTGTATTAGTTGCAATATAATCATCAATACAGTGATGACCGAAAACTTGGAGGTTTGGAGTATGTTGTTCGGGTCAAACTCCTCCGACTGGCAGGAGTCCCACACATGCCTGTCACATGCACAGTCAGCCACACACATTAGTAGACACACAGCACCCATAGAGAGGTGCACTCAATCTAGGACCGCTGTCCTACTTCAGCCTCTCTCTCTCTTTCTCTCTCTCTCTCGCTCTCTCTCTCTCTCTCTCTCTCTCTCTCTCTCTCTCGCTCTCTCTCTCTCTCTCTCTCTCTCTCTCTCTCTCTCTCTCTCTCTCTCTCTCTCTCTCTCTCTCTCTCGATCTCTCTTTCTTACAGCTGGGGTTATAGTGGTTATGGTGGTGGGGTGGGTTCTCAGATCAGACAGTCACTTCTGTCTTGCTGTTGCTGACAAAGTAGGGCTGCGGAGGCATGTAGTGCTGGCTGCGCGAGGTGCTGTGCATCTCGTTCACCTGCTCTATGGTGCAGTGTTTCTTAGTGCCGTGGCTCTGCCGGCGGCCCACCGTCTCTGAGCCGTCCCAGTTCTTCTGCATCCCCGGGTTGGTGATTGTATTGGAGCCATAGGCCAGGGTATGGGAGCTGCTGCTGTGGCTGCTGTGGCCCTTGATGCTTTTGGACTTGTGTCCGTTCTGCTTTAGGGAAGGCTGTAAGGGAGGGCTGTAGGGGTTGCTGGGCTCCTGCTCTATGCGATGCATCGGGTGCATAGGGAGACTGCCCTTGGCTGCCATCTCTACCATGTGCCGCCGGTTGGTGTAGAAGTTGTCATTAACCTTCTCCGCTGGAAACAGACATACACACATACACAAGAGCAACAAAAAAAACATAAATTAAAAAATATTGGAATGACAGCCATTTTGTTAATGTCATGCACAGGCAATAGCAAATGTTCCGGTCTTTGCTTTGGTGAGATTTATTTAGATTAGTTGAGATATTGAAGTATTTGAGGATTTTGGACTGTTTCCAAATCTATATTTATGTAAATGCAATATTAATGCCATATTAACCCTAAACTGGGGTAGATTACATATTGGCATGTGGGGTGATGAACAGTTGAGAAAATGGTAGCTAAAGGTTTTTTAAAGGATACCGAGGTGAATAATACATTTTGCCTGAGCCGTGTTGAATGTTGTTGATATGGACTGTATATCATCAACCCATTCGAATATAAATGTAAATGATTTTCCCAACATTGCCATTATCATCTGGAAACATGCAGGCTTTAGCTAATAGTAAACAACCCCCTCCAGATTGGTTGGAGAGTTTGCTCTTTTCAAAGCTGGTTGTGTGCACAGTTGTATTGTAATATGCAAATGAATATGTCCCTGAGCATTCTGGAATGTTTACTTGATTGCTATAGTATATTTTATGCTATGTCTATAATATATAATTTAACTATCGGACATAATTTGCCCATAACAGCCACTGACATTGTTACATGGTGTCATTTGACATGTCCAATCTGGTGCAGACCTGTTCTGAAAACATTATCCCCTCACTAATTGTGGAGCAACACCATACTCTACAGCATTAGTCATTTCCCTGTGTGACATTTCAGACTTTCTAATTAAATGTCCCGCCGTTGACCTTTAATCTGTTATGATACCCTGGACGCGGCGGAGGCAGAGGCAGACGGCTTCAGCCTCAATGTTCTGGATCAGACACCGCCACATTAGAGTGAGACTCGTCTCAAACAAGGGAGGAGCAGTAGAGAGCTCCCTCTGAACAATGTGCTTTCATAGCATACACATCAATGGCCCACAGCTTAATACATATCAGAGAGGAGGGAGGGGACCACATTGGTTCACATAGACTCAACTCAAACAGTTTGATAAGTGTCCCCACCGGCACTCATTCCTCTGTTCTCCCTCCCATCCCCTAGTCACCGGGCAGCTCTCATTAGATACACTACCGTTCAAAAGTTTGGGGTCACTTAGAAATGTCCTTGTTTTTGAAAGAAAAGCACATTTTTGTCCATCAAAATAACATCAAATTGATCAGAAATACAGTGTAGACATTGTTAATGTTTTAAATGACTATTGTAGCTGGAAGCGGGCAGATTTTTTATGGAATATCTGCATGGGAGTAGCTAATCCAAGTGTGTTAGCTAATCCAAGTTTATCATTTTAAAAGGCTAATTGATCATTAGAAAACCCTTGAAAACTGTTGTCCTGATTAAAGAACCAATAAAACTGCAGTTTTTAGACTAGTTGAGTATCTGGAGCATCAGCATTTGTGGGTTCGATCACAGGCTCAAAATGGCCAGAAACAAAGAACTTTCTTCTGGAACTCGTCTCTCTATTCTTGTTCTGAGAAATGAAGGCTATTCCATGCGAGAAATTGCCAAGAAACTGAAGATCTCGTACAACGCTGTGTACTACTCCCTTCACAGAACAGAGCAAACAGGCTCTAACCAGAATTAAAAGAGGAGTGGGATACCCCGGGGCACCACTGAGCAAGAGGACAAGTACAGTAGAGTGTCTAGTTTGAGAAACAGACGCCTCACAAGTTCTCAACTGGTAGCTTCATTAAATAGTACCCGCAAAACACCAGTCTCAACGTCAACAGTGAAGAGAAGACTCCTGGATGCTGGCCTTCTAGGCAGAGTTCCTCTGTCCAGTGTCTATGTTCTTTTGCCCATCTTAATCTTTTATTTGTATAGGCCAGTCTGAGATATGGCTTTTTCTTTGCAACTCTGTCTATAAGGCCAGCATCCCGGAGTCGCCCCTTCACTGTTGACACTGAGATTGGTGTTTTGCGGGTACTATTTAATGATCAATTAGCCTTTTAAAATAATATTCTTGGATTAGCTAACACAACGTGCCATTGGAACACAAGAGGGATGGTTGCTGATAATGGGCCTCTGTACGCCTATGTAAATATTCCATAAAAGATCTGCCCGCTTCCAGCTACAATAGTCATTTACAACATTAACAATGTCTACACTGTATTTCTGATCGATTTGATGTTATTTTAATGGACAAAAAATTTGCTTTTCTTTCAAAAACAAGGACATTTCTGAGTGACCCCAAACTTTTCAATGTAGAGTGCGTATCCCCTCAGTCTTCATATCCCGTAATGATCAATCTGCAGCTTGACGCCTCTTCACTAGATTAGCAGCAGTCAGAGAGGTTTCATCTGATTGTCTATGATGTCACAGAGAGAATCTGGTGAATGTTCCACATGCCCGCCGCCACATTATCCTCTGTGGGATTGTGCCTCTGCAACTCTGACGGCTGCAATCTCATCCAGCCCCATTTATGGCGAGGGGCTTTGAAGTTCCTTTAGTTGAATCAGTCCAGAATCCATAAAGAGAACCCTGTTTAATTAGGGTGATAAACGCTATCAAATATGTCTCCTTCACTTCTTTTAATTCCCCATCAGAAGCAGAGCTGGTTTCTGATGCCTGTCTCTTTGGTTTATTAATCAGAGCGTTTATCAGCTCTGCTAGCTCACTTTCCTGTTTCTCCTATTGGTCTATGGAGAAAACGACTGACTGTTTGAGCATCAATCAGTGTAAAAAAAAAAACTTAGAGATAAAGTCAACATGCTTAGACATTGCTTTCCTGTGAACCTAATTAATCATTCCCTTTTTCTAAATTTCAGAGGCATTAGTTCATCACCATGACATTTTGCTTCAAATGGAGAGGCGAAGATAACAGGGAAAGTCTCTGACATAACTACATGATGAGGAAATCAGCAATATCCCCTGGCACATGACAGCCATATATAAATTAGAATCCCAATCTAATTCACTGTCTATGGCATACACACAATACTGAAAATGCAGAGATCTTCATGTGGACTTGTATCCTAAATGAATGCATCAAAGAGAAGGCTGCTTGCAGAATTGTCATGTTCATCTCAATTATAATTACAGCTTTTTGGAGAATGGCATGAGAAATAATTTGCCTAGTGTTTACAGGCAGAAGAGCGGCAGGCAGATCCAAAATATATTCAGACCACTCCACGATGGGGCTCCCGCTCCTTTATAAATTAGCCAGTTCAGATTGTAAACGTCTGTGAGAAATCCAGTTCTGTGACCTTAAAAAATCACTGGGTGGACAGCGGGAGAGAATAATTGATTGCTAGAGTTTGGTTTATCATTTCCCAAACCTTGGATTTAGCACTCAGGGAATTTAGAGGTGAGGCATAAGACACATTGCAGTAAATAATGGGTCAAGCTGGGATGTTTCATTTATTATACTTGCCCTCTCAAAATGTTATAGAAAATTTATTTTACAATATATTGTTGAAGGATAATTGAAGAGACATGGTTTCTTGATCCTAATATTGGTTCTGTGGTCAATAAGAACTGACTCTCTGTAACGGCGTTCTTCGTTTGTTGAGAGAGAGTCGGACCGAAATGCAGCGTGGTGGTTACTCATGTCTTTAATGAAGAAAATCGTGATACATGAAATAAATAAATAAATACGAAAACAACAAACGGAGACCGCCGTTACAGAATCACCCACCACACACGGACCGAGCGGCGTGGTTAAAGGCAGCGACCGCAGGAAAAGCGAAAGGAGGAATGGACATGGGAGGACGTTATGGACAGCAATGGCATGGAGTATACGACGTGGGAAGAAATTGACAGGTGGGCGGCCGACCCAGAGAGAGTGCAGGAGCCCGCATGGGATTCTCTGGAGCAGTGCGAAGAAGGCTATAGGCGAATGGAGTCGAAAAGGAAAACACGGCGGCGCAGAGCGAAAACCGAAAGTCACCCCAAAAAAATTATTGAGGGGGGGCTCAGAGGGAGAGTGGATGAGTCAGCTCTCCCTGTTTATCGTGAGGAGCCAAGGAGGAGACCAGAACCAGAGCCGGTGTTAGAGGTGAGCGAAGCAGAGACTGTGAAGGAGTTGATGGGGAAAGTGGAGTGGAGAGTAATGAGGGAGTTGCTAGCTTGGTGCTATAGATATCATATTCGTCCGACGGATCGTGTCGGGGATTTGATGGCACCTGAGTTAGCGCTCCATATTCGTCCTGAGGTGCGTGTTAGTCGGTTGGTGAAGTTGGTGCCAGCCTCACGCACCAGGCCTCCTGTGCACATCCTTAGCCTTGCACATCCTGTGCCACCTCCACACACCAGTCCTCCGGTAGCAGCTCCCCGCACCAGGCTTCCTGTGCGTGTCCTCGCTCCAGTATCACCAGTGCCCGCACCACGCATCAGGCCTACAGTGCGCCTCGCCTCTCCTGCTCTGTCGGAGTCTCCCGCCTGTTCAGCACAGCCAGAGCCTTCCTTCCCTCCTGCGCTGTCGGAGTCTCCCACCTGTTCAGCGCAGCCAGCGTTTTCCTCCTCTCCTGCGCTGTCGGAGTCTCCTGTCTGTTCAGCGCAGCCAGCGTTTTCCTCCTCTCCTGCGCTGTCGGAGTCTCCCGCCTGTTCAGCGCTATCAGAGCCTTTCTTCTCTACAGCGCTGCCGGAGCCTCCTGCCTGTTTGAAGCAGCCTGAGCTGCCAGTCTGCAGGGTGCTGTCAGCCTGCATGGAGCAGTTAGAGCTGTCAGTCTGCATGAAGCAGCCAGAGCTGTCAGTCTGCAAGGAGCTGTCAGTCTGCAAGGAGCTGCCAGTCTGCAAGGAGCTGCCAGTCTGCAAGGAGCTGTCAGTCTGCAAGGAGCTGTCAGCCTGCATGGAGCAGTCAGAGCTGTCAGTCTGCAAGGAGCTGCCAGTCTGCAGGGAGATGTCAGTCTGCAAGGAGCTGCCAGTCTGCAAGGAGCTGTCAGCCTGCATGGAGCAGTCAGAGCTGTCAGTCTGCATGAAGCAGCCAGAGCTGCCAGTCTGCAAGGAGCTGCCAGTCTGTAAGGAGCTGCCAGTCTGCAAGGAGCTGCCAGTCTGCAAGGAGCTGTCAGTCTGCAAGGAGCTCCCAGTCTGCAAGGAGCTGCCAGCCTGCATGGAGCAGTCAGAGCTGTCAGTCTGCAAGGAGCTGCCAGTCTGCAGGGAGCTGTCAGTCTGCAAGGAGCGGTCAGTCTGCAAGGAGCTGTCAGTCTGCAAGGAGCTGTCAGCCTGCATGGAGCAGTCAGAGCTGTCAGTCTGCAAAGAGCTGCCAGTCTGCAAGGAGCTGTCAGCCTGCATGGAGCAGTCAGAGCTGTCAGTCTGCATAGAGCAGCTAGATCCGCCAGTCAACCAGAATCTTCCAGATCTGCTAGTCAACCAGAATCTTCCAGATCTGCTAGTCAACCTGAATCTTCCAGATCCGCCAGCCAGCCAGGATCTACCGGAGCCTACTACCTACCTGAGCTTCATCTCAGTACTGGGCTTCCTCTCAGTACTGGGCTTCCTCTCAGTACTGGGCTTCTCCTCAGTTCCGGGCTGCCCCTCAGTTCCGGGCTGCCCCTCAGTTCCGGGCTGCCCCTCAGTCCCGAGCTGCCCCTCAGTCCCGAGCTGCCCCTCAGTCCCGAGCTGCCCCTCAGTCCCGAGCTGCCCCTCAGTCCCGAGCTGTCCCTCAGTCCCGAGATGCCCCTCAGTCACGAGCTGCTCCTCAGTTCTGTGGGGTTCTGGGTGAGGACTATTAGGCCATGGTCGGCGGCGAGGGTGGATTATCCCAGGACGCGAAGGGGAGGAACTATGACATTTATGGAGTGGGGTCCACGTCCCGAGCCGGAGCCGCCACCATGGACAGACGCCCACCCGGACCCTCCCTATGGTTTTGAGGTGCGTCTGGGAGTCCGCACCTTGGGGGGGGGGGGGGGGTTCTGTCACGCCTTGGTCTTAGTATTTTGTGTTTTCTTTAATTATTTGTTCAGGCCAGGGTGTGACATGGGTTTGTGTGTTGTGTTTCGTATTGGGGTTTGTAGTATTTGGGATCGCGGCTGATTAGGGGTGTTGTATAGGCTTGGCTGCCTGAGGCGGTTCTCAATCAGCAGTCAGGTGCTTCTCGTTGCCTCTGATTGGGAACCGTATTTAGGTAGCCTGAGTTCGCTTTGTCTTTCGTGGGTGATTGTTCCTGTCTCTGTGTAGTGTTCACCAGATAGGCTGTATTAGGTTTCACGTTCCGTTTGTTGTTTTTGTATTTATTAGTTATTTCATGTATCGTCATTTTCTTCATTAAAGACATGAGTAACCACCACGCTGCATTTCGGTCCGACTCTCTTTCAACAAACGAAGAACGCCGTTACACTCTCAATGTAGATCTTTAATAGCTGATTTAGGTACTGTAACAGTGACTGTCCAACATTTCACAGGGTTCTTCATATATGATGTGCAGCAGCAAAACTATAGAACGTTTTTTACATTTACGGTTATCATTGGCGCTTAAGAGCAACAAAGGCAAAACAATGGATAGCCTTGAGACATGAAATTTGAAAGACAAATCAATTACAGTAATTTTCCTAAAAGCTAGGCTATTTTCCTCCCTTTCTTTAAGGAAAAATTCTACATCTGTTAGCCTGTCTAATCTGAAATGAACCGTTTACACAGTGTAAATATTTTTGTTGAGAGCCTCTCTTTCTTTGGGTTTTTTCTTTAAACGCACATTAACATAGTGTCTCTCAGTAAGTAACCATACAGCATGCTAGGATGGAGACGGAGACCAGGCTAACTGATAATTACAGCAGGCAGCAGAACATATCTACACTAGCTGCTTGGTGTTTTTGCTCGTCATTCGAGATCTCCATTGTGTTAATTAGCCCACATTTAATCATGTCATTTGAGTGTGATTACATGGAAGTTCGACACTTCAGAGGCGTATGCTCATCTGTGATCTCGGCTGATATTCCAATCCTCACGTCCTCTTTTATGAGAAGAGATGCCTTCCATTTAACAGATGGACAAATAAATACTGTACCATTCCCATCCATTTCAGTGGAATGGTTTCCCTTTCTCACGTGCTATACGTACGTCTGAATAATTTATATTGATATTGCATGGCATGTGCAGTAACAGTTTGGACACACCTATTCATTCAAGGGTTTTCTTTATTTTTACTATTTTCTACATTGCAGAATATTAGTGAATTCATCAAAACTATGAAATAACACATATGGAATCATGTAGTAACCCAAAAAATAAGAATGGCACAGGGGAGGATGGCTGCCTTTTTATTGGCTCTTAACCAACCGTGCTATTTTGTTTGTTTTTAAGCAAACTGGCCCCTCCGTCGTGACGTTACCTGAACGCCCATCTGCGGCCCGCTAATCGTTAGCTGTCTTATCGGCTGCTATCTGAATAAGTCTATTGGACAATTTTTCTTGGGCCACTATAACTATATCTATTTTGCCAGTTGGATTGATCCCCTCTACCACACAGAACCCCACTAATCTACTGACGGAAACAGACCTCCATCCTATGCTAGCTTGCTACCGATGGACCGGCTAGCTGTCTGAATCGCCTTTACCCCAACCAACCTCACTACTCACTGGACCCTTATGATCACTCGACTAAGCATGCCTCTCCTTAATGTCAATATGCCTTGTCCATTGCTGTTCTGGTTAGTGTTTATTGGCTTATTTCACCGTAGAGCCTCTAGCCCTGCTCATTATACCTTATCCAACCTTTCAGTTCCTCCACCCACACATGAGATGACATCACCTGGTTTAAATGATGGTTCTAGAGACAATATCTCTCTCATCATCACTCAATACCTAGGTTTACCTCCACTGTATTCACATCCTACCATACCTTTGTCTGTTTTTTAAATATTTTAAATATTTTTTATTTTCGCCCTTTTTTTTCTCCCCAATTTCGTGGTATCCAATTGTTTAGTAGCTACTATCTTGTCTCATCGCTACAACTCCCGTACGGGCTCGGGAGAGATGAAGGTTGAAAGTCATGCGTCCTCCGATACACAACCCAACCAAGCCGCACTGCTTCTTAACACAGCGCCATCCAACCCGGAAGCCAGCCGCACCAATGTGTCGGAGGAAACACCGTGCACCTGGCAACCTTGGTTAGCGCGCACTGCGCTCGGCCCACCACAGGAGTCGCTGGTGCGCGATGAGACAAGGATTTCCCTACCGGCCAAACCCTCCCTAACCCGGACGACCTCCCGGTCACGGCCGGTTACGACAGAGCCTGGGCGCGAACCCAGAGTCTCTGGTGGCACAGCTGGCGCTGCAGTACAGCGCCCTTCACCACTGTGCCACCCGGGAGGATTGTACATTATACCTTGAAGCTATTTTATTGCCCCTAGAAACCTGCTCCTTATACTCTCTGTTCCGAACGTTCTAAACGACCAATTCTCATAGCTTTTAGCCGTACCCTTATCCTACTCCTCCTCTGTTCCTCTGGTGATGTAGAGGTGAATCCAGGCCCTGCAGTGCCTAGCTCCACTCCTATTCCCCAGGCGCTCTCTTTTGATGACTTCTCTAACCGTAATAGCCTTGGTTTCTTGCATGTTACCATTAGAAGCCTCCTCCCTAAGTTTGTTTTATTCACTGCTTTAGCACACTCTGCCAACCCGGATGTTCTAGCCGTGTCTGAATCCTGGCTTAGGAAGACCACCAAAAATTCTGAAATCTCCATCCCTAACTACAACATTTTCAGACAAGATAGAACGGCCAAAGGGGGCGGTGTTGCAATCTACTGCAAAGATAGCATGCAGAGTTCTGTCCTACTATCCAGATCTGTATCCAAACAATTTGAACTTCTACTTTTAAAAATCCACCTCTCTAAAAACAAGTCTCTCACTGTTGCCGCCTGCTATAGACCACCCTCTGGCCCCAGCTGTGCTCTGGACACCATATGTGGACTGATTGCCCCCCATCTATCTTCAGAGCTCGTGCTGCTAGGCGACCTAAACTGGAACATGCTTAACACCCCAGCCATCCTACAATCTAAGCTTGATGCCCTCAATCTCACACAAATTATCAATGAACCTACCAGGTACCACCCCAAAACCGTAAACACGGGCATCCTCATTGATATCATCCTAACCAACTTGCCTTCTAAATACACCTCTGCTGTTTTCAACCAAGATCTCAGCAATCACTGCCTCATTGCCTGCATCCGTAATGGGTCAGAGATCAAACGAACTCCACTCATCACTATCAAACGCTCCCTGAAACACTTCAGTGAGCAGGCCTTTCTAATCGACCTGGCCGGGGTAACCTGGAAGGATATTGATCTCATCCCGTCAGTAGAGGATGCCTGGTTATTTAAAAATAAATGCCTTCCTTGCCATCTTAAGCATGCCCCGTTCAATAAATTTAGAACCAGGAACAGATATAGCCCTTGGTTCTCTCCAGACCTGACTGCCCTTAACCAACACAAAAACATCCTATGGCGTTCTGCATTAGCATCGAACAGCCCCCGTGATATGCATCTTTTCAGGGAAGCTAGACACCAATATACACAGGCAGTTAGTAAAGCCAAGGCTAGCTTTTTCAAGCAGAAATTTGCTTCCTGCAACACAAACTCAAAAAAGTTCTGGGACACTGTAATGTCCATGGAGAATAAGAACACCTCCTCCCAGCTGCCCACTGCACTGAGGATAGGAAACACTGTCACCACTGATAAATCCACTATAATTGAGAATTTCAATAAGCATTTTTCTACGGCTGGCCATGCTTTCCACCTGGCTACCCCTACCCCGGTCAACAGCACTGCACCCCCCACAGCAACTCGCCCAAGCCTTCCCCATTTCTCCTTCTCCCAAATCCAGTCAGCTGATGTTCTGAAAGAGCTGCAAAATCTGGACCCCTACAAATCAGCCGGGCTAGACAATCTGGACCCTTTCTTTCTAAAACTATCTGTCGAAATTGTTGCAACCCCTATTACTAGACTGTTCAACCTCTCTTTCGTGTCATCTGAGATTCCCAAAGATTGGAAAGCAGCTGCGGTCATCCCCCTCTTCAAAGGGGGGACACTCTTGACCTATATCTATCATACCCTGCCTTTCTAAGGTCTTCGAAAGCCTAGTCAACAAACAGATTACCGACCATTTCGAATCCCACCATACCTTCTCCGCTATGCAATCTGATTTCAGAGCTGGTCATGGGTGCACTTCAGCCACTCTCAAGGTCCTAAACGATATCTTAACCACCATTGATAAGAAACAATACTGTGCAGCCATATTCATCGACCTGGCCAAGGCTTTCGACTCTGTCAATCACCACATCCTCATCGGCAGACTCGATTAGCCTTGGTTTCTCAAATTATTGCCTCGCCTGGTTCACCAACTACTTCTCTGATAGAGTTCAGTGTGTCAAATCTGTTGCCTGTTGTCCGGGCCTCTGGCAGTCTCTATGGGGGTGCCACAGGGATCAATTCTTGGACCGACTCTCTTCTCTGTATACATCAATGATGTCGCTCTTGCTGCTGGTGAGTCTCTGATCCACCTCTACGCAGACGACACCATTCTGTATACCTCTGGCCTTTCTTTGGACACTGTGTTAACAACCCTCCAGATGAGCTTCAATGCCATACAACTCTCCTTCCGTGGCCTCCAATTGCTCTTAAATACAAGTAAAACTAAATGCACGCTCTTCAACCGATCGCTGCCTGCACCTTCCCGCCTGTCCAACATCACTACTCTGGACGGTTCTGAATTAGAATATGTGGACAACTACAAATACCTAGGTGTCTGGTTAGACTGTAAACCCTCCTTCAAGACTCACATCAAACATCTCCAATTCAAAGTAAAATTTAGAATTGGCTTCCTATTTCGCAACAAAGCATCCTTCACTCATGCTGCCAAACATACCCTTGTAAAACTGACCATCCTACCGATCCTCAACATCGGCGATGTCATTTGCAAAATAGCCTCCAATACCCTACTAAATAAATTGGAAGCAGTCTATCACAGTGCTATCCGTTTTGTCACCAAAGCCCCATATACTACCCACCACTGCAACCTGTACGCTCTCGTTGGTTGGCCCTCGCTTCATACTCGTCGCCAAACCCACTGGCTCCAGGTCATCTACAAGACCCTGCTAGGTAAAGTCCCCCCTTATCACAGCTTACTGGTCACCATAGCAGCACCCACCTGTAGCACGCGCTCCAGCAGGTATATTTCTCTGGTCATCCCCAAAACCAATTCTTCCAATGGTCGCCTCTCCTTCCAGTTCTCTGTTGCCAATGACTGGAACGAACTACAAAAATCTCTGAAACTGGAGACACTTATCTCCCTCACTAGCTTTAAGCACCAGCTGTCAGAGCAGCTCACAGATTACTGCACCTGTACATAGCCCATCTATAATTTAGCCCAAACAACTACCTCTCCCCCTACTGTATTTATTTTGCTCCTTTACACCCCATTATTTTTATCTCTACTCTGCACATTCTTCCACTGCAAATCTACCATTCCAGTGTTTTACGTGCTATATTGTATTTACTTCACCACCATGGCCTTTTTTTTGCCTTTACCTCCCTTATCTCACCACATTTGCTCACATTATATATAGACTTATTTTTCTACTGTATTATTGACTGTATGTTTGTTTTACTCCATTTGTAACTCTGTGTTGTTGTATGTGTCGAACTGCTTTGCTTTATCTTGGCCAGGTCGTAATTGTAAATGAGAACTTGTTCTCAACTTGCCTACCTGGTTAAATAAAGGTGAGATAAATAAAATAAAATAAAAAATGCACTGTAAGGTGACCGATAAATCCAATACCTGTTGTATTCGGCGCATGTGACAAATAAAATTGGATTTGATTTGAAAATTGTTAAACAAATCCAAATATATGTTAGATTTTAGATTCTTCAAAGTATCCATTCTTTGCCTTGATGACAGCTTTACAAACTCTTGGCATTCTCTCAACCAGCTTCATAATAAATGCTTTTCCAACAGTCTTGAAGAAGTTTCCACATATGCTGAGTCTTGTTGTCTGCTTTTCCTTCACTCTGCGGTACAAGTCATCCCAAACCGTCTAAATTGGGTTGAGGTCGGGTGATTGTGGAGGCCAGGTCATCTGATGCAACACTCCATCATGCTCCTTGGTCAAATAGCCCTTACACAGCTGGATGTCTGTTTTGGGTCATTGTCCTGTTGAAAAACAAATGATAGTCCCACTAAGCGCAAACCAGATGGGATGGCGTATCGCTGCCAAATTCTGTGGTAGCCATGCTGGCTAAGTGTGCCTTGAATTGTTTTTATAAATCACAGACAATGCCACCAGCAAAGCACCCCACACCATCACACCTCCTCCTCCATGCTTCACAGTGGGAACCACACAGGCGGAGATCATCACCTACCCTACTCTTACAAAGACATGACGGTTGGAACCAAAAATCTCAAATTTGGACTCATCAGACCAAAAGACAGATTTCCACTGGTTTAATGTCCATTGCTCGTGTTTCTTGGCCCAAGAAAGTATTTTCTTCTTATTGGTGTCCTTTAGTAGTGGTTCCTTTGCAGCAATTTGAGCATGAAGGCCTGATTCACACAGTCGCCTCTGAACAGTTGATGTTAAGATGTGTCTGTTACTTGAACTCTGTGAAGCATTTATTTGGGCTGCAATCTGAGGTGCAGTTAAGTCTAATGAACTTATGCTCTGCAACAGAGGTAACTCTGAGTCTTCCTTTCCTGTGGAAGTTCATTTGATTTGTTGAAAACCTTTTTGGTTACTACATGACTCCATATGTGTAACTTCCTAGTTTTGATGTCTTCAATATTCTACAATATTAGTACAAAAATAGTACAAATAAAGAAAAATCCTGAAATCAGTAGGTGTCTCCAAACTTTTGACTGGTACTTATATTGTACTGTGAAATATATGCATTTAGTTAGATATGAAATTATAATGAAATTATATATTACCCCTTTTGATTAGCTGATGAAATCTGATTAACTATTTTGATTGTGAAGTTAATCAGAGAAGCAGCTCGCCGCTTATTCATGTATTCCCATATCCGCATATCTTAGAATGAGCAATAACTGTGTCTCTTACCGACAGCCTTGAGGGAGGCGTACTTATTGAGCTCTTTCCCAGGTTGCTGTTGCTCATAGGGGCTAGTGATCTGTCCCAGGGAAGGGTAGGGGTGGGGAGGAGACCCTAAGCCTGGCATTAGTGATGATCCTGGACCCACACTGTTCATCTGGTTAGCCTCTGTAGGGAGAGAAAGGGAAAGATGGCAGGTGTCAGTTTGGCAGAAAAAGTAAAAAATGTCATTAAATATTGATGTTCCATCTGAGTGATTGAGATTATGGGCCCATATAAATGCTACAATGTATTTAGAAGTGAGTCAATTCGATTGTGCACTGTTGTATTGTTTTCCCACTTAAGTGAGGCAATATTTTTTACATTTCACTGCAGTGGGCTAAATCAGGGTCACACAGTGCTTCGGACTTAATACAAAACCTAGAATACATAATATAGAATGCCCACCCCAACTCACGCCCTGACCAAACTAAAACAGAGACATAAAAAAAGGAACTAAGGTCAGGACGTGACAAATCAGTGATTCTTCCTTCCTGTCAGTGGTGAGATGTAAGATCTGGTGTCTCCCAGGAAAGCTGTGGAAGTCGAGACCTGCTAGACCCCATGTAGGCAGCTTACACTATCTCATTGACCTGCCAACACAATTGTTATAGTCTCTTCATGTTAGCCCTGGGATACAAATCATTAACCGTCCATCGCTCCAAGCTAGATGGCCCCTCTAGCCAGCTCACTGTGCTAATCCTCTCCCAATCGAATCTCTTTGGTTTCCTCCAAACAAGCCTCAGCCAAAACCAACAGCAGCGTAGCTCAGCCCCCAGCTGATATGTCTCTCAATCGGCCTGATCGAAATCAATTTGACAGATGGATAAGAATGGACAGAGGTAATTGCTTCGGATCCTTGGTAACATTGCACCCCGTGCTGGTTGGCCCTCCCTGGGGACTCAGCTGGAGAGAGAGAGTGTGATGACTGCTCTTTATAAAATGGTACTAATCCAGCATCCAGCATCCAGACATCTGCTTAATTGAGGAGTGCATGGAACCATGGCAAATTGACTGGCCCCCTGCCTGCTGGCATGGCAGAACAACCAGATGTTGTGGGCATCATTTTCAACTGGCCCTGCAGGACCCAAAGGAGGTCAGAAGACAGCAGACTGCACCCACGGCCAGGTGTCAGTTTGGGGGACGGTGAATGCCACCTTAATAACTCCAGCAATACTACAGTAGCTATCTACAGTAGAATATCAATAACGTAAAGTTAACTAATAGCTCAATATTGATATTGTGTGTAATAGCAGAGTTCTATAAAATGCATTCCCCCAGTTTGGCTGTAGCAGTTACTGATTGGTCAAGGTAATACTGTACATCCATTCAGCCCATGTTGTTGTTGTATCCGTATTCATGTTGCACATGTAAACATAAGTCTCTTCCATTACTGATGTCCACAGCCCACTGTGAGGAACAATACCAGGACCTTGAGAGAGTAGAGTCATTGTAGTAGACATTGTAAGTGACCATAAACTGCTGCTTGGGCATGTTGAGAACACTAATGAGTTTTCAAAGTACAAGCAATCTGTTGAGCAGCGAATTGAACCTATGGCACGAAATTCTGTTAGTAACAATAGCTTCCTATGTATGACCACATATTCAACAAGTAAAATAGAATGGTCCAGCACTGCTTGAAGGTCTGGATTCATTCAAAGGCTACTACAAATTGTAAATATCTTCTGTTAGAAAATGGGAAAATAATGATCTGACTTCTTATGGGCCCTGTGTGTGTTATTCTTATGGGCCCCGTGTGTGTTATTCTTATGGGCCCTGTGTGTGTTATTCTTATGGGCCCTGTCCTACATTAGATATTCATTCGTCTACAATCGTTTTGATTTTCACAACACCATCAATAAGTAACTGAGTAATATAGAAGCAATATTAAGTAACTGTTTATTATTATTATGATTAATCAAAAGACATAGGTTGTTCTATTATTATTTATAGTGAACAAGTATTCATTAAAGAGAGTAAATGAAAAGGAGTTACCTTGACTGTACCATTGAGACTGAGATAAATGAAGAACTATAAACGTCTGCTTTAGAAAATAGAGATGACAACCTCCAGTTCATTACTCATCTCACAGATGTAAACGTTCAGTAGTAGAAGACCTGGCACCATTTACTCCAGTGTGAATGCTTTTTTAATATATAATTGTTGTGTTCTTACTACGACACAAACAGTAATAAATGATACTTGAAAGAGCGATAACGTTGACATGACTTTATCGTTCAAACTCAAGTTCAAGCACCGTGCATTAATGCGCAGGCGCAGTACTCAATTAGCATCAATGCTCTAGGTTCCTCAATAACAACATACAGTAGTGCTTATGATAAAAGTGGTATAATAGTATCACAATATATCATACTTAACAAGGATTCCAGAATTCAATCATATCTGCAGTGTGACCACCCTCCTTTCCCCAGTGTCACGTTCTGACCTTTATTTCCTTTGTTTTGTCATTATTTAGTATGGTCAGGGTGTGAGTTGGGGTGGGCAGTCTGTTTGCTTTTCTATGATTTGGGTATTTCTATGTTTCGGCCTAGTATGGTTCTCAATCAGAGGCAGGTGTCATTAGTTGTCTCTGATTGAGAATCATACTTAGGTAGCCTGGGTTTCACTGTGTGTTTGTGGGTGATTGTTCCTGTCTCTGTGTTTGCACCAGATAGGGCTGTTTTGGGTTTTCACGGTTCTTGTTTTTCTATTCAGTTGTTCATGTGTCCATTTTCGCATTAAAAGAACCATGGACACTTACCACGCCGCATATTGGTCCTCTGATCCTTTTCGCCTCTCCTCTTCGGAAGAAGAGGAGGAAATCCCTTACACTAGTCATGATGATCAAAACAGGCTGTCAACTTGTAAGTTACACATAATAACTGGCCGTGATCGATGACATATTTGCGGAGGCACACTGAGGCCAATTAACAACTTAACGACTCCTTTTACAAGTCAACATTTTCTGAGAGCAGATTTCTCTGGCAAGTTTACACTTCAGTAGATTGGGAGGAAAAAAGGTGAAAAGGACATACAATCCCCCATTACTTATGCCCCAAATCTTACCAAGCAGTTTGCATAATAGGACTCACATCTTGTTTTAACTGTATGCTACTGTACACCGGCATCTCTCTGCTGCACTGATGGTACGAGGGGAGAATACAGACATGACGATCACAGAGTAGACATGTTTGAAATGATAAAATACAGGCTAAGTCAAATAAATTGTCTTATCTGTAAGAACTGTTGCATTATAATACCTCATTTTATTGTTGCCATGCAACGTCTAATCAGGCACACACACCACAGTGTGAAAAGCAAAGAGCCTATTTTGCTCGGTTTCATGTTAGTTAGTTGATAAGGAGGTCAGTGGATGTGGAACCCTGTTTTTCAGTGCTGCAACTAGTACAAAATATTCCATTCTAATTAGCTCCACAGCTAATATACTAAATACATTTGCATTTACACATTTAGCTGAACACTATCATCTGCTTTGGACAGTGGACAATGAGCCGTGAAAGAAATGGATAAAAAGAAAATCAAATCTAGGCTAAAATGGTTCTGTCTGACGGTGAAAAGACTGATGCCAAGTGGACTGAAATAGATGTTCTGATTTGAAACAGGGTCTTGGTAGCAATGACCATTCGTCAGGGAAGAGATGTCAGCTATCGCTGAAATGTCACCAGAGCTTTTGTTCTCCTCGTCTTCCTGGCTGGCAGGCAATTTGATTGGATTCTTCTAGTCTATTTTTCCCAGACAGTTACTTAATGAATATGCCAGCTTTAGTTACGCATGCTTCCTGGCTCATGACTCAGCAGCAGCCACTGGAAGGTTTCTCTTCTCCAGATGATGAACACAATCATCGCTGGATCTACAGGTCCGAAAGGCTGAAGGCAGCAGCGATGTAAGCAAAGATGTCTAATCGGACTAGTCTGACAGCCGGGCCAAGACTGCTTTAGCCAACAGCAGGTGCACTAATCAATTTTGGTTGGAGAGGAAAGAAATGATATGATAAGAAAAGTTGCATGATCTTTCAGATACTCCAAACCAAAATGTAGGAATGGATGGCTTGAACTCAATTTATCCCCAGAAAAATACAGCATCAACAGCAAAAAAATTGCAGTTCGAAATCAACTTCTGTTTACTACAAATAAATTATGAAGTTGATCCTTTGTGTTTAATTTCATGCTTATCCACAGGGGAATAAATATGAAGAATGGGAAAAGTTCATAGATACTACTCTAGCAACTTGCCCACCAGATTTGGACCTAAAGGTTCCCTGAGGGCTACTGACTATGATAATCAGAAACTTTGGAAATTCTTTTGAAATACTACACTGCCTCCTGGAAAAAAATATTCCTCCTGCTGCACAGTGGTCCCAACAGGAGACGGTTCAGGAACAACAGGGTAGTAGAGCTTTCAACAGAGGTCTGGAGGGACCCCAGCATGAATGAATGATGATTGTTGAAACGTTCCAGTGTTTTCTGTGGAAAAGGACAAGGGTTTAAAGAGGAAGAGACCATTGCACAGAACTACAATGTACTTTAAAGAGAGGAGAAAATGCTTTTGAATGGAGAATAGGGAAGATGTTTATTTTCCTTAGCGAGTCCAATTAATATGAAAGAGGATAGTGTAGCAAGAGTTAAAAAGTGGGAGGAGGGCAGTGGGAGAATAAGGTCAGGGACAGGAGGCGTGAACCAAACATGAAACAACTGTCAGCACCACTTCAAAAGGACTACTGTACTCTCCTCTCCCACTGAAAAATAAAAGATGGTACAAGTATAACATTCTAACTTTTTTAACAAGTATAAACTTTTAGCTGTTCAGAGTCCACTATGCCATGGTGCAGCCTCTCCATGATAATAAAAAATATAATAATAGTGAAATAGGCTAATTAGAGGCTAATTTCCCACCGGTCAAATAGATGTTTCCGTGCTGTGCTAATTACTTTGTAAAAGACCATGAAATGATCCGTGTTGCCTCATTAAAAGATATATACAGGGAAGCTTTACAACTCTTTCCCTACACCTGCTAATAGTGGGTCAGGTATGGTTCTGTGACTAGGTGAAAACAATGAGTGGTTTTTAAGAATCATTGTTCTCTGAAATTACCCCACCTCTGGAAATGTGGAAATCTGAAGTACAAGCTGTAACTTTGGCATTGAGCTGCTAATTTAAGGAGTAATACATCCATCCCTCCATTGTCTGTTTACAATGGATAAAATCCCATTTCATCTGCCAGGCATTGGTCCTCTTTACACACGATTTCTTCTAAATTACTGGAGTCCCACTTCAATTCACTTTCCATCTGTCTGCCACTGGTAAAAAGTGGTACATTTGTGAAAACTTTTGTAAGGTTAAAGACTCAAAGGTTGTTGCAGGATTAAGTGAATCAACACTACAGACACAGATACCTTTCAAGAACTCATAAAAAATGCAAGAGCGTATTTTGGGAGCTGGATGCCCCAAAGGGATGGATGGTACAATGGGAAGGGCACTCTCATTCACAGGTTATTTACAATTGGGGAGTGAAAGTCTGCATAAGGTTTAGTCCTAAGACCTCCAATAACATATACAGTATAATTTATTAGCAATACTTCATCATATTTGATGCACGCTTGTAGTTTCATCAGCTGTTTTGGCATTGCTTTGTTGCATTGAAATATTTCAGATTCAATAAGCATGTACAGAAAATAACCTAATACAGTATTTGCATACTTCCAATATACCTACTGCAATGAATGTGATTTCAATACTTTGCACAGTTTGTCAGTATTTGATGTTGATTTTCACAAATGAATTTGTCTAGAATAGTCAGTGTGACATTTAACATTGAGCCTCTCGCAGAAACCTACCTCTGCTAGACGGATTTACAGGGTATTAGACAGTGCGCAAGAAGAAAGTCAGTCAGTCACTCTTATTTGTCCTGATGGAAGAAGTCTATATTCCATGTAAATGTGTGTCTAGCCCTTGGCTTTTCTTCTTTATACTCATAAAGGTTGGACAAGCTGAGAGATTAATAGCCAGGCCTTGAAGATTGATGAGAAAAACATTTGACTCACCAGGGTAAATCATGACTTGACAGGTCATTTTATAGGTTGAATTTCCTCAGTTGTAATTTACATAAAATAGGCATATGCAGGGATGGAACATAACTGATCTGGGTGCAGATGATGGCATAAAAACAGTATCTGAATTCCTACAGACTGAGGAAAGCCATTGTCTGTGTAATCCAATCTGACAGGTGGAGCTCACTGTGAGTTAAAAGCAGCAGAAGAATCAATAACGCCTCCTCTCTTCTCCTCTCTCAGAGCATTGTTCACTCCTTCTCTGTGCTCTACATGCTTCCATTACCTTAAATTCATACGCATTCATCAGCTCACCTCTGAAATGTAGCCTACGCTTCCAGACTCGGGAGTGTTATTGAGGGCGACACTTCACTTTGTAAATGTTGGTGTTTATGGCTTGATTGGCAAACTAGGTGAACAGGTTTCTCTCCAGAGGCAAGTTAGACTACGCCAACTAAGTAATGGAATCTCCAACTTACAATGGCCTGTCTCCATAGTTCATACATTAACCAGTTGGCAACACCCACATGAGCAACAGTTCATACTCCCATTATTTATCTGCTGAGGGAGAACAGGCTCTGCTGCACTCACAAAAAGCCTGCATGAAATGAACATTTAATGAATTTATATGCCAGCACTATGTAAATCTAATGTATAAGCTTTGTCTTTTTGCATTACTGAATTAAATTGACGTTCCCTTATGCTAAGAGTATATTGGATGGACAACACAGTTATTCTGTCAAACGTATTAATTACAGTGACACCATTGTATGTGCTTTATGAATGGATAATTCAGTAAACAGTTAGGTAAAAATACAAGCACAGAATAACATTAAATATAGATAAAACACATTCACTATTTTGTGCATTAAGATGTAGGTGCTGTGGTCTGGGTGAACTACTTAAAATCCTGTATGATGGTGGGTTTGTGTGCACTATTTGTGATAATGGTAATCTCCATGCCACCAGTTGGGTCAAAGTTGTCCATGCATGGAAGCGTGCGTTTCATTCGTCTATAGAACAGACACAAATGTGACTTCTACACAATAAATAATATGCCCATAGCAATGCAAAAGCTAATCACTATCTGCTCATCCAAGTGCTTGCATATTGCCTTGTGCTACTTATGGTACATTAAATAAATTAGTTTAGACAAGAGAGAACTTCATTTGTATTCCATTAGTTGGAGTAAACCCTCATCTCACTTTTCAACCTTGTATCAAGCTTCTCTTCTCAGCCTGCGAGCTTGACAAGGCGTTATCATTCATGTCAGGTACCAACAAAGATATAGAACTACAGTTTTGGTATGCAGCACCAGTACTTTTAAAGGAGGTTTGGCCCTTAGGCGGAAGCTTAACTAAAGTGTCTCAAAATGATCACAGCATTCTTTTGTCTAAAACCATTCAGCAAGGCAGATATAAAATGGAAGAGGAGATACAAAATGCCCTGTTAAAAAACAGGCATGTAACTGGATATAAAGCTGATGTTTTGTAACTGTTTTCCATTCATCGTTGTAGGTAGTAGTAACCCATTTAAATACAGTTTCCTGTGTCTTGTGGGGAAAGGGCCTGCCAGACCGTCCGGCCGTGTGTGTTGGCAGCAAGGGAGAACTTTCTTCTCTTCGGCTGCCTAGAGAGAAAAGAGGCCAAGTGGCCACAGGTGCCCCTTGCTCATACAGGCAGGCCTGGAGGAGAGAGACAGGACAGTGCGTGTGGCCAAGATGGCCCCAGCAGCACACAGGACAGAAGTTGAGTGTAGCCTAGACGCCAGCCAGCCACCCACCCAGAGGAGAGGCAACTAGAGGAGAGGGAACTAGAACAAAGCCCTGTCTGTCTGAGAGGATTGTGTCATCTGTGACGGCTGACACGTGTGAGAACTCCCTCTGGACCAACCAGGCACCCACAACCCCTACAATAGAGGCCATCCTAGGGAGGCAGCCCTGGCATGGGTACACTTGGCAGTGCCAGACATGGCTAGGGGATGAGGAGGAGAACAGGCGCATGACTGTGCCCTATAGACACACTACTCTACCCCCTGCCCAGAAGTTAGTCAAAGAGACAGAAGCAAAACGCCAGGGAGAAAATAACAATTTTAGTGGAGCTGTTGTGCAGTCAAAATAAATGCAGTCCTCCCGACAATGTATTCTCAAGGCTATAATCTCAGGGATATAGCGGACTATATTCTGTATACAGGGTACAGGATTTTGTAAAGTGTTTCTGAAGGCTTTTTCTGTTGATTGGGAGAAAGGACACTTTGTATGCTAACAGGCTTTGTTGTTCTATTGTAATATCTGTCCGTTGTAGCTAGTTGATCTAATATTACAAATCCATCTGTGCTGCCCTGTTTTCCTGAATCTCACATACTACTGCAGCTGAACAAAGGGATTAATCGCCTGAACGCTTACCAACCAACTGAAGAGGGCTCAGTCACATAGCTAGTGCTGCTGTTCCTGCCGGTGCAATTATTTACCTCTCATGTCCAGTTGACAAAATTAGATCCTTGTGTGTGTGTGTGTGTGTGTGTGTGTGCACGCGTGCGCATGCGCACGTATATGAAAGCCATACCTTGATGTCCTCAAATACATCAAAGTGACAGTGATAGATTTTTCTGTGTGTGAAAACAGAGCACAACCTATTTTGTTGCAACCAGATGCAAAGCTGGCATGAACATGTAAATAACATGGGAGGTATGTTGTTGTACAACTGAGGCATTATCTACAAAGAGAGAACTACCAGACCCAGTAGAGATGTAATGCTACTGTACTACAATGACTGAAGGTCGACTGGGTATTACTATGCTGCTCCTGAACTCATGGTGCTGCTCCTGAACTCAAAGTGCTGCTCCTGAACTCATGGTGCTCCTCCTGAAATCAAAGTGCTGCTCCTGAACTCAAAGTGCTGCTCCTGAACTCATGGTGCTGCTCCTGAACTCATGGTGCTGCTCCTGAACTCATGGTGCTGCTCCTGAACTCATGGTGCTGCTCCTGAACTCAGTGCTGCTCCTGAACTCATGGTGCTGCTCCTGAACTCATGGTGCTGCTCCTGAACTCAAAGTGCTGCTCCTGAACTCATGGTGCTGCTCCTGAACTCAAAGTGCTGCTCCTGAACTCAAAGTGCGGCTCCTGAACTCATGGTGCTGCTCCTGAACTCATGGTGCTGCTCCTGAACTCATGGTGCTGCTCCTGAACTCATGGTGCTGCTCCTGAACTCATGGTGCTGCTCCTGAACTCATGGTGCTGCTCCTGAACTCAAAGTGCTGCTCCTGAACTCAGAGTGCTGCTCCTGAACTCAAAGTGCTGCTCCTGAACTCATGGTGCTGCTCCTGAACTCATGGTGCTGCTCCTGAACTCATGGTGCTGCTCCTGAACTCATGGTGCTGCTCCTGAACTCATGGTGCTGCTCCTGAACTCAGTGCTGCTCCTGAACTCATGGTGCTGCTCCTGAACTCATGGTGCTGCTCCTGAACTCAAAGTGCTGCTCCTGAACTCATGGTGCTGCTCCTGAACTCATGGTGCTGCTCCTGAACTCAAAGTGCGGCTCCTGAACTCATGGTGCTGCTCCTGAACTCATGGTGCTGCTCCTGAACTCATGGTGCTGCTCCTGAACTCATGGTGCTGCTCCTGAACTCATGGTGCTGCTCCTGAACTCATGGTGCTGCTCCTGAACTCAAAGTGCTGCTCCTGAACTCAGAGTGCTGCTCCTGAACTCAAAGTGCTGCTCCTGAACTCATGGTGCTGCTCCTGAACTCATGGTGCTGCTCCTGAACTCATGGTGCTGCTCCTGAACTCATGGTGCTGCTCCTGAACTCATGGTGCTGCTCCTGAACTCAAAGTGCTGCTCCTGAACTCATGGTCTCCTGGACTAATAAAGTCTGGTGGTTTTGAGGTTGTAAGATGCATGGTTGTGATTGTTGGGGTTTCTATTCTGACAATGACCATTTCTTTCCCAAAGCATCCATTTGTTACAAGAAACGTCTGGTCGTCTGTTGACATGAACTAACTCTGTCTTTGCTGACCTAGTAACAATTACAAAAGATTAGGAAGAACAGTAATTTTCACAAACACTATGACACGCATTGTATGATCAAAAACAGCAATATATTTTTCAGGGGGATGTGTTTCCTATGGTATTGTAGATTATGGATACTATGATGCCAATGATGCACTAATAATGCTCATGATCTAACATGGGCTGTGCTTCATCTACATTTAAATCTGTTTATAAATGTATATATTCATCATTTAGCTGGGAGAGAACTTAAACACTTACCACTTAAGAGGGGTTTGCCAGCACTTACCAACAAAGCAAAGATGACCAAAGAACCCTATTTAAAGGGTAAGTGAAGAAAGACCCCTTTGAAGCTGTGACCATTCTCAGTGGACATTAATATTAATATTACATTACTTCTGATGTGTTAGAACACCCAACAGGGCCCTCTGTGTCATTTCCCAATCACCAGCCAGCATGGAAGCAGAGTATCCTGAGTAGTGTGAGGATGTTCAGAACAAGTGATCTAAGGTATCTGCAGTAACCCTCATGTTATTGAACTACTAAAAAATGCCATTAGGCAGTCCTAAAATAAATCCTTGTCATTGGTCATACATGAGGGCATTGGGTATCTGACCGGCAGCCTAGTATGTGATAAACCTACAACTTACTTTTAAAATACATTGTTGAACGTGGTGTGTTGTTTTAATGTACTGTACAGGGAGGGATTCATGTTCATCTTTTTCTGATGACATTTTGCTGTAGGTTTAAATGTAGCTTACTAATAGCTATACTGTGACCCATCAGTGAGGCAGCCATAGGCCACAGTGCTGAAGCTCCCATCCCATCGCTAGCTGCTCCTGAACCTCCAATTTCCACCACCTACCTGTCAACATGTCGGCTGGCTGGTAATGAACGGATCATTATTCCAGGAGGGGGCACGGAAGAAAAAAAGGGGTCTCTGTTTAAAGAATGATTAATTATTCGCCTGACATGGCAGCACCAAGAACGCCTGAATTCATTAAAGTGAATAATAATCATTTCAGCTGAAGGAGAAAACTCATCTCGTAGGCATACCTTGAGGTACAGTATGCTTGATGTTCAGGGTACTATATGCCTGTGACAACCAGGCAGCCGTTTTCTGAAAGATACTACCTTGTCCACACATTTCCGTACTCTACTTTGGCGGGTTTAGATGTAAGAGGAGAAAGTGGAAGCGTTAACCCAAGGAAATGCTTATTCTACAGTTGATGTGTTGAAAACGAAGAACTATGCTGCCTATTAGGAATGTTCATTCATTATTAGTATTTCCCTCAAAGCATGATTATTATGATATTTAAGGGTGCCTCAAATGTCTATATGTATAGTTCTCCTCAGGGGAATTTCCCTAGATAAAAGTTAATTTTTATCAGTTCAATCTGAAGTTGTAAGGGGCAGAAGAAAATCAGTGTCGGCACAATTGTGTGAGATTGCCATGGATACAGGCATGCACAATCCTATAGGAGTTGACAGTGTAACAGCAAACTGCAAGTGTATAATCAGGTCCTTTTTCCACTGTGGGGAAATTAATTCAAAGTCAGATATAATGTATTCTGCATCTTAAGTTAGTGTAATTCAACAAGAATCACTTTTCTGCTCCTATCTATTTTACCTACAACAGCAAAAGTCCACGGACAGGCCATTTGGTCGTCATACCTTTGTTTCCATGGAGATGTCATGCATATTGGCACCATATGTATTAGTTCCATCATGTGACATAAGGGAATCAGAATGGAAACCACCTGAGCCATATACAGTGCCTTCAGAATGTGTTCAGACCCCTTGACTTTATACATGTTCTATTGTGTTACAGCCTGAATTAAATTCATATTTTATTTGATATATTAATCACACTTTGTATGGTGTATCAATACATCCAGGACCTACAAAGATACAGGTGTCCTTCCAAACTCAGTTGACGAAGAGGAAAGAAACCGCTCAGGGATTTCACTATGAGGCCAAGTGTGACTTTATAACAGTAACAGAGTTTAATGGCTGTGATAGAGAAAACTGAGAAAGGATCAACAACATTTCAGTTACTCCACAATGCTAACCTAAATAACAAAGAAGGAAGCCTGTACAGAATACAAATATTCCAAAACATGCATCCTGTTCACATTAAGGAGCTAAAGTAAAACTGCAAATAATGTGTCACAAAAATGTACTTTATGTCCTGAACACAAAATGTTATGCTTGGGGGAAATCCAATACATCACTGAGTACCACTCTTCATATTTTCAAGCATGGTGAAGGCTGCATTATGTTATGGGTATGCTTGTAATCGGTAAAGACAATGGAGTTTTTGAGATAAAAATAAATAAATGGAATTGAACTAAGCACAGGCAAAGTCCTAGAGGAAAACCTGGTTCAGTCTGCTTTCCAAAAGACACGGGGAGACAAATTCACCTTTCAGCAAGACAATAACGTAAAACACAAGGCCAAATATACACTGGAGTTACTTACCAATATGACAATGAATGTTCCTTAGAGGCCTAGTTACAGTTTTGACTTTAATCGGCTTGAAAATCTATGGCAAGACTTGAAAATTGCAGTCTAGCCATGATCAACCAACTCGACAGAGCTTGAAGAATATTAAAAAGAATAATGTGCAAATATTGTACAATCCTGGTGTGCAAAGTTCTTAGAGAATGACCCAGAAAGACTGACAGCTGCAATCGCTGCCAAAGGTAATTCCAACATGTATTGTGTCAGGGGTGTGAATACCTACAGTTGAAGTTGGAAGTTAACATACTGTCACGTTCTGACCTTAGTTCTTTTGTTATGTCTTTGTTTTAGTATGGTCAGGGCGTGAGTTGGGTGGGTTGTCTATGTTCCCTTTTCTATGTTGTGTTTTGTGTTTGGCCTGGTATGGTTCTCAATCAGAGGCAGGTGTCGTTAGTTGTCTCTGATTGAGAATCATACTTAGGTAGCCTTTCCCACTTGTGTTTCGTGGGTGATTATTTTCTGTTCTGTGTTTTGCTTCAACGTTCAAGACTGTTCGTGTTTGTCGTTTTTGTTCAAGTGTTCAGTATTAAATAATATATGGACACCTACCATGCTGCGCATTGGTCTGACATTTCTTACTCCTCGTCTGAGGAGGACGAAGACAAGCGTTACACCTTAGACAAATACATTTAAACTCAGTTTTTCACAATTCCTGACATTTAATCTTAGTCAGTTAGGATCACCACTTTATTTTAAGAAGGTGAAATGTCAGAATAATAGTAGAGAGAATGATTTATTTAAGCTTTTATTTATTTGATCACATTCCCAGTGGGTCAGAAGTTTGCATACACTCAATTAGTATTTGTTAGCATTGCCTTTAAATTGTTTAACTTGGGTCAAACGTTTCAGGTAGCCTTCCTCAAGCTTCCCACAATAAGTTGGGTGAATTTTGTCCCATTCCTCCTGACAGAGCTGGTGTAACTGAGTCAGATTTGTAGGCCTCCTTGCTCACACACGCTTTTTCAGTTCTGCCCACAAATGTTCTATAAGATTGAGGTCTGGGCTTTGTGATGGCCACTCCAATATCTTGACTTTGTTGTCCTTAAGCCATTTTGCCACAACTTTGGAAGTATGCTTGGGGTCATTGTCCATTTGGAAGACCCATTTGTGACCAAGCTTTAACTTTCTGACTGATGTCTTGAGATGTTGCTTCAATACATCCACATAATGTTCCTATCTCATGATGCCATCTATTTTGTGAAGTGCACCAATCCCTCCTGCAGCAAAGCACCCCCACAACATGATGCTGCCACCCCCATGCTTCACGGTTGGGATGGTGTTCTTCGCACTGCAAGCCTCCCCCTTTTTCCTCAAAACATAAAGATGGTCATTATGGCCAAACAGTTCTATTTTTGTTTCATCAGACCAGAGGACATTTCTCCAAAAAGCATGATCTTTGTACCCATGAGCAGTTGCAAACCGTAGTCTGGCTTTTTTATGGCGGTTTTGGAGCAGTGGCTTTTTCCTTGCTGAACGGCCTTTCAGGTTATGTCGATATAGGACTCGTTTTACTGTGGATATAGATACTTTTGTACCTGTTTCCTCCAGCATCTTCATAAGGTCCTTTGCTGTTGTTCTGGGATTGATATACACTTTTCAAACCAAAGTATGTTCATCTCTAGGAGACAGAACACGTCTCCTTCCTGAGCGGTATGACGGCTGCATGGTCCAATTGTGTTTATACTTGCGTACTATTGTTTGTACAGATGAATGTGGTACCTTCAGGCATTTGGAAATTGCTCCCAAGGATGAACCAGACTTGTGGAGGTCTACAATTTTGTTTCTGAGGTCTTGGCTGATTTCTTTTGACTTTCTCATGATGTCAAGCAAAGAGGCACTGAGTTTGAAGGTAGGCCTTGAAATACATCCACATGTACACCTCCAATTGACTCAAATTATGTAAATTAGCCTATCAGAAGCTTCTAAAGCTATGAATTCATTTTCTGGAATTTTCCAAGCTGTTTAAAGGCACAGTCAACTTAGTGTATATAAACTTCTGACCCACTTGAATTGTGATACAGTTAGTTATAAGTGAAATAATCTGTCTGTAAACAATTGTTGGAAAAATTAGATGTAGATGTCCTAACCGACCAAAACTATAGCTTGTTAACAAGAAATTTGTGGAGTGGTTGAAAAACTAGTTTTAATGACTCCAACCTAAGTGTATGTAAACCTCCGACTTCAGCTGTATGTAAATGAGATGCTTCTGTATTTTACTTGAAATACAATTTGCAACAATGTCTAAAAACACGTTTTTTTTTGTCATTATGGGGTATTGTATGGGTGAGAAAAAATCTATTTAATCAATTTTGAATTTAGGCTGGAACACAACAAAATGTGGAATATGTCAAGGGACATGAATACTTTCTGAAAGCACTGTATAGCATGCATGATCTGAAGCACCGGAAACCACTGTCTCTTCTTGTATAAAAGAGTGGACTTTGTATTGTGAATGTCAAAGCCCTTCGAAAAAAATGAATAGCCATGATCTAATTATAACACAGCTCTTTCATAATCAATTAAAGGTCTGACGAGGGTTAATGAAGGTTTCAAAATTTGTCTTTGAAACTAAGGCCTCATTACTTGAATGAACTTGAAGTCTACGGCCATAACAATGGGAGAAAGCTTTCCCACTGGGCACAGACATCAGTGCAACGTCTAATTTTGTCTAGGTTAGTTATCGAAATAACTTGAATTCAACATGAAATCAACCAAAAATGTCCTCCTGATAATGGATTTAGGTTCAAAGTTAAGTGAAAAAAATACTAAATTCCCTGACGTTGATGACTTTTTGCAAATCCAATCAGTTTTCCACATTGATTCAATGTCATTACATTTTAATATTGGGGTTGAAATTACTTGGAAACAATGTTGAATCAACCCGTTTTTGCCCAGTGGGTTGCTTAAAATCATATTGTACAATTACAAAAAAGCACAATATGCAGATAAAAAGGCCAAGGAAAAAAACTATTATTTTTAATGATATCTTGATATTGACACAAGTAAGCCTTTCACCATGCTAATGAGTATCTTTCAATTGAATCCTCAATGCAGCAAGTGTTCTGTGTAATATAACATCAGATTGAAAACCCAGGAGGAGATGTTGCTCAAACACATGCAGCCTCACATTAACCTAATTACTTGTGCTGCCACCTCTTCAGAGCGCTACTATCTCACAAGACACAGTTCACACACAGACAGTCCTCATTGGTAGTCAATGCATGCCATGGGGTGTCACATATACCATGGGGCAAAGAAGTATTTAGTCAGCCACCAATTGTGCAAGTTCTCCCACTTAAAAAGATGAGAGAGGCCTGTAATCTTCATCATAGGTACACTTCAACTATGACAGACAAAATGAGGGGGAAAAATCCAGAAAATCACATTGTAGGATTTTTTATGAATTTATTTGCAAATTATGGTGGAAAAAAAGTATTTGGCCACCTACAAACAAGCAAGATTTCTGGCTCTCGCAGACCTGTAACTTCTTCTTTAAGAGGCTCCTCTGTCCTCCACTCGTTACCTGTATTAATGGCACCTGTTTGAACTTGTTATCAGTATAAAAGACACACGGGGGGACCTAGTGAATGACCTGCATAGAGCTGGGACCAAAGTAACAAAGCCTACCATCAGTAACACACTACGCCACCAGGGACTCAAATCCTGCAGTGTCAGACGTGTCCCCCTGCTTAAGCCAGTACATGTCCAGGCCTGTCTGAAGTTTGCTAGAGAGCATTTGGATGATCCAGCAGAAGATTGGGAGAATGTCATATGATCAGGTGAAACCAAAATTGAACTTTTTGGTAAAAACTCAACTCGTCGTGTTTGGAGGACAAAGAATGCTGAGTTGCATCCAAAGAACACCATACCTACTGTGAAGCATGGGGGTGGAAACATCATGCTTTGGGGCTGTTCTTCTGCAAAGGGACCAGGACGACTGATCCGTGTAAAGGAAAGAATGAATGGTGTCATGATTTTGAGTGAAAACCTCCTTCCATCAGCAAGGGCATTGAAGGTGAAACGTGGCTGGGTCTTTCAGCATGACAATGATCCCAAACACACCGCCCGGGCAACAAAGGAGTGGCTTCGTAAGAAGCATTTCAAGGTCCTGGAGTGGCCTAGCCAGTCTCCAGATCTCAACCCCATAGAACATCTTTGGAGGGAGTTGAAAGTCTGTGTTGCCCAGCAACAGCCCCAAAACATCACTGCTCTAGAGGAGATCTGCATGGAGGAATGGGCCAAAATACCAGCAACAGTGTGTGAAAACCTTGTGAAGACTTACAGAAAACATTTGACCTCTGTCATTGCCAACAAAGGGTATATAACAAAGTATTGAGATAAACTTTTGTTATTGACCAATTACTTTTTTCCACCATAATTTGCAAATAAATTCATTAAAAATCCTACAATGTGATTTTATGGATTTTATTTTCTCATTTTATCTGTCATAGTTGAAGTGTACCTATGATGAAAATTACAGGCCTCTCTCATCTTTAAGTGGGAGAACTTGCACAATTGGTGGCTGACTAAATACTTTTTTGCCCCACTGTATGGACATAAGCCTCAGACTAGATTAGATACCCTGCATAATTCACATCCAGTGGAATAGCCTGTCTAAGTGAGAGCTTCGGCTAGCGCAGTGTGCTTGCTTTACATGTGTGATAATGAGATTCATTCACCAGAATAACACTCTTCAGGTGCTTCAGCCCAAAGGGTTTTATTCCATTCCGATTGTATTGATGCTGTATGAGGCAAATTTGAAAATCTATTTGAACTAAATTATCTCCCTTGTTCTGATTTTATCTTTTATTTTTTTTACCCCACTATGGCAACCCTGATTATGCTCTCTAGTCTAGTGGATGAGGTTTCTTAATAGTCTTGCTGAGATACCATGCTACCATAAAAGGCTCTGTCAATTTCCTGACTTGATGTCTGTCTACTAAGCTGCACACAGTGGGTTACCTCATTCAAAACAATCACACACTGTGTTGCTGCCTGAGAGTATGTGCCTGCCACCAGTCAGACTCAGCACTCGTGACTTTAAGCACTTTAATGGTATTTCAGACTGGAGAACCTAAGTAATGTAAAGTGTTTTTTAGTCCCAGTGCTCTATGAAATGGCCCTGCTCCCAGCACAGTCACACACCCCACTCTCTGGGTTATTACCGCTCTGCCTGCATGGAGATGGAGTCAGCTCTTTAACAGCACAACACCTGGGTGTCTCCCCTCACACACCTCCCTGTGCCTCTCCACATCTTCAACAGGGAGCTCACTGGGTGAGGCTATTCACACTGATACAATAACCCATCACATCTTCTCATGAAACAGCAAGACACTGCTCTGCCTGTGAGACTTTTTACAAGAGAACAGTCAGTGTGGGAACTAGTGTGAATAGCTGCTCAAAGAAACCTGTGCTGTCATCCCACTTTATTGAATAAGGGTCCCAGTTAGCATAACTAAACAACACTACCTCTGTTCCAATACAGCGCACACCTTAATAGTGATCAACTGCTCCTTCTGATTCCATAATGCCCACATTATGCCAAACCAATAAAAAACAGTGTGTTGAATTCTAGTGGAATCACACACATTGCTTTCACCCAATCCCTGGCCTTCTAAGGACACCTGAAAAGCTCTGTCACACTAAATTACACATCCCTTTTGTGTGCCAACACAGTGGAGATTGAAGAGGTCCTTGTTGCTTCAACTTGTTGTGATGGACTAAGAGATATAGTGTTGTGCTATGAGGAGGTGGGAGGGCCACTGACAAAGGAAGAGATTACCCAGAACCCACCTCTCCACTCATCTAACCTCTCCAATCCACAGTGCTATTGTGTGAAAACGTATGGATCCTTCCCAATACTGTGAGGAGAGACAATGCCAATGTGTGTCCATGCAGCCCACCTGATTGCAGAACTGGGTCTCCAATCCCTTTGGTAATTCCTACCCAAGGGATGGGAGAGAAATATGCCAGCTCTTCACGTGAATACAAGCAACAAGCTTCAATTATCAGTGGAAACTACATTCAGCTACACTCAAGAATCTAAGTGGAGGCTCTTGACCCAGAGCTGCCTCATCCACTTCAGTTTTTGACAACAAACAAAAAACACACTGCTGCCATATGCTTATGACGTCAACATAAAACTAGTATTCCCATTATCATTCTCTCCAAGTCCAATTTCTCCGTCTCACACAAACAAACAGCTTGTTTTTCATGTCATACATTGACACTCCTTTTCGGCATGAAAAATGCACTACCACAAGTAAACATGTCATTTTACTTCTCTCCAACAACAGACGGCATGCATTACAATCACTTTCAAACAAGCAAATGGGGAAAAGTCTGTCCATTGCCATTAGTGACTAAAGCCTAGACTTTGTGATTGCAACTGGCAGCCTGAGACATGCAATCCATAATAAAATAATACATCCGGCATCATCCATGTGTGTGTGTGTGTGTGTGTGTGTGTGTGTGTGTGTGTGTGTGTGTGTGTGAGTGAGTGAGTGATTTCTTGCGGGTCTGTGTATAGATGTGTGCCTGCCTGTTTGGGAGAGACTAAAAAGAGAGGGATGAGAAAGAAAGAGCCAGTTGTAAGAGATGGAGAGCAGCGCAAGACTTATACTACTGTTAGTCAGCGGCGGATGATGATGATAATTATCCCAGTGTGTTAAATGATTACTGAGGCTGTGAGTAATTGCTTCAGCAGCTCACAGGACTCTCCAAAATGGACTTCTTTCACAACTCTCTTATCTGGAGCAGCTAAATCAGGCGAGCCAGGAAGGCAAAGGGTGGTGGTGAAGAAAGCCTTTTGAATTTCACAGCTGCCTCACTACAACCACAAAGACCAATCGGAGACTGTTGGGCACTCCAATAGGACTCCAGCATAGAATTGATGAAAATAAAAATGTCAACGTTCTCTTGCGTGATAAGGTTTACTGGTGGTGGCTGTTTGAAACATTGTGTGTGTGTGTGTGTGTGTGTGTACTGAGGTAAAGACTGTGCATGATTTGTCTGATCACAGCAGTCAGACCCTCAGGCTTCTGCAGATGGCATCCTGTTTATACCATCTCTGTATCTCAATCATGACCATACCCAATTCATTGCAGAGCTACACATAATACACTATGCATCTTACCATTAGTTGTACTTTCCAATGTGTATCAAACTATTGTTATAGTGGCTATTCTCTATGAAATGAGACACTGGATGGAAGAGGCCGACTTACGGAGACTGTTCGCAGGTACCCTGTTGGCTTGCATGTTGTCATAGTGCTGTCCATGCACTCCAATGTCTTCTGAGTGTTCTCCTGGACCAGGCTGGCGCATCACCTGGGCTAGAGCCCTGACAAAACACAAACACCTCAATCAGCTGGTTCACTCAATAATAAAGCATGACATGGAAATCAAAATAGCTACGAAAACTAGATAAATTACAGCAGCTCAAACGCTGTAAACCTCAATATGTATCTGATATTTATCGGAAATCCTTACAGGTCTTAATGTTTGACTAATGTAGATTCAATCAAATCAATTACTCTCATGCTTGTAGATGAACTACCAATGACCAATTATCATATGCTCAATGGGTTTTCATTGATATGCACAGTACCATTTATGCTATATTGAGTTAGTGGGATCACCTTCCTTTATGCATTGATACTATAGTTGAGAAATATGACAAATCACAATAGGGATCACAAGGTATGTTGAGACAAAGGCAGCCCACTGAGCACAGACGTCATTTCAACGTCTAATTTTGATTTACTTTTGGTTGAGTTGTCAATTAATGTAAGTTCAACGTGAAATTAAAGGTCATCACATTGAATATTTTTGTTGAAATGACATGGAAACAACATTGAACAAAATAACCTTAAGTTCGCTTCCCCAAAAAAAGAACAATGAAGCTAATTAAAATTCTGAAATCTAGGGCAGTGAGATAATTAAAAACAATTGCAGGTGTAATGGAGTAAAAAAGTGGCTTTTAATGGCATCATGTTGGTAGATGACATCAAGGGAGATGAGAGCATGGCTCATCACACACTATTACCTACAACACATCTGGTTTTACCAGGACGTAGTGAGCATGGCTCATCACACACTACTACCTACAACACATCTGGTTTTACCAGGACGTAGTGAGCATGGCTCATCACACACTACTACCTACAACACATCTGGTTTTACCAGGACGCAGTGAGCAATGCTCATCACACACTATTACCAACAACACATCTGGTTTTACCAGGACGCAGTGAGCATGGCTCATCACACACTACTACCTACAACACATCTGGTTTTACCAGGACGCAGTGAGCAATGCTCATCACACACTATTACCTACAACACATCTGGTTTTACCAGGACGCAGTGAGCATGGCTCATCACACACTACTACCTACAACGCATCTGGTTTTACCAGGACGCAGTGAGCATGGCTCATCACACACTACTACCTACAACACATCTGGTTTTACCAGGACGTAGTGAGCATGGCTCATCACACACTACTACCTACAACACATCTGGTTTTACCAGGATGCAGTGAGCAATGCTCATCACACACTATTACCAACAACACATCTGGTTTTACCAGGACGCAGTGAGCATGGCTCATCACACACTACTACCTACAACACATCTGGTTTTACCAGGACGCAGTGAGCAATGCTCATCACACACTATTACCTACAACACATCTGGTTTTACCAGGACGCAGTGAGCATGGCTCATCACACACTACTACCTACAACGCATCTGGTTTTACCAGGACGCAGTGAGCATGGCTCATCACACACTACTACCTACAACACATCTGGTTTTACCAGGACGTAGTGAGCATGGCTCATCACACACTACTACCTACAACACATCTGGTTTTACCAGGATGCAGTGAGCAATGCTCATCACACACTATTACCAACAACACATCTGGTTTTACCAGGACGCAGTGAGCATGGCTCATCACACACTACTACCTACAACACATCTGGTTTTACCAGGACGCAGTGAGCAATGCTCATCACACACTATTACCTACAACACATCTGGTTTTACCAGGACGCAGTGAGCATGGCTCATCACACACTACTACCTACAACGCATCTGGTTTTACCAGGACGCAGTGAGCATGGCTCATCACACACTACTACCTACAACACATCTGGTTTTACCAGGACGTAGTGAGCTCATTATTATTCAGTATAGAGTTCTCAATCATTCAGAATGAAAAGTATGGCATTTTGATGGAATCTCAAGACATCAGCGCAATTGGACAGGTATTCACAGTCACTCATAAATAAAATATAGTAGGCTGCACAGGTATTGCCTATGATTGCCAATCAAATTGTGGTCAGAAGAACTGACTGATCATGTATATTTATTCTATATTTTAACACTTCCCACTAGGCAAAAACTGAATGGATCATGAATCAATGTTGTTTCCATGTGTATGTGACCAATACAATTTGATTTGATTTGATTTCAACCAACAAATCTATGTGATGTGGGGAAAAATGACTGGATTTGAAAAAAGTCATCAAGGTAAGGAAATTTCGTATTTATTTCACCCAACTTTTCACCGAAATGTTTTTTTGATTTTTGTTGTTGATTTCAACCAAATGTAAATCGAAACTAGAAGTTGAACTGACGTCTGTGTCCAGTGGGTTATCACCTATTTTAACAAAACAGCATCTTTAATGCATCTAAATATTTTTAAGAAACTTCTGACACCCAAATAAAAGTTACATTCCTGCATTCATTTCGGCTATCCAAAGTTGTTACTGCATTGCGCACAGGGACTGCTGATGTTGTTTACTGTACACACACCTTGACATGTTTTCTCTGTGTGGACGGTGCGCCTTTTCAAGTCCAAGTTTTGTGAAAATCCCAACGAGGGCCATTATGGCAACAACTCCACATATGATATACACAATTAAGTTTGTTTTATCCTTTGTGGGGTCGTGAGTGGGGTCTTTTTTCTTAGGCGGGGGTCTGCCTGTCATCATCCACGGCGGGGTGTCATAGTTTTTGCAGGTGGTCTGGTCCAGCCGCGAGCTTGTAAACTCACAGCAGAATCTGAAGCCACAGGTCCCGCAGCAGTACAGGTAACTGCCGGTCTGGCACACAAACGGCGGATCCCACTGGCCCATCACATCGTAATAACCCCGGCACTTGTCCTCTGTATGCGGACTCTCCGAAACGCTATTTTTTCCGTTCAATTTTGACTCGTTAGTACCCGTTTGTACCATAATAAAGCCGTCTAGCTTCTGCCCTGGCTCCCCCTCCGCGTCGCATACAAGAACTTTCACCAAAAAGTAGCCAAGCAACAACCCCGCGCTTCTCATCATGTGCGTCCCTTTGTTACTTTTCTTCTCCACTGTAGACGAAGGAAAGGCGATGACCAGGTATCATAACAAGCTTGTACGCATAATCCAAGAACATGAAACACAGCCATCCGCGATGATTATCATGATTACGCACCGCAACTTCTGCGCGTAATTGTCCATCAGCGCACGGTGATGTTGTATGGGAATGTGTGTAAATGTTATTTCTGTTCCAATTGCTTATAACAAAAAAAATGATGAGATCTTTACACCGATGCGACAACAACACTTTTACAGTTGCTACAGGTATCTTGAATAGGTTTAGACAATTTCTCTGCGCTGCGCCACAGACATCCTCCGTTGACAGTCGGAGTCCTTATTGGTAGTTCACTCCAGGCAGTAGGAATATTACCGAACCAATTACCGAGAGAGTGGGAGAGTGGGGAAGGAAAAGGAGGTGGAGACACTTGTGGTAGGTGGGAGAGAGACAGGCAGAAAGAGAGAGATCTGATGTATGCAATCTGTTGTTTATATACAGAACAACATGCTCATGCTCAGATTTCATTTTTTTCATAGTAGCCTACTGCAGGCTACAGAAAAATATATACTGTATTCAGACAATACAATACTGTCCGAATATGTATTTATTTATATGCCTAAGAAGTCGCAGGGTGCATTTAAATGATAGAGTTGCAATGCTGCTGTTGGCTGTCAAGTCAAATGTGATTTCATGCATGTTGTATTTGACTGCTATTTGTGGCCGATATATTGCACCTTATTTGTATCATTATGTATTGTTCAATAGGCCACAACTATGAAAAAGGGATATAGCCCAAGCAAACATGGTGTGATTAGTATTGTTGTGACCTTTGTCATTGTACTGCTGTAACTGTATTGCCATTTGAGGTGATAAAATATACATAATCAATACAATTCGTCTGACTAATGCATTTGATTGGTATACCTGTACATTTTGTAATTTGAATGTATATCCCTTGATTGTACCACACACAAAAGGGTGTGGTACATA
This sequence comes from Oncorhynchus kisutch, assembly GCF_002021735.2. Lineage (NCBI taxonomy): Eukaryota > Metazoa > Chordata > Actinopteri > Salmoniformes > Salmonidae > Oncorhynchus > Oncorhynchus kisutch. The sequence goes on from NC_034179.2 coordinate 73,210,533, forward strand.
TCATTATTTCTGTAAGACTTAATTATTGAGAACAACTCCCTAGTCAAAAAATCCTAAAGGTTTCCAATAGAAAAATCCTATTACAATCCAAAAGTAAATCCTATCAGATTTTAGAACCTATCCTATAGGATTTTATTCCTATAGAATCCTATAGGGGTCCATTTGGACTGGTTCCAATAATTTTTATTTGATTGGAATCCAATGGTAGTTTTAGACTAGGGAGATGTTCTCAACATTAAAGTGCTTCAGAGGTTTCAACACTCACAGTAAAAGTCCAAAATAAATAATTGCATGATCATGCTATTTTGTGTGTGGTACAATCAGGGGAGATACAATACATTCAGAATTTCAAAATCCAGTGGTGTAAAGTACTTAAGTAAAAATACTTGAAATACTTAAGTCGTTTTTGCTGGTATCTGTACTTTACTTTACTATTTATATTTTTTGACAACTTTTACTTTTACTTCATTTCATTTCTAAAGAAAATAATGCACTTTTTACTTCAAACATTTTCCCTGACACCCAAAAGTATTTATTACATTTTGCACGCTCAGCAGGACAGGAAAATTGTCAAATTCACAGATTTATTAAGAGAACTGCCTCTAATTTGGCAGACACACTAAACACAAGCTTCATTTGTAAATGATGTCTGAGTGTTGGAGTGTGCCCCTGGCTATCCTTAAATGAAAAAAAATAAAGAAAATGGTATGGTCTGGTTTGATTAACCCTTCTTAAACAATGGCCCGCCACTATGTATAACAGCAGAGAAAACCCCCTAAATTATTTTTTTTCAACTGAAATTTGGATGAATCTTCCTAGAGTGACCCCAACATTAGAAAAAGTGAAACAACATCTTTGTCCATATTTCCATGAAAGCTGTACACCACCCTGGGTACAAAGATTGTCTTAGGGTCATTTTTGACCTGGCAGTTCTAAAACCATTTACACACCACAAAAACCACACACACACACACACACACACACACACATACACACACGCAGCATCTCTCCTCCACGACCCCACACATGACTGAAGTTCACGGACAAAAAATAAACATATTTTCAGACAAAATAAACAAAATTTCAGACAAAATAAGCATTTCTTGAAATCATTGTTTACTAATGGAGGGTCGATAAAGGTGCTGCAGATGACAGTCCCCCCAGTTCTCTCTGCTGAAGCCATGAGTGCACGTTTCAGTGGCCAACAGGTCATATATCTGATTTTTTCAGATGTCCAGGAGGAACAAGAGAACAATGATTTAGAAGAAGAGGAGGAGGTATATGAAGAAGAAGATGGGGAATAATACAAACCAGAGCAGGATGCATCATCTTCAGATGAAGAAGAAATCACCCAAGCTGAAAGAGAGACATTTTTGTCAAAGAACAGCAAAAATAATATGGTTCTTATGATAACCAGGGCAGGATGGGAGCACAAAATGTCACAAGGACGACCCCAGGGCCCACAAGACATGCAGTTGCCCATGTCCATAACATCGCCTCAACATTCTACATGTTCATCACACCAGCCATCGAAAAAATCATCCTGGAGATGACAAATTTGGAGAGTTTCATGGAGACAACTGGAAAAGGATGGAAGAGATTGACCTGCGTGCTTACATAGGGCTGCTAATCTTAGCGGGTGTGTATAGGTCCCGAGGCGAGGCTACATGTAGTCTCTGGGATACAGAGAGTGGAAGGGCAATTTTCCGTGCCACGATGCCACTGAAAGTCTTTCACACTTTCTCAAGAATGCTACGATTTGATAACCGTGTGTCAAGACCTGCAAGACGTGTGAAAGACAAACTGGCGGCCATAAGAGAGGTCTGGGAGAAGTGGGTGGAGCATCTGCAATACCTCTACAACCCTGGGCCTGAAGTAACAGTGGATGAGAAACTAGTTCCATTCAGAGGTACATTTTTATTTTCATACCTGTAATGTAAGTGATTTTCAGTGTAAATTTTTTGCTGTAATATCATTGATTTATGTGATTGTTTTCTGTGACACTGATACTAATTACTGATAGTAATCTCTTTGATCAAAAGGTCGCTGTTCTTTATTATATGCTCAGCAAGCCAGCAAAGTACGGCATCAAGACATGGGTGGCCTGTGACGCACAATCCAGCTACGCTTGGAAGATGCAAGTCTACATTGGGAAGCCGACCAGTGGAGGCCCGTAGAAAAACCTGGGGATGTGGGTTGTGCTTGATGTGACAGATGGACTGAGGGGGTACAATGTCACGTGACAATTTCCTCACCTCTTATGAACTCAGCCAGCAGCTCCTGAAGAGGAAGATCACCATGGTTGGCACAGTTAGAAAGAACAAGCCTGAGCTCCCCTCTGCACTCTTCGAAACAAGGGGGAGAGAGGCCTTCTCATCAAAGTTTGCCTTCACCCCCACCACCACTTTAGTTTCTTACCTCCCAAAGAGGAACAAGAGTGTGGTCCTCCTGAGCACACTGTACAAAACAGCTGAGTTCAATGATCGTGAGGACAGGAAGCCAGCCATCATCCTGGGCTACAACCACAACAAAGGAGGCGTGGACAACCTGGACAAGGTGATTGGAACTTACAGCTGCCGGAGGATGACTGGCCCCTGGTCATCTTCCATATTATCGTTGATGTGTCCTCATGCAATGCCTTTGTTATATGGAACAAGATCAACCCTACCTGGATGCCTGATAAGCAGAACAAGGGGAGGGTGTTCCTGGAGCAGCTGGGAAAGGCACTTGTAACCCCACACATTCAAAGAAGGGAGTGTCTCCCCCGCACAGCAGCCTCTGCAGCACTCGTGAAAGCTGTTTAGGGGGCTGAATCTTGTCCTGATCCACCTGAGGCTGCAGCTGGGGCAGGCAAGAGGAGGAGATGCCAATTCTGCCCCCAAAGAAGGACCTTAAAACAAACACTATGTGCTGCACATGTGAGAAATAAAGTGGGACAAAAAAGTATTTAGTCAGCCACCAATTGTGCAAGTTCTCCCACTTAAAAAGATGAGAGAGGCCTGTAATTTTCATCATAGGTACACTTCAACTATGACAGACAAAATGAGAAAAGAAAATCCAGAAAATCACATTGTAGGATTTTTTATGAATTTATTTGCAAATTATGGTGGAAAATAAGTATTTGGTCATAACAAAAGTTTATCTCAATACTTTGTTATATACCCTTTGTTGGCAATGACAGAGGTCAAATGTTTTCTGTAAGTCTTCACAAGGTTATCACCCACTGTTGCTGGTATTTTGGCCCATTCCTCCATGCAGATCTCCTCTAGAGCAGTGATGTTTTGGGGCTGTTGCTGGGCAACACAGACTTTCAACTCCCTTCAAAGATTTTCTATGGGGTTGAGATCTGGAGACTGGCTAGGCCACTCCAGGACCTTGAAATGCTTCTTACGAAGCCACTCCTTTGTTGCCCGGGCGGTGTGTTTGGGATCATTGTCATGCTGAAAGACCCAGCCACGTTTCATCTTCAATGCCCTTGCTGATGGTAGGCCTTGTTACTACTTTGGTCCCAGCTCTCTGCAGGTCATTCACTAGGTCACCCCGTGTGGTTCTGGGATTTTTGCTCACCGTTCTTGTGATCATTTTGACCCCACGGGGTGAGATCTTGTGTGTAGCCCCAGATCGAGGAACATTATCAGTGGTCTTGTATGTCTTCCATTTCCTAATAATTGCTCCCACAGTTGATTTCTTCAAACCAAGCTGCTTACCTATTGCAGATTCAGTCTTCCCAGGCTTTTGCAGGTCTACAATTTTGTTTCTGGTGTCCTTTGACAGCTCTTTGGTCTTGGCCATAATGGAGTTTGGAGTGTGACTGTTTGAGGTTGTGGACAGGTGTCTTTTATACTGATAACAAGTTCAAACAGGTAGCATTAATACAGGTAACGAGTGGAGGACAGAGGTGCCTCTTAAAGAAGAAGTTACAGGTCTGTGAGAGCCAGAAATCTTGCTTGTTTGTAGGTGACCAAATACTTATTTTCCACCATAATTTGGATCGTTTCCATACAACGTACAATGTATAAACATCAAACATGTTTTCGTAATAACGTCATCTATTAACTTTTAATAACAAAACAAGAATGACATACATTTTCATATTCCATCTATCGTCATGACCACCATTGTGGCTGATGGAAACCATTGTTCCAAAGTCCCTTTATTTCATGTTCAATGTTCTGAGGCTGGTTCTCCATAGTAACAGGACAAAGGAATTTGTCTGTGGCCTGAGATTTAACAGGGACGTGAGGGGTCATAAAACCCCCACATCTTCAGACCCCTAGATCTCTCCTCCTCTGTTGGGGTTGAGAGATAATCTGTAGGGTTGTGGTCTCCTGTAACCTGACCTGATCAGGACAGTCATGACATATAACAATTTGGTACTTTTTCCACCCCTGCCAAAATGTACAGTCATTCAAATCAAATGCATTCACAAAAGTGTGCCCCTAACCGATAGGATTCTATTTTAGAATCCTATAGGAGTACAATAGGACTAGTTCCAAAATCTGATAAGATTTCTTTAGGGGGGGGAATCCTATACTGTAGGTCAAATGTTAATTTTTTTTAACATGTTTTTTTTAGTAGATGAGAGTTATTATTATTTTTACAGGACAGATGTACGTAGAGGTATGGAGACAGATATAGAGAAGGGTACAGAAAGTGCTTAAGGGCACAGACAGTCAGCCGAGCCTTGGCTCAAACCCCTGTCGCCGAGGAGGCATATGGTCCGGAGTCGGGAGCTTAGACCGCTACAACAGCACGCTGATAGGACTTATCAGTGAGATTATGATCCATTAAGAATTCAATGTTTTTTTTCTCCTATAGGATTTCTATTGATTTTGTCGATTGCAATTGTATAGATAGGTAGGGAGGGAGGGAGATGAGTGGTACAACCCTGGGAGGAAGGAGTTGGGGGGTCTCATTATCTTCAGGTTGTTCTTGTCCTCTACTTTTCCCAACATAAAGAAGGGAAAGGGAACATTCTGGTTTTTGTATGCAGAGCTGACTATTATATATCAAATGACAGAAATGCTCTTATCTTTGTGTTACTGTACCTAAAAATGTAATTTCCTTCTAGTTTTTATTTTAATGTAAGCACTGTAGAGATACTGTGCATTCAAAATGTTGTGTTATTATAACATTGTATGTAGCATTGTATGTTATATTGTAATGTCTAAATCAAAGACAAGAAGTTGCCTGGAAAAGAATCTAATCGAATATACTTAAATCTACCGATAGGATTGCAAGAATCCTATAGGATCCAACAGGATCACTTTTGATTTCCAATAAGAAAAATGTAGTCCAATAGGATTCCGACACTATCATTGTGTAATTATCAGAATCTAGGTCTTTTGGGTGTAACTATCATTACATGGGCTTTGGGTGCATCGTCATCATAGCAGTTGGACACCAAAGGATATTTTAGGAAGGTTTCATTACTTGGACTTTGTAATTGATTTGTAAACTACTGCTGTGGAGCTGTGACATGATTTCCCAAGATAACAGTAGGCTACTATAGCACTTTATAATTCAGGTTGAATTGAGGGTTGTCATGGGCAACGGCCGGGTCAATGAGACACTTCAAGTGGTACTTGAGAGTCACTATGGGGGATCATTGGGTACAGATATTGCCATAGAAACCAGGTGAATAATAGAAAACAATTATTATATTCCACTCTCTTTACCTTAGCAAGTTCTTCTCCAGGCTCTGTCCATTACTACATTTTTCCAGCGGGGAACCGTGAGAGCCTTCTAGGCCTTCAGAGGTCTAAGGATTTATAAAATAAAAATGTTGTATTTATATTTCATCTTTACAATAATTGCAATGAACTTAATTTCTTCCGTTTGTGTTGGAAAGAGAAGGGTTAATAGTGAAGAGAAAAAAATATCCAATCAGGATTTTCTTTGGTGGTCTTTGGGTTGAAAAATCTAGCTAGCTCAGCCAGCCATTGACTAGGCCTTCAGAAGCTGGAAAGAAGGTCTCTGCCATTCAACACTGACAGCGCAAGATAAAATAATCAGTGGCTCGAGCGGTAGATTTCCTGAGCTAGTAACTTTAGCTAGCTTGTGTTGTAGTGTGATAATGTTATCTAGCTTGTGTTGTAGTGTGACAATGTTAGCTAGCTTGTGTTGTAGTGTGACAATGTTAGCTAGCTTGTGTTGTAGTGTGACAATGTTAGCTAGCTTGTGTTGTAGTGTGACAATGTTAGCTAGCTTGTGTTGTAGTAGTGTAACAATGGTGATGGAGGCTGCAGCAGCTGTTATCAACTTCAAGGTGGACGCTGTTGCTAATTTGTTAGCATCACCATTTCAAGATTAACTTTCAAACTTCTTTCAAATTTTGTTTACAAATGATCATCATCTGGTGAGTGGCACTGTTTTTTGTTGCAGCTCGCTTGCTATTAGCTATCCCTTTGAAAATAATGACTGAAACATTGTTGCATTTAAACGTTAGATCACAGTTGAGTGGAATGAACATTATAAAATATATTCGCAATGGGAAGTAACAGCTGATTTGTTCATTTCATTTTGACCTACTAGAGTGAATGTTCTGCTTATTCTTTAACATTATTTGATGCTGTGTGTGACTGCTGTCGCCTGTTTATCAGCCCGGTCTATGTGTTTGACGAAAACTCTCTCTCCTTCAGCGCCATGGAGTGCACAGGTATTACGGTCGCTGTCTTTTCAGCACCATGAGCCTGTCACCTTTGAGGTGACACTGTTGTTGTTGCTATTGGTGTTAATGTGATTCATGGGTTGTTTAAACAGTGTGTCCTTTGTTTTGATGGTCACACAATTTCATGCGTTGTGTCCATGCTGGTTCTGTCTCTGTGTGCGCGGCAGCCCAAAGCATAGCCAGGCCTGTTTGTTTCATTCACAATGTCATCAAAAAGCATTGCTTTGTTTTTGCTAGAACTAGAATGGTCCGAATACAGAACATAACACGTGGGGCGCATTCAGTGATGCTGTGTTTTCTGTTATTTTCTTGATTTTTGAGTTTGATACAAGGTATTGGAAGATTTTTGGTTCCTCTGAAGGCCTAGTTCCTGTCTTATAGTCACGTTTCACCACTGCATTTGTCTTAAACTTGAAGAAATGGCTGATGTAAGTGTAACAGTTTAACTTTAGTCCGTCCCCTCGCCCATACCCGGGCTCAAACCAGGGACCCTCTGCACACATCAACAACTGACATCCACGAAGCATCGTTACCCATCGCTCCACAAAAGCCACGGCCCTTGCAGAGCAAGGGGAACAACTACTTCAGGTCTCAGAGCGAGTGACGTCACCGATTTCAACGCTATTAGCGCGCACTGCCGCTAACTAGCTAGCCATTTCACATTGGTTACATAAGGTTGTAACACCAAACCTACTACTTATTGTGAGTTCAATCGTCAATGTACTCTAATTCCCCATTTGTAATTAAAAGGACATTGATAAAAGATCAGTTGCAAATGTGACAATCTGGGTTCATATCCTGGTCTTACCACAATAAGCTTTACTGTTGGGCTTGGGGAGCTAGAACAAGCTCATCTCATGTGTTCACTGAACCACCTGTTTTACAGTCTTGAGCTAATGTAGTAACAGTAGTCAATGTAATTAATGACATGCAAATAATAATAATTGAAAAAGCATTTCATAAAACATTTTCATAATGGCTTATTTTCATAACAGGCTTTTAAGAAAATGAGACCATTTCCTATTGCTAGTTGTTATTTCTAATAATATTTCAAAGTACTACATTCCTACTACATTCCTACAGTACTACTAAATTTCAGGTTAAATGAATCTTTCTTATGCAGCATGTTACAAATCCATTATGTTTTGCAAGTAATTGAACAACAAGGGCACAACCTGAACTATGAGCGATCAAGGGCCTCGTTTATAAACATTGCGGAAATACAAAATATACCCCAAACCATGCATGCGCCACTTTTCCCACAAAAGTTGGCAAAACTGAACTCAGAGTGAGAATGTCCTTAGCTCCACGCAAACTTTAGACATTGCTAAACGTATTGTAAGCAGTGATGGCTCGTCCATTAGGGTATTATTAGGGGCAGTGCCACACTTGAGATTGGTCAACAAAAAGGTCAACATATATTTTTCAACAAAATATATATTATATCATTTAAGGATTATGTTTAAAATGTCCATAGAAGTGTTGTTAATTTCTGTACAGCTGCTCAGTTACCTACTGCTCTGCTATCAGACAGCAGCTTCGGGCATTTGGCCTTCCGCCAGCACTTGGACTGCATTTCCAACTACAGCATACATTCCTTGCTATTAGATTGCAGGATTTCATGACATGGTTTTCTTAGCACTAAGTAAATGGACCGTCTTGGGTCGTTGAAATGAATGCCCTGGTTCTGGGTCTGTCCTATCACGATACTGAACAGATGGTGCTAAAGAGCAATTTGAACTTGTAAATAAATAAATCATGACAGTCATTGGGAGCCTTGGACTTGAACCGAAACATCCACATCCATCAACAGTTGAAGGACAGAGGGATACACTATCTAGAACCTTCTTGTGGATCTGGTAGGACAACAATTCATGTCTCTGTGGCTGTGCCCAATTCACAACGCTGTCTTTTGTTTCCCCTGCCATTAGATGCTAGTTAGTGGACACTACAGTTGTGGACAGATTGGCACCCTTGCACTTTTTTCAAGTAACTCACAATTTTCCCTAAAAATAAGTTGAAATTGATGAAAGTATTTGGTCTCCATACTTCTTTATTTCAGTGTTATTTTTTTAAAGTCTTCATTTTGTTTTCTATAAACATCGAGATGGTGTGCTTTACCGAAAAGCTCTAATTTGGTCTTCAATGGGGTGGCAGCGTAGCCTAGTGGTTAGAGCGTTGTAACCGGAAGGTTGCGAGTTCAAACCCCCGAGCTGACAAGGTACAAATCTGTCGTTCTGCCACTGAACAGGCAGTTAACCCACTGTTCCCAGGCCGTCATTGAAAATAAGAATGTGTTCTTAACTGACTTGCCTGGTTAAATAAAGGTTAAAAAAAATATATTAAAAATTAAAAATATTTAAAAAATAAAAAAATATCCAGAGGACATTCTCCCAGAAGGATTTTGGCATGTTCAGGTGTGTTTTGGCAAATTGCCATCAGGCTTTCTTATGTCTCTCTCTCAGCAGTGGGGTCCTCCTGGGTCTCTCACCATTTTACACCCTTTCATTGAGTTGGCAACCGATGAAACCATCGTACCTTGTGTCCGAAGGTCAGCTTGAATCTGTGTGGCAGTTGATCAAGGTTCTTTCTCCACCAATCATCTCTGCAATCTTCCATCAAGTTTTCTCTTGTGTCCACGTCCAGTGAGTTTGGCTACAGTGGCATGGGCCTTAAACATTTTGATAACATTACGTACGGTGGAAACAAGAACATTAAGGTCTCTGGTGATGGACTAGCCTTCAGATTGTCTATGCTTGGCTACAATCTTGTGTCTGACGTCCTCAGATAATTCTCTTGTTTTGTTTATTTTCTCCATGCTCATTGCAGTGACACAAAACAGGAGAATGAGTCCTTTTCTCTATTTCAACTGGTTGAATTAGTAATGTTTATATTGCAGGGACCTTCAACTCACCACAGGTGAGTTCAATTCCAAAGTAAAGTAGAATCACCTGCTCAATCATTTCTAACTGTAACGATGTGCGCTGAGAGTTGAGAAGCAAGTTCAGGGAGTGAGTGTTTTAATGAATAATACAATATAAGAAACACAGACAATGCACAGACATGACACAGGAACAGAAACAATGACGATTGGGAAAGAAACCAAAGGGAGTGACATATAAACACAATACCCACCATTGCGACGTATGATCTCGTTGGCTGGTCCTCGCTACATATTCGTCCCCAAACCCACTGGCTCCAGGTCATCTATAAGTCTTTGCTAGGTAAAGCTCCGCCTTATCTCAGGTCACTGGTCACCATAGCAACACCCACCCATAGCAACCGCTCCAGCAGGTATATTTCACTGGTCATCCCCAAATCCAACAGCTCCTTTGGCCGCCTTTCCTTCCAGTTCGCTGCTGCCAATGACTGGAATGAATTGCAAATTTCACTGAAGTTGAAGACTTATATCTCCCTCACTAACTTCAAGCATCGGCTGTCAGAGCAGTTTACTGATCGCTGCAGCTGTACGCAGCCCATCTGTAAATAGCCCATCCAAACAACTACCTACCTCATCCCCATATTTTTTTTCTTCTCTTTTGCACACCAGTATTTCTACTTGCACATCCTCATCTGCACATCTATCACTCCAGTGTTAATTGCTAAATTGTAATTACTTCGACACTATGGCCTATTTATTGCCTTTCCTCCTTACTTCATTTGCACACACTGTATACAGATTTTCTGTTGTGTTATTGACTGTATGTTTGTTTATCCCATGTGTAACTCTGTTTTGTTGCTTTTGTCTCACTGCTTTGTTTTATCTTGGCCAGGTCGCAGTTGTAAATGAGAACTTGTTCTCAACTGGCCTACCTGGTTAAATAAATAAAGGTTAAATAAAACATTTCAAAAATAAAAAATAAAGGGCAGGTAATCAAGGCGGTGATGGAGCCCAGGTGAGTGTCATAATGCGCAAATGCACGTAAAGCTGACAGGTGTGCACCATAAACAAGCAGCCTGGTGACCTAGAGGCCGGAAAGGGAGCACACGTGACACTAACTACTTCTAGAAGGTGCAAATAAAAATGTCCGGGCCGTTTTAGTAGGGGTTAAACTGCAAACCAAAAACATACATATGCTTACGTGGATACCAAATATATTTTTATTTCAACAGTTTTCTGGAAGAAATATGCATTATTAGGAAAGAGTTAAAGAGTGCCAATATTTTTGGCCACGACTGCATCGGCATGCCAATTTCAAGTCTAACAAACGTTACTGGTGAGCTCATCATGCTTGTGACATTATGCTAGCTAGCTATCCCCAGTTAGCTTGTTAATTGGTTTTCACTTGTCGCATCTGTGCTTGTCACATCGACGGTTCTGTAGTGGAGTGGGTTGAGAGCTTCAAGTTCCTCGGTGTCCAAATCACTAAGGACATATTATGATCCAAACACACCAACACTGTCGTACAGAAGGCACGACAATGCCTCTCCCCCTTCAGGAGGCTGAAAATCCTCAAAAAGTTAAACAGCTGCAGCCTTGAGAGCTGGCTACATCACCGCTTGGTATGGCAACTGCTTTGCATCCAACCATAAGCCATTACAGAGTAGTAGTGTGTACAGTAGTGTGTACAGCCCAGTACATAACTGGGGTCGAGCTCCCTGCCATCCAGGACCTTTATACCAGGGGGTGTCAGAGGAAGGCCCTGAAAATTGTCAAAGATTCCAGCCATCCAAGTCATAAACTGTTCTCTCTGCTACCGCATGGCAAGCAGTACCGGAGCGCCAAGTCTGGGACCAAAAGGCTTCTGAAGAGTTTCTACCCACATGCCATAAGACTCCTGAACAGTTAGTTTATCGTATGGCTTCCTGGACTATTTGCATTGACACTCTTTTTTTGCACTGACGCTTTTGCACTGGCTCTATGCACACTCACTAACACTCCAGCACACACATACACACACTACATATGCTCACACACACAAAACACACACACATACATGCATATTGACACCACACACACACTCACACATACACACACTTTCACACTGTTTCACACTCTTCACATATGCTGCTGGTACTCTGCTTATTATCTATCCTGATTGCCTAGACACTTTTACCCCTACCTACATGTACATATTACCTCAACTAACTTGTATCTCTGCACATTGACTCGGTACCGGTACTCATTGTACATAGCCTTGTTATTGTTATTTTATTTTGTTTGTGTAATTTTTCTTACTTTTAACTCTGCATTGTTTGGAAAGGGCTCGTATGTAAGTATTTCACGGTAGTCTACACCTATTGTATTCAGCGCATGTGACATAACATTTTATTTGATGCGTTTTCCCTGTGCTTGTGAGTGTGATCGATGCACTGTTAAGCTGGCTAGCTGCTCTCTGCTGGTTCTAAATATAGAAAACATTGGCAGCATGGGCAGTCGTGGTGATTCTGTTTACACGCAAAAGTGAAATACAGTAAATACAAAGTATGTGGACAACCCTTCAAATTAGTGTATTTGGCCATTTCAGCCAGACCCGTTTCTGACAGGTGTATAAAATCAATCACAATCTCCATAGACAAACATTGGCAGTAGATTGGCCCGTACTGAAGAGCTCAATGACTTTCAACGTGGCAGTGTCATAGGATGCCACCTTTCCAAAAAGTCAGTTTGTCAAACTAGAGCTGCCCCAGTCAACTGTAAGTGCTGTTATTATGAAGTGGAAATGTCTAGGAGCAACAACGGCTCACCGCGAAGTGGTTGGCCACAGAAGCTCACAGAATGGGGCTTCCAAGTGCTGTAGCACGTAGCGCATACAAATTGTCTACCGAGCTCCAAACTGCCTCTGGAAGCAACGTCAGCACAAGTACTGTTAGTCGGAAGCTTCATGAAATGGGTTTCCATGGCCGAGCAGCCACACACAAGCCTAAGATCACCATGTGCAATGCCAAGCGTCGGCTGGAGTGGTGTAAAGCTTGCCGGCATTGGACTCTGGAGCATTGGAAAGGTGTTCTCTGGAGTGACTAATCACTCTTCACCATCTGGCAGTCTAACGGACGAATCTGGGTTTGGTGGATACCAGGAGAACGCTACCTGCCCGAATGCATAGTGCCAACTGTGAAGTTTGGTGGAGGAGGAATAATGGTCTGGGGCTGTTTTTCATGGTTTGGGCTAGGCCCCTTAGTTCAAGTGAAGTGAAATCTTAACGCTTCAGCATACAGACGATTCTGTGCTTCCAACTTTGTGGCAACAGTTTGGGGAAGGCCCTTTTCTGTTTCATCGAGACAATGCCCCCAGGCACAAAGCAAGGTCCATACAGAAATGGTTTGTCGAGATCGTTGTGGAAGAACTTGACAGGCCTGCACAGAGCCCTGACCTCAACTCTATCGAACACATTTGGGATGAATTGGAACGCCGACTGCGAGCCAGGCCTAATCAACCCAATATCAGTGCCCAACTCACTGATGTTCTTGTAGCTGAATGGAAGCAAGTCCCCACAGCAATGTTCCAACATCTAGTGGAAAGCCTTCCCAGAAGAGTGGAGGCAGTTACAGCCGCAAAGACGGGACCAACTCCATATTAATGCCCGTGATTTTGTTCGACGAGCAGGTGTCCACATACTTTTGGCCATGTAGTGTATGGGTGTATATTTTCTGTTGTTCAAATGCACAGATCACTTTATATATCTTCCCAAAAAACAACCGGTAATTTGTAAACTTTGCATGATTATTCTTTTGTGCTTTGCTGACAATATCACAATCCCCCCTGCCCCGGGTATTCAGCCAATTACGAGCTGCCACTGATTGCAAGCTTAGCAGGCAAGTAAGTATTTTGTGCAAATGGGGGATTTGATGACACACTTATTCATTAAAAAAGTACAACAAAAACAGAACACATAAAGATGCAGCTATTTGCCATTATTGAGAAGAGTGAACATCTAGGCCTATGTGTATTATTTTTGGAATCTAAAATAATTAGAAATGAGAATATTTTTCCTGATTATTTTCATAACCATTGTAGAATAAATTCCTCATCTTTTCTGGCTGTGATCAGTTCATATTCCAGAAGTAGCAACATAACACATTTCTATGCGCATCTCTCATTTAACTGGGCATGGTAGCCTAGTAAATAGGCTATGTATTTAAGGTTTTGCTGTATGCAATCCCATTATAATACACAGTCGAATTTAACTGGTGAACAGACAGTTGATATATTACATTGAAGTATGTAGGCTGCAGCTAGCTACTACTGTAAGTGCTGTCATTTCCATTTTTCTGAGTAGCCTAGACAATGTTTCAGAATTTGCGAGCAGTCCATCATATTTAGGTTGGTGGAAAAGTCAATGGAAGACATTGAATTGTAACGTTCTGCTGACAGGTCCACAAGAATTTGCCATTGCTTTTTCTTTCAGAAACTGTCACATACAGCATAAGTTAGTGCAAATGATAAAAAGGTTCTGCCAACACCTCCAAAAACATTTGATCAAATTTGCCATTGCTCTTTCTTTTAGAAACTACTGTGGCCCAACTCCAATAGTTCCAAATTATACAGCGTTATTGTCACCATAAAAGGTGAATGGAGGACGTTTTCCAGGCAGACTGTTGATGCTTGTTCATATGAGCACAGTTTTACGACAGGTCTGATTTATAACGGGAGACATACGTATGTGTAGTATGCGCCGAATGTATCGTTCTCAATATGTGCATTCTAACACAGGCTATTCATTTTCAAAAATGGCATGCGCAGATATTTAGTGGGAAATTTAAGCAACGGTTATAAATTAGGTCCCAGGCGTGTAGTGTCGATAACTTAATTGCTTCAAACTCAGAAAATGCTTTGAATAACATTAAAAGTTTCCCCTTAAGTTTTTGGTAATCATATTCAGAGCAGCTTGAACTGCTGTTTTTCCTCTCTATGTGTGGTAAATATAATATATGCATCCTTAACAACTAATTACTCCTCTCTTTAGTCTTTTATTACCAAGAAATTATAATGAAGGGGTCTTGTCAAGCATGAATTTGCAAAAAAGTTATGGATTTCATAATTTCTTTTTAGTGAGGCTGCTTTTATGTAAGATTATGATCAGCCTTGTTTGAAAGTACCATCTGCCACCTGAGAAATCTCACTCGTTCGGTGTTTGAAGTCAGTTCGTCCAAGGCACCGAAAGCCTACTTTTATTTACAATTGGCTGTCATGGGAATATGGGCTGCTGGTCTTGTCTATTCATATCTTTAAAGTTCCCTGTAAATAGTTCAGACGCTCCCCAGGGATGTTACTTTTCAAGTTTGTTTAGAGTAACAAACTGCAGCTTTATTAGAGCCTCATAGAGCCTCATAGACACTGGCGTCTCCTCATCACCACGACAGATTGTTAAGTAACAGGACATGTGACTGCAAGGTTAGGAATAACACTGTACTCTAGTGATTCAATCTGGATACAAGTGCATTACACATCTTTCACGGGCCCACACTTGTCGATAGGTGGTTCATTAATTAACCTTACACTGAACAGTAAAAAGCATTTACAAATGAATTATGTAGCAAATGGCAAATAGTGCAGTCTTCTATTTCCATGGCACAGAATTTGGTACTTTTTAACAACCACCAGTGTCTGCCTTCCCTCTGTGCCACCTCTCATTTCTTTATCTCCATGTGATGGAGAGATCTACCATACACCCTTTCATTCAGAAAAGGCTTTGGTTCGTGTTTAACATTCAAGAGGCGGAGGATGAAGGGGTTCCCTGGGGAGAACGTAAAGAAGGTGTCATCGTCGAGCCTGAGGAAGGAATGAGTAATTCAGTATGCTGCTTGCTCCATCCACTCTCTGTTTCTCCAAACTCAAATGAGAGGAGCACTTGTTGTAAACAGCCAGGGAAATGTAGTCAGATCACATTGTAATGGAAAATTCCCGACAAGACACAAACAGATGCAGGATTACAGAAACACTGTCTGTATACTGGAATGTTTGGTTCAGAATTAGAATGAAGTTGTGACAAATTCATTCCTTGGATGGACTGAACGGTGCAAATACCTGTCGCTACACATCAACTTCGACTTTACAAGTACAATGTTTGAAAATACAGATTATTAGAAAACACAACACAAATCTCCACTCTATAGAATCAATTTACAAACCTCCACCCTCACATGAATATACAAAGCCAAGACACATCTTTACCCTCGTTGAAAAGCACCATAACAGAACGTATAAATGGTTCCTCGTTATCTTCTTCCTCCGTCAGTCTTAGTGGCCACCAACTGGGCACACCATGACATTTCAAGGTGGAAAATTGGGTCATATTTGGTTGAGACGTTGATCAATCAGATTTCAACCTTTATTCATCCACTCAAAAAGACAGTCAGAAGTTTGTTGAATTCCCAATGTGTTATCACTATACTTTCAACCATCTAAAAGCACAACCAAATTATGATGGAAAATCAATGTCTAATTTTTGGTTTAGTTGTCATCTAAATGTAACATCACTGCACGTTCAACCAATTAAAAGCACAACAAAGTTCAAATGTAAATACAATGTCAGATATTTTGTGTTTATATAACAACTAAATGTGTTATCACTAATAAATCAAATCAAATCAAATGTTATTTGTCACATACACATGGTTAGCAGATGTTAATGCAAGTGTAGCGAAATGCTTGTGCTTCTAGTTCCGACAATGCAGTAATAACCAACAAGTAATCTAGCTAACAATTCCAAAACTACTACCTTATAGACACAAGTGTAAGGGGATAAGAATATGTACATAAAGATATATGAGTGAGTGATGGTACAGAGCGGCATAGGCAACATACAGTAGATGGTATTGAGTGCAGTATATACATATGAGATGAGTATGTAAACAAAGTGGCATAGTTAAAGTGGCTAGTGATACATGTATTACATAAAGATGCAGTAGATGATAGAGTACAGTATATACATATACATATGAGATGAATAATGTAGGGTATGTAAACATTATATTAGGTAGCATTGTTTAAAGTGGCTAGTGATATATTTTACATCATTTCCCATCAATTCCCATTATTAAAGTGGCTGGAGTTGAGTCAGTGTGTTGGCAGCAGCCACTCATTGTTAGTGGTGGCTGTTTAACAGTCTGATGGCCTTGAGATAGAAGCTGTTTTTCAGTCTCTCGGTCCCAGCTTTGATGCGCTGTACTGACCTCGCCTTCTGGATGATAGCGGGGTGAACAGGCAGTGGCTCGGGTGGTTGTTGTCCTTGATGATCTTTATGGCCTTCCTGTGACATCGGGTGGTGTAGGTGTCCTGGAGGGCAGGTAGTTTGCCCCCGGTGATGCGTTGTGCAGACCTCACTACCCTCTGGAGAGCCTTACGGTTGTGGGCGGAGCAGTTGCCGTACCAGGCGGTGATACAGCCCGACAGGATGCTCTCGATTGTGCATCTGTAGAAGTTTGTGAGTGCTTTTGGTGACAAGCCGAATTTCTTCAGCCTCCTGAGGTTGAAGAGGCGCTGCTGCACCTTCTTCACGATGCTGTCTGTGTGGGTGAACCAATTCAGTTTGTCTGTGATGTGTACGCCGAGGAACTTAAAACTTACTACCCTCTCCACTACTGTTCCATCAATGTGGATAGGGGGGTGTTCCCTCTGCTGTTTCCTGAAGTCCACAATCATCTCCTTAGTTTTGTTGATGTTGAGTGTGAGGTTATTTTCCTGACACCACACTCCGAGGGCCCTCACCTCCTCCCTGTAGGCCGTCTCGTCGTTGTTGGTAATCAAGCCTACCACTGTTGTGTCGTCTGCAAACCTGATGATTGAGTTGGAGGTGTGCGTGGGAGTACAGGAGAGGGCTCAGAACGCACCCTTGTGGGTCTCGATCTTGATGACGAGCTTGGAGGGCACTACGGTGTTAAATGCCGAGCTGTAGTCGATGAACAGCATTCTCACATAGGTATTCCTCTTGTCCAGATGGGTTAGGGCAGTGTGCAGTGTGGTTGAGATTGCATCGTCTGTGGACCTATTTGGGCGGTAAGCAAATTGGAGTGGGTCTAGGGTGTCAGGTAGGGTGGAGGTGATATGGTCCTTGACTAGTCTCTCAAGGCACTTCATGATGACGGAAGTGAGTGCTACGGGGCGGTAGTTGTTTAGCTCAGTTACCTTAGCTTTCTTGGGAACAGGAACAATGGTGGCCCTCTTGAAGCATGTGGGAACAACAGACTGGGATAGGGATTGATTGAATCCCTAATAGCACAACCTGTAACGGCTGTCGTCAGATGAAGAAGGAGACCAAGGTGCAGCGTAAGTGTTCATGATAAATGTATTACTCCAAACACTCAAACAAAATAACAACAGGTTATATAACAATAACAACAGTTATCCATGGCTCCGGGCCATGGATCATCACAACAGGCTCCGGGCCATGGATCATCACAACAGGCTCCGGGCCATGGATCATCACAACAGGCTCCGGGCCATGGATCATCACAACAGGCTCCGGGCCATGGATCATCACAACAGGCTCCGGGCCATGGATCATCACTGGAGGCTTCGTGCCATGGATCATCACTACAGGCTTCGTGCCATGGATCATCACTACAGGCTCCGGGCCATGGATCATCACTGGAGGCTTCGTGCCATGGATCATCACTAGAGGCTTCGGACCATGGATCATCACTGGAGGCTTCGTGCCATGGATCAGCACTACAGGCTTCGTGCCATGGATCATCACTGGAGGCTTCGGACCATGGATCATCACTACAGGCTCCGGGCCATGGATCATCACTGGAGGCTTTGTGCCATGGATCATCACTACAGGCTCCGGGCCATGGATCATCACTGGAGGCTTCGTGCCATGGATCATCACTGGAGGCTTTGGAACATGGATCATCACTGGAGGCTTCTTACGTGGCGCCGGAACAGGTCTCACCGGACTGAGGAGACGTACTGGAAGCCTGGTGCGTGGAGCTGCCACAGGGCTTACCAGGCTGGGGAGACATACTGGAGGCCTGGTACGTGGAACCGGAACAGGTCTTACCGGACTGGGGAGATGCACTGGAAGTCTGGTGCGTGGAGCAGGCACCGGATACACTGGGCCGTGGAGGCGCACTGGAGGTCTCAAGCGTAGAGCTGGCACAACCCATTCTGGCTGGATGGTTACTTTCGCCCGGCAAATGCGGGGCGCTAGCACAGGACGCACTGGGCTGTGCAGACGCACCGGAGACACAGTGCGCAGAGCCGGCGCAGGATGTCCTGGGCCGAAGAGACACACTGGAGGCCAGGAGCGCTGAGCGGGCACCATCCGTCCTGGCTGGATGTCCACTCTAGCCCGGCCAATATGAGGAGCTGGAATATAGCGCACCGGGCTGTGACTGCGCACTGGGAGACATTGGTGCGCATCACCGCATAACATGGTGCCCAACCAGTGTTAGGCCGTCATTGAAAATAAGAATTTGTTCTTAACTGACTTGCCTGGTTAAATAAAGGTCAAATAAAAAAGAAGGAGACCAAGGTGCAGCGTAAGTGTTCATGATAAATGTATTACTCCAAACACTCAAACAAAATAACAAAGAGTGAAAACCGAAACAGTCCTGTCAGGTGCAGACACTAAACAGAAAATAACTACCCACAAAACCCAAACGAAAAAGGACAACTTATATGTGATCCCCAATCAGAGATAACGATAGACAGCTGCCTCTGTGTCACACCCTGACCATAGTTTGCTTTGTATGTTTCTATGTTTTGTTTGGTCAGGGTGTGATCTGAGTGGGCATTCTATGTTGGATGTCTAGTTTGTCTGTTTCTGTGTTTGGCCTGATATGGTTCTCAATCAGAGGCAGGTGTTAGTCGTTGTCTCTGATTGGGAGCCATATTCAGGTAGCCTGTTTTGTCATTTTGGGTTGTGGGTGATTGTCTATGTTAGTTGCTTGTGTCAGCACAGTTCTTATGATAGCTTCACGGTTGTTATTTGTACAGTTTTTGTACAGTTTACTTCGTGTTTTTTGTCATCTATTAAATGATGCACCACGCTGCACTTTGGTCCGCTTCTTACGACGATCGTGACACTCTGATTGGGAACCACACCAACATAGAAATAAAGAAACTAGAATGCCCACCCTAGTCACACCCTGGCCTAACCAAGATAGAGAATAAAAGCCTTTCTATGGCCAGGGCATGACACAACCAAATGACCTGGATGGCAGTTGAGAACATTAAAAGTATACAGTACAAGTGATCAATGCTGTTTGAGATTCTGCTCAGATTATTATAGAACTTGTGAAGGTCTCCACTGACCTGCGACCTTTGCATGCTATTTTGAACATGCACGCTTTCTATGATTACATAAGAAGACATTTATAGTTACAGTAGGCTAACCTCAACATGTGGCCAAGGATGTGTTTAAGGTGGAATAAATACTTTTACATTAGTTTGTAAGAGCTTTAACTTTAGGAGATTTACTGTATTACAAAAGTATTGAAATGTGTTTGGTTCACAATGCAACCAAATATCAACACTTAAAGGATATATCTAATGCTTGGATAGTTTCATCTGAACCACATTTTTTTGGGGGGGTTGAATTAGAGTTGTGAATCCAACATACTTTTGGTCATGTTGTGTATGTGGACACCTGTTAGTCAAACATCTCATTCCAAAATCATGGGTATTAATATGGAGCTGGTCCCCCCTTTGCTGCTATAACAGCTTCCACTCTTCTGGGAGGATTTGCTGCGGGGATATGCTTCCATTCAGCCACAAGATCATTAGTGGAGTCGGGTACTGATGTTGGACGATTAGGCCTGGCTCGTAGTCAGCGTTCCAATTCATCCCAAATGTATTTGATGGGGTTGAAGACAGGACTCTGTGCAGGCCAGTCAAGTTCTTACAGCCCGATCTCGACAAACCATTTCTGTATGGACCTCACTTTTTGCACTGGGGCATTGTCATGCTGAAACGGAAACTGTTGCCCCAGACAATTATTCCTCCTCCACCAAAAATTCAGTTGGCACTATGCATTCGGGCAGGTAGCATTCTCCTGGTTTCTGCCAAACCCAGATTGGTCTGTCAGACTGACAGATGGTGAAGAGTGATTCATCACTCCAGAGAAGACGTTTCCACTGCTCCAGTGTCCAATGGCGGCAAGCTTTACACCACTCCAGCCGTCGCTTGGCATTGCACATGATGATCCTAGGCTTGTGTGCGGCTGCTCGTCCATGGAAACCCATTTCATGAAGCTCCCGATGAACAGTTATTGCGCTAACGTTGCTTCCAGAGGCAGTTTGGAACTCGTTAGTGAGTGTTGCAACTGAGGACAGTTGATTTTTACTGATTTTTAAAAATCAGTTGATATGCACTTCATCTCTTGGCGGTCCCGTTCTGTGAGCTTGTGTGGCCTACTACTTTGCGGCTGAGCCGTTGTTGCTCCTAGACGTTTCCACTTCACAATAACAACACTTGCAGTTGACTGGAGCAGGGCAGAAATTTGACGAGCTGACTTGTTGGAAAAGCGGCATGCTATGATGGTGCCACGTTGAACGTCACTGAGCTCTTCAATAAGGACATTCTACTGCCAATGTTTGTCTATGGAGATTGCATGGATTTTATACACCTGCCAGCAACGGGGGTGGCGGTAATAGCCGAATCCACTAATTTGAAGGGGTGTCCGCATACTTTGTATATGTTTATAGTGTACCATTTGTTAACTTTACTGTATTACAAAAGTGTCTTTAATTCCAGTTTGTCTTCAAATTAACCTTGGTAGCCTATTGTTTTTTTGTGGTTGTAAATTGAACTGTACGTATTGGACACATGTTTATGGTAGGCTGACATTGCTTAATTGATTACGTGGGTCAAATTTGATCCACATAAGTGTATTGTGCCATATCACAACTTGTTGCTGTACTCATGAGCAGCATGGTTTTCAATGTTTGAAGTGGGCCTATAGGCCTATTTGTTTGGCAAGACAGCTTTGCATGGCTGTTTTGGTTATCTGGATCTCCATTCACCTTTTGTTTACTGTGTTTGTTTACTGTTAATGTAACTTGCCTAAATATAGATTGTGGTATGCATTTATCAGTCTGATATTTAAGCCTACTTTGTATCGTTGTTTTGTTCTGTTCGCATTCATTCTTTCGCATTTGCAGTTGTGTCACTATTCTAAGCCAAAATGCTAGTCAGTATTTTTGTTTGCATGCATGAATAACTAGGCTACTACTTTCAGCATTTAGTTTGCATTATTTTGGTAAGACAACTGTATATACGGCTGCATTCACATAGGTTGTTTGTAATAGGTAAATTACCCTATCTATCTTGTAGCCTATTTTCATTACCAAAACGGCCTGGCTTTAGTGTGTAGGGTACTGTCCATTGCGCTGATACAGCGCCAACCTGTCACTTCAACATGGTCTCAGAGTCTCTGCATTTGAAATGTATGTTTATTTTGGTATAGCGTGATAAGCAAAATTCAATATAATTCTAATTCAAGACCCCCCCCCAGAAAGTGGGAAAAAGGGCTGCCTAAATATGATCCCCAATCAGAGACAATGATAAACAGCTGTCTCTGATTGGGAACCATATCAGGCCAACATAGAAATACACAACATAGAATGCCCATCCCAAATCACACCCTGGCCTAACCAAAAAGATAAATAAATTGTCTCTCTAAGGTCAGGGCGTGACAGTAGACCTCTGGAAGTCAAAAGTGTTCTCCTATGGGGATAGCCAAAGAACTCTTTTGGAACCCTTTTTTTTCTAAGAGTGTAGGCCTAAATAGTATCATTGATTATATTTGACTATGAAGTATGGTTACATTTAATTTGCTCTGTTAAACCTACCCTTTGGAATGACTTCGATAGCAACAGTGAATATAAGAGATCGCTCAATAATCATTCTCATGATAGCACATTGGTAGTAGTCAGTGACAAATATCAAAGCTAAACTGGGCTTGGTTAAAACCCTGGATAGGAGACTAAATGGATGGCTGTAGTGAAATCAACTCTCCAGTAGGAGGTGTTGCCCAGATAATTTTTTTGTTCTGATAGTGGATAAAACGTTAAAGGTCTGACGTTGTTTCAAAGGTACAAATTCAACATATTTTATACAAGGTTTGTCTATGCTGAAAATTGGTTTTAATGATCACATTACCTTGTGGTTGAAATTTCCACATCATACTACAGTTTGCACTTACAGTTTAGCCATTTAGCAGATGCTCATATCCATACCGACTTGCAGGAGCAATTAGGGTTAAGTGCCTTGCTCAAGGGCACATTGCCCGATTTTTCACCTAGTGGGCTCTAGGATTTGAACCAGCGACCTATCGGTTACTGGCCCAATGCAATAGGTTACCTAACGCTGCTGAATATGTTGACACATTACGATGAAACAACGTTGATTCAACCAGTTTATGCCCAGTGGGCACTGAGCTCTGCTATTACTCATGCATGAATCAGAGCCTCCTTCTAGAATGGCCTCTAATATGCATGCAGAGTATGAGGCGGAAGCCGCCCACTGTACTTGTTGACATCAAGTGTAACAAAGCAATTTGAGTATTTTTCCCCAGAAACACTCAAAGGGGAGGTATTTAGGATAGCGTAGAGGAAGTGAAGCACAGAGAGTTGTCAGGTTGGACACGTCAGGTAAGAGCCTTCTGGTGTAGAGAAGAGAGTAAAGCAACAGCATAGAACTCATGAGAAACAATGCAAAATGTGACAGCAGATAAACTCCACAAAAATGGATTGTAAAATTTGATATATGATGTAGAATGGAGATGTAGAATCAAAAATACATACCGTAGCCTACATTGTCTTCCCATGGCTATGTTTTCCCATTTACGGTGAAAGATCTTGTCGGTTCCACCTAATTTCAAGGCTTCTCTGCACAAGCTTTAACTGGTTTCCCACTGGACAAAAACTGGTTGACCTAACATTGTTTCCACGTCATTTCAACCAAAGAAATCAATTGACGTTGAATGAATAATTTCTATGGTGAGTGCACCATGTGCACCATGCATGTGCCCGTCTCATTCAAAAGTGGGGGATTTTGTGAAGGGAAATAGATCTGCAAATTACATTTGTTCCTCAATTCCCCTATGCACCGTTGCTATACCATCTGGCGTTTCAAGATAAAACAAGCAATATTATGTGATTTCAAAGAGCTTAGGATGCACTTCCAGGACTTCACTAACATCACCTAGCCATTCCTCCTCACAGGCTACCAGCGCTTTGTACAACATGTGAATTCCAACAATGCCTGTGTTGTGTGTTAATATCTATTTGCATTACCTTGAGGATTGAGAATGGCACACAGAGCAAACACAGATGCAGAGAGCATACACAAGTTTGGGGATTTAAGCGTCTGCCTCAATAAATATTCCATGAGTGAAATGATGCTGTAAGCAAACTGACCCCAGCATGGTATAGTTCCCACCCGGGCTTTGGCTTTGACCTTTACCTTCATCTCTCAGTCAGAATTATCATTCTGCTCATTGTTTGATTATGCCATGTTCTTTTCGATCGCCCCTTGTGAGGGTGGAACCTGACAAAAACATTTTACAGAGAGCAGAAGGACAATGGCTTTGACTGCTACATGTCTGAGGGATGGAGAGACTAACCATGGCTGATAGTGGGTAGGGTA
Source organism: Oncorhynchus kisutch (assembly GCF_002021735.2). NCBI lineage: Eukaryota > Metazoa > Chordata > Actinopteri > Salmoniformes > Salmonidae > Oncorhynchus > Oncorhynchus kisutch. The sequence goes on from NC_034179.2 coordinate 73,234,739, forward strand.
CTATACAAAGCAACTAACACCCTAAGACAATGCACCAATTAACAATAACAATGCATGTTATAAATGCTGTATGTTAGTAATACCTAACCTCGCTTGGTGTGAATGCTTTCCCAGTACGTGTAGTACAGCCATGGGTGATTGGCAGCACAATGCAGTTGAAGTGATGACAATTCAGATGTTTTCAGGTGCTCCCCATATGAATCAGGAAGAGGGAGTTCAATGTGTCACATTATCTCACTTCTGTCTCTCTCTCTCTCTCTCTCTCGCTCTCTCTCTCTCTCTCTTCCTCTACTCTGTTACCAAGGATATATTTTTTTTCTTCTTTCCATTCCCCCAGCATAACCACAGATAACATTAGGGCAGCCATTACGGTGTGTTTAATCTGGCATGCAGGCAGCCTGAGCTCCCTCCCCTCCTGCAAACAGTCTGTGATTGAGCTGGAAACCACATAATCAGAACTGTCCCTCCACTCACCAGGGCTGACCTGCCTGCCTGACTGCTGCCTGCTGGGTAATTGAAAAAGGAAATGAAATGTGATTTGCGGTCTGCAAGGAGTCCACCTGATGGGGCTCACTATTGACTAGTCCAGGACTAATGTAGATATCAGAATATTCCCTGTGTGGATGTTACTTGAGGTAGAATCCTGTAGAGGCACACCATCACACACTCAGGGAGAGAACCTGTTATGCACATGGGTTCAAAGACAGTGTGAAATAGGTCACACTGGGAGATTGTTGTGAATGGGCAATTCCACGGTGACGGAATTGCGCTGAGACTCAGATTTCTCACTTAAAATGTTTTCCAAAAAAAAACCATTGATTTCAAAGTTTAACAAACCATACAACACTATGCATAAGAACTACTTTTAAAGATGCACTATGCAGAAATAGTCTAATAGTTTCTGTGACAAAACAAGAAAGTATAGTGTAGAGAATCCATGTACCATCTAAAACGCTGTGAAATATATTTTTCATAACCAAAAATATGGGTTATTACTGTTTATTGCTTTTTGAAACTGGTGTATAAAACCGAAAGTAAAATACGCAAAAACAAACGTATCCCATTTAATCCCGAATTTTTACCAGACATGAAAATTTCCACATCAAGCGTCATTAGTAACCCTTTGAAGTAATCAATCATTATTTTTTGAAATTTTTTAGTGGAAAAGTATGTTTCATAATGGGATAATGTTACATATACTAAATTAACATATTTCTCCTATGCAGTTATTAAAGTTCTTATAAATCCCAACCCAGTTATTAACACATTTAAAACTCTGTCACTAGCAGTCTCCAGCATTGCCACTAGAATGCCCCGTCACATTCCAGTGTGACTATTTTACACATCAAAAACCCTTATACAACACGATATGAATACTGAGAGCAAAGACAAAACAAACAAAAACACATCAACATATTTCAACATTGTAACATTGTTACTTTAGTGCAATATGTATTGAAATATTAATATTGTAACTTTGTAACATTTGAACTTGTACTTTAGTGCAATATTCATTGTAACATTGTCATTGTGACATTTTAGTGCAACATTCACTAACAACTGTATAGCAGTCGTGTGATTCATTCCCACTGAAGATAAAAGGTAACATTTAGGATAGTAGCCTGTAGATTATTGTTGGTATAATTTCATTATTCCAATATGTTTTCATTAATTGAATTCACTTAGTCTATTTTATGAGAATTTGTAAGATTCTTATTTGCATAAAATAGACGGAGACCAGTCTTGTCAAAATTAGATGATAGTATTTATTCTCGGAGCACGCTGCCATGTAACCACGAACAGCAGTTTATATACAAAACATGACGTCACAGGTCATAAAATATTCTTTCTCCCAACAGTTCAAAAGTTCATTCGAGATATCTTCAGAAGGTTTTTCATCGATCACCCTTCAGCAGACAGTTCCAGCTAATGGAAAACCTAAGAAAATACACAATGTCTTTATCTGAACATTCCAGTGCTAAGTTGAGTCGGTTCAACCATAGGTTAAGTACCCTTTCTGCTTACTTATAAAAAAAACACTTCCAATCTTCTCCTACCTGGCTGGTATGGTATTTATTTAATTTAATTACCCCCTGTTTCAGGCTCCACAATCCCTCACTTATGAATTCATATTGTTAATCAGATATAATAAAACAGAGTATAAGTTTACTTAGTTACAGTTCTATTTAAAATGGGGATATTGTTTAGTCATTTATTCATAAAATTCCTAACAAATAAGCATTCAAGTAGAGGCCTACACTGAACAAAATACAATTATATATATAAAAAGCTCCACTGCACAATGAGTGCTTATGAATATATATATATATATTATAGAGTTAGGCTTCAGACCCAAGTGCAAGATTAGTTTGTGCATCAGTATTTTAAACTGTGATCTGCCAGACCTACTGTCATACAGTATGTCTTGAATCAATTGACCTTCTTTACCAAAAACATTTCAGTCATTTTGATTGTCTTTTTCGCCGACTTTTCTTTTCTTCCTAGAGTCCGTTGTACTGCTTCTCCTCACCCTTTATCCACTTTTCTTTTCTTCCTAGAGTCCGTTGTACTGCTTCTCCTCACCCTTTATCCACTTTTCTTTTCTTCCTAGAGTCCGTTGTACTGCTTCTCCTCACCCTTTATCCACTTTTCTTTTCTTCCTAGAGTCTGTTGTACTGCTTCTCCTCACCCTTTATCCACTTTTCTATTTTTCTTTTCATGTCTTTTTGTGTGGTATATCTGTCTGTGGTATATATGTCTGTGGTATATCTTGAAGCACTCAATGTGCAGTGGCGCTTTGCATTTCTCAGATGCATAGGTAGTACGTTTGTCACAATGATGACTGATACAGTTGTTCCTGTCATGACCTGTTTGCGTAGGTTCAGCCTATACATTCAACAGCTTGGCTGGCAAATGGCCTGTCTCCCCCTCAAGGTCCATATCTGACCCATCGCTATCACAATCACTCAGGACAGCATCTTTCTCATTTTGAGGGATAACTGCAATGTTGCATGCCTTGTCTGGGCAGTCACCTAGATCCAACATATCCAGAACTTGACTCAAAGTGAAACTAAAAGAAAGAACAGAGTAGAAAGTCAGGTAGAACAAGAACTATGTATGTGTGTAACTATGTGTATACCTAGATGCACTGTGTTATCCCACCGGTCACTATTGTTGCCATCAACATGTTTATACATTCTATGACCACACTGAACAAAGTTGAGTAATTGCAAATGCATATATCAATACTAGACACCTTAAAGATGATGTGTACCAAAAATCTTTGTCCTAACTTTATGTTAACATACTTTACTAACCATTTGTTTGGAAGCTTTGATGCAGCCATCCTCTTCTCATGGTGCAACCAGGAAGTTAACAGCTCTGGTCATGTAACATTTTACACTAAACATGTGACACTGCACATCATTCATTGAGACCCTTTATTATTTCAATATTTGATGGAAATACATTGATAGATCATTCAGTAACATTTATAAAGCTTTATAACCGCAAAGTTTTTTTATGGGATTAAATAGGTTAAGAATGGGAAGCATAGAAATAATGGAGAGAGAACAGATCTACCGCTTCATAGACTTGCTTTCAATGAGAATGACAGATCTATAACTCTAATTTCTATGTGAATTTGTTCGGGTTGCCCAAAAAAATAGCAGAATTTATTCCGAACATTTTACAAAAACATATTTACTGGGAGTACTGTGCAGATGCTAAGTTTTTACACCCGGTAACAGAATTGTGATAAAGGAATTTCATCATTCGTCTTTGATTAGTACTACACAGAAATGCATAATTATGGATATAAATGTCATTCTCTTCATGGTGAGGTATCCTAAATAGGCACACAAAAGTAGAAATATGCAATATCCTCCTTTGCATGTTTGGGTATTATTTACACACGGGCTATTATTTTTTTATGAACTCCACCTCCAAATAAAACTGCTATTTGGTTGGTCCGAACTGGACAAATTTAAACCAATCATAGACGTCTATGTTTCACAAGTATGGACATTGAAACACAGCACAGTAGAGATCAGTAGTGTACAGTGGAGTACAGTACAGTAGAGTTCAGTACAGTAGAGTATAGTCAAGTAGAGTATAGTACAGTAGAGCTCAGTACTATATTATATTCTACTTTTCTTTCTGTACTGCAGTGGTTCACAAACTCAGTCAGGCTTTCAACTTATTCTTGAGTGGGCGAGGATGCTGGTTACAGCAAATAGAATGGGTAGGTGTAAGTAAGAGCCGGAAGAGGTGACATTAATTGGAGAGAGGAGAAGAGAGAGAGAGCGAAAGGGGTTGTCCAGACTTTTCACATTCTTGCTTTGACCATCAGATGACAGAAAGAGAAAGAAAACAGTAATGAGCTGAACGTAACAGTATTTCAGTGACGGTAGGACAATAGCAGGTGACCCAGCACTGGTTTGTGACTGCTAGGATTTCCCATTGTAGCCAAATAAGTTGCAGAAATTATCTTAATAATTAATAAACAAAATGTATATCAGTAAAAACACTAACTAATTGATAGGTCTACCTTGTTACTTCTGTGAACTTTTGTTATCCTCCCTCCCCATGAGGGAGAGAAATTAGAAAAGATCCTAAAGATATGTGGGGTTTTGGTAACGGAATTACAAGGCACAAGGTAATGTTTCTTAAACTTACAGAAGGCAGAACAATTATCCTAAACTAAATATAAGTGTTGATATTAGTTGGCAGGAGTCTGTACTTCATTCTTATGTTTTGATGTACTGTATTTCTAATGACTTTTAAGACTTTTCTGTTTTTGGAAATGTGTACAAATGAAAACTTCTTCAGGCTAGGGTTTATTTTTCTCCATTTCCGCCTGACTGACATGCCTAAAGTAAACTGCCTGTTGCTCAGGCCCTGAATCCAGGATATGCATATAATTGGTGCCATTGGAAAGAAAACACTCTGAAGTTTGTAGAAATTTTTAAATAAAGTAGGAGACAATAACACAATAGATATGGTAGGAGAAAATTATTTTTTTGGAGAGCCCATGCACTTCCAATGGAACGTGTAGGGAAATAATTAAATCAAGCTCACAGTATGCAATTCCTATGGCTTCCACTGGGTGTCAGTAGTCTTTGTTCAAGGTTTCAGGCTTTTTTCTTCCAAAACGAGTAAGAAATATGAGTTTTACTACATGGACACAGACTTGGAAATGTGTGCATGTCCGTATGAAATATTATAGTTTTATTACATTTTAGGGTATCAGAGGATTGAATAGAAATGTATTTTAACTTTGTTGAAACAAAGTTTAGGGGTACATTTTCGGATTCCTATCTTGGCATGTTGAACAAGAGGATTACTCAAATCGGTGGCGCCAACTAAACCGACTTTTTGGGACATAAAGAAGGATTTTATCTAACAAAACGACACTACATGTTATAGCTGGGACCCTTTGGATGACATATCAAAGGAAGATTTTCAAAAAGTAAGTGAATATTTCATCGCTATTTGTGAATTTATGAAGCCTGTGCCGGTGAAAAAAAAACATTTTGATGTGGGGCGCCGTCCTCAAACAATCGCATGGCATGCTTTCGCTGTAAAGCCTATTGTAAATCGGACAGTGCAATTAGATTAACAAGAATTTGAGCTTTTAACCAATATAAGACACTTGTATGTACCTAAATGTTTAATATCCATAATTTGTATGATTATTTATTTGAATTTCACGCCTTCCAGTTTTACTGGAAGTTGTCCCTCTAACGGGACGCCTAGCCTTAAGTTAACTCAAAAAGGAAGTCAATAATTATTCAACCCCTTTGTTATGGCAAGACTAAATAAGTTCAAATCGTATCAAGTCACAAGTTGCATGGGCTCAATCTGTGTGCAATAATAGTGTTTAACATGATTTTTGAATGACTACCTCATCTCTGTAACCCCACGCATACAATTATCTGTAAGGTCCCTCAATCCAGCAGTGAATTTCAAACACAGATTCAACCACAGGGAGGTTTTCCAGTGCCAGGGAGGTTTTCCAGTGCCTTGCCAAGAAGGGCATCTATTGGTAGATGCGTTTAAAAAAAAGCAGACATTGAATATCCCTTTTAGCATGGTGAAGTTAGTAATTACACTTTGGATGGTGTATCAATACACCCAGTCACAACAAAGATACAGACGTCCTTCCAGTTGTTGAGCTCAGAGATTTCATGAGGCCAATGGTGACTTTAAAACAGTGTTAAATGGCTGTGATAGGAGAAAACTGAGGATGGATCAACAACATTGTAGTTACTCCACAATACTAACCTAATTGACAGAGTGAAAAGAAGGAAGCCTGTACTGAATAAAAATATTCAAAAACATGCATCCTGTTTGCAACAAGCCACTACTAAAGTAATACTGCAAAAAAATGAGTCAAAGCAATTCACTTTTTGTCCTGAATATAACGTGTTAGATTTGGGACAAATCAACTACAACCCATTACTGAGTACCACTACATATTTTCAAGCATTGTCATGGCTGCATCATATTATGGGTATGCTTGTAATCTTTAAAGACTGGGGAGTTTTTCAGGAAACTATCAGAAATGGAATGGAAATAAACACAGGCAAAATCCTAGTGGAAAACCTGGTTTGGTCTGCTTTCCACCAGACACTGGGATATGAATTCACCTTTCAGCAGGACAATAGCCCTAAACACAAGACCAAATCTACACAGGAGTTGCTTACCAAGAAGACAGTGAATGTTTCTGAGTGGCCTGGTTGTAATTTGGACTTAAATATAAAAATCTATGGCAACACATGAAAATGGTTGTCTAGCAATGATCAACAACCAATTTGACAGAGCTTGAAGAATTTTGAAAAGAATAATTGGCTCCTACAGACTTACCCAGAAAGACTCACATCAGTAAGCCCTAACTACAGTATACAGATGAAGGATCTTAATTTGAGCCAGTTTGCTGTAGCAGGAATGTAATCCTGCAGCAACTTGAAACGTGAATTACTATGTGGATTATAATTAATTAACATTTTTGTAGGAGTTGAAAGAAAGTAAGATCCAAAATAAGATCCATCATCTGTATGAGGCCTCCTGCTGTTGAACTATGCATGCCGTCTGGGAAGAATGGATCTGTTGGGGATACATATTACATAATGTAATCATGAGGAACGTTCAACAATGAATGCTAAGTGAAGGCATCCTTGTAATCTCCAAGGTTCAGCAACCCCTTTAATAAATGGTGTTTGCATGTATACACCAATAAATCATGCAATCCTTGAGGTTTTACACTTTTCATTAAGATTTTACATTCAGAGGTAAACCCCAATTTATTTGGAGGAATACTACAATGGGTCTTATCCTAAACCAAAAACCCCTGTTGAAAGGAGTGGTTTTTAAACCGTCATAATAAAGTTTAGTCCTAGAACCGTGATGTTTGGCCTTTAAATTCATCTATCATTTTTGCGCCCCATTGAAAATGCAGCTCCTCATGTTAGAAGCTGACATTTGTCCCAGGGGAAATGGTAAGCAGAACTAAGGCTCTCCTTTCCTTTCTAAGGCTCTCCTTTCCCGATGCTTCAAACCATACACGATGGAAGATGGATCAGAATCTTAGGGGACCAGCTCTGGACCATGCAGATGTGTGGAGCTGACTAATGTTCATTACCTTTTACAAAACTGGTTGATGAGAATCATTATCCCGATGATGAATTCTGATGAGAAGATTCTGTTGAACATTTGCTCTCTGCTGTTTTTGAATTTAGAATTTTAGCTAAGATGTATAACCTACACACTGTAATGTATGTTTTACATGTTAAAAAGGAATCTGTCTGCATAATGCACAGCCACACGAGATCCCCACAAACTTGACCCTGTAGTATATCATCATTCATTTCACGCTATCACGTTAGTTCATTACATTTTGATTGATGACGCACAGTCACATAACCGAGTTTCACCTTCAGAGACATAAATTATGTTTGAGGAGACGCCTTGAGGGAATAGACTGGATTGATCAACAGTTTTGGACACCGTTCATTTAACAGAGTTGAACAGAGGGAATTTCAACTTTGGAAAAATGTCCATCTGGTGGAGTCTGTCTTAACTGGACTCTTTTCACACATTCATGTCCATTATCCTTGGATTTGGAGTGAAGAAGGTTGTTTTAGCCATCACTTTTGCCTGAAGATCATGTTTCCAATGTGGAGTATATTGACCGGGCTCCTGAGTGGCACAGCGGTCTAAGACACTGTTTCTCAGTGCTAGAGGTGTTATTACAGACCCTGGTTCAATTCCAGGCTGTATCACAACCAGTTATGATTGGGAGTCCCATAGGGCGCCACACAATTGGCCCAGTGTCATCTGTGTTAAGGTTTGGCCGGGGTAGACTGTCATTTTACATAAGAATTGGTTCTTAACCGACTTGACTGATTAAATTAAGGGGGAGTAGTGGTGCTGCAGCACCCCCTGCGAAATCATAATAAATAAATAAAATATTAATCAATTAAAAAAATTATTCAAATAACAAAAGTAGCGCACTTGGCCTTTACTAGTCCTGTATTAGTGGAACGATATAGCCATCTGTAGCGCGGGCAAAATATATATGTCAAACACCTCTGTATTGTAATCTGTGTTTTCACTGATATCACCACTTGTCGGAGTCAAGTCCACACTCCATCCATATTTCATCTATCTTGCCTGTGAGCCAGTAATGTTGATGGATGACTTGTTTTGACAAGCAGGATAGACCGTGTCGCACTGTTGAACTATTGAGGTGTCACAAGGTGAAATATAAACTTGACTGAGAGGAGCGTAGTAACAACGCTCCCAGACTCAACATCTCTGTCACACCCTGACTGAAGACAAGGTTTTATCCTCCTCTATTTTGCTTCTCTGTCACTTACCATTACCTCAATGTATCAGCCACACACAACCTCACTTCCACCCCACGGAACTGCAGACTCGTTGTGCTGCAGATTTATAGGACTTGCTTGTGAAATTACAAGCCCATTATATGTGATTAAAATTGGCTCATGCACAAGAGATGTCTCTTCTTCTGATGACTATAATTTAGGCCATCTGGGTGGAGATCAGATCAGGTTGACTTCACAGCTCAATCACAGCTCCCTTTCAAATGTAAATGTGATTTTCAAATGGTTCTGTCAATTTAGTCATAAAATGTCAATATCAACCGAAATTTACAGTGTGAAGGTAATTTTCTAATCTCAGTTGGAATGATAACAATTATGCCTACCTTATTTCATGGACAACCGAGGTGCTGTGTCGAAGTACAAACGCTCTATCAAAGCAGTCAATTGTATTTGACTCTAACATGACTTTTACACTAAACCACTACACAGGAGTATCCAATCTATTGAAGTGCATGTGAATTCATTAATTACATGTTGTCAGCAAAACAACTTCCACACTGTGAAAACCCTCGGTGTTGACATGCACCCAATCAACAGTAATTCCTGTCTCAGTCGTAATTTCTCTGGCAAAGTTTGTAATAAGTGAATGTTTTCTTGCTGTGCTGACTTGAGCAGAATCAGTATGCCAAAAGGGATGTGGACGTGGTTCCATCTGTACGTAAGCATCCGCAGCGCAGTCTGAACCACAGTCAGCTTCCTCAGCCAGACCTCCAGGCGAAGCAGCGAAGGCACTGATGGGCTTGAGTGCTAATCCTACCTTATCCCCAGGACAACGCTTCCCAGGTGCCAGAACCCAATACTGACAGGCACTTCAATCAAGGATTTTGTCTTTCATTCTCTCTCTCTCTCTCTCTCTCTCTCTCTCTCTCTCTCCTTCAATTATTTTGTCTGTGTCAGTTGTTCCTCTACAATTTTCCTTATGGTGTATTAGGTTTTTGCATGGCCCCATGCTGAGTTTCTATTCTTCCTCCTCCCATCTCAGTGCGCTTCACCAAGTTGTAGAGCAACAAAAGCGTAAAGGCATGAAATGCTGTCTCTATTCATCCTGGCTTACATCCCTGGTATTTTCACTTTGAAGAATTACTGCCTCATCTTGGACACACTATGAAGCTCCATTTTTTATTCTCAGCCAGCTGTCTGCAATAGCTGACCTTTCAGGGTTCTAACACTGGGACAATGGACCTGTCTTGTCTGGCAGTCTGCAGTATTCAGAGATCAGGACTGGATGGCGGCACTTCCAATTCAGCCTCCAAAAACCAGGCCCAGAATTCATACCTCGTGACAGATTTTATTAACGCAGGAAGACGTTGATGGATTAGCCTTCCTTTGAGGTGCAGACGCATCCTTTTCAATGACAGACTATAAATAGTTGCCTGTGAATTTGGAATATAAAATATGTGCTTGTGACATTTTAATGTTTTTCTTCCTCGCTTCACATCTCTATTGCTGAGATACTGTATTTAAACAGGAAACAAGTCCTTTGGAAACTTTAGATCCATCTAACTAATTTCCTAACTCTAACCTTCAAATGTAATAACAAGGCAATACAGTCATCTATTCTTATGACTTAAACAAAAATGGTATATGAAGCCGTTGTGGGAGGCTTATTCTCCCTGATCTATTTGCCCTGGAGGCGGGTGCTAACAACCATGCTGTCGGGGGTCTGGATCCTCTTTCACCTACTGTACGTTCATAACAGTCCATTTCCTATTCACTGTTTCTTTCATTTCTCCACGATGCTACAATAATTCATTTAATAAGGCCTCTCTTTTTCAGAATGGTTCATGTCCAAAGTTTGAATATTGTTTAGTTTGACCTTTTCTCAGATAGTCATCAAATAATCCAAGTTGCCCGAATGTCAACATCAACATCATGACAACACATGAGTCAGATATCTTTCTGCTCGTAACAATTGGTTTGCTTTATATTGCGTTTGTCACATGCAGAGGATGAACAGCTCTTTAGATGTCTTTTTTTTCTGCACAGTTTCAGTGAGCCAAATGAGAAACCCAATCCGTTTACAAGCAGACAGACACATTGGCTCGCTTGATGCCCCAGTTTTCCAAGACCTCAAAGATATCTTTAAGAGGATTGACCATAACATTAAACACCAATCCTGGCTCTTTTATATAAACCTGTTTTATTCAATAAGATGAATAATAAGTTGAATTTGATGATAATAGTGTATATTGAGAGATGGTCGTCGTCATGCATTATCTGTCAACGACTTGACCATACAGTTGTGATGTATTATGAAGGGGTAGGCACATGATAGTATTGCGACATCAACTGGGGAAACAAGCAGAGCATCTGAAATGTGTCCTACTTCACATTATTTTGACAACATTCACTTTTCACAGTCAATCTGTCTCATCAGACCCAGACGATTGCTCAAAGAGGAACTTTTACCAATTTTTTTCCTCCCCAATATCTGCCATACTGCAAGTGCACTGTAATTACACACTATTGAGCAATGAGTCAATCTGGATTGCAAAGCAAATTAACAGGTTTTCAAACCAATATCCATGTGCTGATACACCGACAAGCTGTTCTTTGAGCTCTGTGTGTGAACTCACTTTGAAAAATATTAAATGTGTGTGTGAAGATTTTTCTGTGAGCTTTTCTTCTTTAGATGCAAGCAGTGTTACTGCATATGGTGACACTTGTGCTTCAAGGTTACAACTTGCGATCCGATGTAATAAGTCAAAAACGTTCCCAAATATCATGGCAAATAGTCCTAATACATAGAGAGCTCATTATATGGCATAGCCTGTCTTGGAAATGGTCTCAGCCCACTGTGCTACTTATACTGTATACGGAAGCAGACTAACAAGTAGAAACCTCATGTGTGCACACTAATATGTAGCCGCAGGGCTAATTCAGGGGCTATGTATTCCAGCAGTACAGTTGGCTCCTCTGTGCCAGGAAGCATCTCTTCATCTGTAAACCTTTAACTAAAAGAGGGAGCTGGGAGACTTTACAGACTGTGGATGAAGAGCAACATCTCTAGTAACTCAGTGATTTGGATGATCATTTTATTTGATGTCAATGAACAGTGACTCTTATTAAGAATGACAATCGCTGGTAGATTGGGAGTGCCTTTGGACACGGTGTGACATACACGTTCCTTATACACGTTCCTTATCCAGTTGGGTGTAATACGTCCAAACATACAGTATGTGTGTCAAAATCACCCGTGTTTTATGTTTCCTCCTTTTCCCTGTGGTGTTCTCTATCCATGGAGACCAGACCAGAGTAATGAGCTCCAGAGAGAATTCAACGTGAGTTAAACGCCGTTCATCTTGAATATTTATACACAACCAGAGCAAACATTTGAGGTCTATTGTGAGTGGAGCGCCTGTCATGATCCTGTTCTTCACTCAAGGACGTCCCTTACAGTTGATCTAACTTTTATACGGAACCCAAAACATGCTGCGTTCGTGCTCCATCGTGCTCCATCGTGCTCCATCGTGCTCCATCGTGTTCCATCGTGCATACATTTGTTTTGTCCCCCCCGCACCAAATGCGATCACGACACGCAGGAAGCAATTAAATTAATTTGGGGACAGGTTGAAAAGCATTAAACATTTATGGCAATTTAGCTAGCTAGCTTGTACTTGCTAGCTAATTTGTCCTATTTAGCTAGCTTGCTATATCCTGGGATATAAACATTGAGTTGTTATTTTATCTGAAATGCACATGGTCCTCTACTCTGACAATTAATCCACACATAAAACGTTCAACCGAATCGTTTCTAGTCATCTCTCATCCTTCCAGGCTTTTTCTTCTTTGAACTTATATCCTGATTGGTATCTAAACTTTCATAGTATTACCACGAAGACGAACAACACAGTCCGTCTTTCAATCACCCATGTAGGTATAACCAATGAGGAGATGGCACATGGGTATCTGCTTCTATAAACCAATGAGGAGATGGGAGAGCTAAATTGACATACATGTATAATGCTTTTCAACCTGTCCCCAAATGTATATAATTGGTTCAAAGTTTGTTTTGATATTTCAACCTGCGTGTTGTGATCGTGTTTGGTGTGGGGGGACAAAATCAACTTGCGGATGCACGCACACACCCGGTTTGGGTATGTTTAGTCTTACTTGGTCCATAGTGTGAGACTGGGCTGAGACTACAGCTAAGAGTTTTACTTTGTTATAGTAAGTTTGTTTTGGCTGCGGGTGTTCCTGTCTGTCACTGTGATTCGATCAAGGGGTAGTCAATCTCTGAATTTATATTTTAGGATGCTGACAGCAAAGTCAGTGCAGAGTTGTGTCTATCTTCCATGAAGCTGAGGTAGGGACAGGGTCTGAAGTGCCTCAGTATAACTGGAGTATCCTCCTAGGATGGTGCAGCAAGCTCTCTTCTGAATACGCTCCAGGTCATCAGACTGGGCCTTGGTCAGTGAGCTGTGCCAAGCAGGAGCGGGGCGTGTAAATGCTCACTAGGTCTTCCTATGGCACATGGAACCTTTTAAGGCAGCGAGTGAGAAAACACTTTCGTAAGAAGATATTTATTCTTAATTGACATTTTATCCTTCGCTATAGATTTAAGAAGAAAGTTAAGCAAAGTTGCTATTCCTCAAAAAATGTACTGGAAATTTTATTGCGCTATTTCTGATGTTTCTCCTTAAGCAAAAAGTTAAGAAGTAATTTGATTCTTGAAAATAAAGTTATTGGAAATGTTCTTAATTCCAAGATAGCTAAACTGTTGTCTTAAACTCAGGGCAGTGAGAGAAAAAGCTCATAAAAGCAATTGAACATGCTCAATTCCCTCACAAACGGATTATTTTAAACACAAGAACATGTTTTAGAACAGTAATCTTAGTAAGAAATATGCTAATTGGATTGCCATTGCTAGCTAGATCGCTAGCTAAAACGGTTGCCTAGCAACAAACATCTTAAGAAGATTTGTAAGAAGATATTTGAGAAGTTCGTAAGAATATCATTAAATCTTAAGATATTGTTGAGGAATTGCACTTACAAACTATTTTATGAACTTCTTTTTTTTTAAGAAGCTTCTTAACTTTTTGCGTAAGAAGTGTTTTCTGAATCTGGGCCCTGCTCACCCCATTGTGAGTCCTTCTGTACCGTTACCCCTGAAATGTTCACACTATCACACAGTTTGAGATCCTGGCCCTTGATCCGGAGAGGGCACGGGACAGGGGGCATGATAGGACTTTGCACTTGGCATGGTTCAGTGACATGCTTGCACGAACCCACATGTCGAAGTTGTTCAGGGCCCGGCTGCAGTGTGCTGATGTTTCCTGTTATATGCGTGTGGACCAGATTTAGATCGTCAACATATTTCCACCTACAGTTGACATCCTGGGCTGCGCTGTCAATGACCGCAAGGAAGATGAAAGAGCCCAGAAGAGTTCCTTGAGCCTTACCTCCTTCCGACTCCTGCCAGGCTGAGAGGCTGTCTTGGTAGTGTACCGGTTGGTTGCGGCCGGTCACAAAATTGCAGAGCCATGCTTTGAGGGCAGGTTTGACACTCAGTTGGATTAGGCGTTCAACGCCAATGGTGTGGTCGATTTTGTCAGTGGGGATGAATGTGGTTATGGTGGATGAGATGTTTACTTGCTTGTATAAACAGTACAGGAGGCATAGGTAGATGATCTTTCTGGGGTCTATGTTGGGTGTTATGTCTTCCTTCATCCAGTTGGCAGCGAAGCTCTCAGCAGCTTTTGATAGTTGTGGTGTTAGGGATATTGGCCGTGGCTGGTTGAGTGAAGGATGGTGGGCCTCGAGGATGGGCACGACCATGGCTTCTTTCCACTGGGAGGGGAATTCACCTTGCTGGAATGCAATATTGAGGATGTCACAGATGTATTGATTCAACTCGCAGGCAAATTCTCATAGGATCCGCTGTGGCACACCGTTGGAGCCGTTGAGTTGAGTTGAGTTTATTTTTATTTTTACAGGGACAGTGCACATTAATCAACATTTCAGTAAAAGTGCCGGTTTTAGCCAACCGGCTAATTTTCAACCGCAGTCCCTGGGCAGGTTATTAAAAACAATGACAATATAGACAATAGCAACATAGAACAAGCAAGACATAGCAACATAGGACAAGCAAGACACAGCATACAGACAGAGCAACATAGGACAAGCAAGACGTAGCATACAGACAGAGCAGCATAAAACAAAATGCAGCAAGACAAAATTCATAAAAGCAACAAAGTGTTTCCACACCTCACAAGCTACAGACAACAGACAACGTGGAGTGGCAACACACAGCTAGGGACCATGTTCACAAATCTGATTGACCTTTAGCCATGTCTTCAAGCATTTTGTGAAAGTGTGATATGTGGTGCAGTTATGTGTGTCTGATGGCAGTGTATTCCAGACATGGGAAGCTCTCACAGAGAATGCAGATTTACTAAAGGTGCTTTTCCTTAGGGGAACTATACAGTCACCTCTCATGGCAGACCTTGTGGATCTGCTGCCATATGTCTGGGTTTTCTGTTTAACAAAAATATTGAGTGGAGGGGGAGCCAGGCCATTGAGGATCTTGAATACAAGACATGCGTCGGTGTATTGCACAAGATTTTCCCAACTCAAGAGCTCATGCTTTCTAAGGATGTGACAATGATGATGGCTATTGGGCTTCCTATCAAGCACTTTGAGAGCCTGTTTGTAGACAGACTGAATAGGTTTTAATGTTGTACAGCAAGCTTGGGCCCAACTAGTCAAGCAGTATGTTAAGTGGGGGAGTATCATAGATTTGAAGTACAGTTTTGCTACCTCTGTAGTCAAACAATTTCGTATAAATCGGAAATTAGCTAGGTTGAATTTGGTTATTTGAATTACCTTTTTCACATGCTTTTTAAAAGAGAGGTTGGAATCAAGTATGATGCCAAGGTACTTAAAATCGGATACCACCTGGAGCTTCTCCCCTGACACATAGACATCTGGCTCAGTAGCATCTGTTGCCCTCTTTGTGAAGAACATGCAAACAGTTTTTTTCACATTGAGATGCAAACACGAGTCACTGAGCCACTTTGTAACCTGGACCATTACAGTAGTGAGTTCTTGTGCAGCTTGTTGTTTGCTCTTTGCATGCACATATATCACTGTATCATCTGCATACATTTGAACTTCAGACCCAGTACAGACAGAAGGCAGATCATTAATGTACAGGCTGAACAGGAGGGGCCCCAGTATTGACCCTTGGGGCACGCCCAAGTTGGTACGTTGGTACTGTGCTGGTAATGTGACACTGTGCTGGTAATGTTAACTGTGTTTCTCATCAGGACACCAATGTTTTTCCATTGTTGCTACAGAGGGGATTCCATTTACCATGTTCAAATCATTTTTCAACATTTAGTCATAGGCTACAAATACTACATTTTTCTTACATCCGTTAGTCATATTCAAATTTCTACACTCCAATTTCCAACATAAAAATGTATAATCTAGTTTAGGCTACAATATGGACCAAAACTGACCAGTCGACAGGTGACTAAAGTTCATATTCCATAATGACGAGTCACAATCTCAACCTTTCAACAACTGCACTTCTTTCCGTGATATTGTAAAATCACTGAGGTTTGTGATCAGCAGCATTGAAGGCAGCTGCTGATGGTCTGAAGAATTCTGCCTCGGTCTCCTTGTTCTGCACATTCAGAAAGCAGGGAGGGCTAGTGCAGAGGGATGTTGTCATGGTAACAGATGAAAAACAGCCATGGATGACCATGAGTGACGAAGGACTGCCAGTAGGATGGTTTGTATTGTGGAAGTTGTTTCGTGACCTGATTTCATACCGCACTGCATCACGTTGAGAATTTCCACAATCACATGGCAATAAAAAGTAGCAAGAGTGCTAAATCAAGATTATAGTATAGGACTGAAGTACACAGCTCAGTGTTTTAATACTGCTTCTCGCTCCCATTGAAATGTATATAATCAAAGGCTGACGTTTGACGTTTCTGTGTTGCATTTGTCAAATAAATTCAGACAGTATTTGGGTGGAGGAATTCTAATGATGAGCATAACTTTGAAAGAAAATAATGCTGTTGTTTATCTCTGCATAACCTCTTATTTCACCCTGTCTTGGGCTTGTATTTGATGAAGCCCAGAATAGCTCCTCAAGTAGCCTTTTCACTAAAACGACGCAAATACAGGGCCGTAGTTGAAATGAAACATCATAGCTTTGTCCTTATCATAGTCACAGTTTGTCAAACTGACCTAGATTTTCTTTGAAACGGCTCATTTAATTCCCTGTGCTGTTGTCTATTTCGCGTATTCCATTTCAAACAAGCCAAGAGAAGAAGATACAGGAAGGCTTATTCCATACACACAAATGATCTGATGGTTATTCACAGTGGACCGATTTCAGACTCCATATACAGTAGCTACTGTTTCTATTGTTGTTGTGGACAACCTTGGGATTCACTGTCATTTGCATGTATTCTCATCACTATGAGGAAAGTATGTGAAAAATATTTGAGAAAAGCCTTAAAGCAGACCGAGCCACAACATTTTCAAAGCGGCAGCTGGGAGGATTCCATTTAGATTCTGTTTCCAAACAGGAATCTAAATGGACTGTGTGTTGCTGAGTGTGTGCACACCTTTTATGAGCAGGGAGCTTGTGAATAATACCTCGTAAACGTGTGACACCGTGGGATATGCTACACTAGTAGATCTATATTCAGAAGGAGTATCAAAACACAATGTCTTCAGTAATTGATGAATACTTTTACCTAGGCTATTTGGACACTTTCATTCAAGAAGCTCATTGTTGTCATTACATTGTGATGATGCAGCTACTATGGAGCTGTTGTCCTCAGAATGCACAGGACTATAGTTGAGTGTCTGCTGTGCCGTGAGAGGGAAGAGCGACTCACAGAGAGCTCTCATTACCCTGACACCAGAGAGCCAGACTGAAGCAAACCCCTGATTGGGGCATAATACCATGGTAGGCAACACTCTTTGTCAAGGGGTCAAATGAGGCTCAGGCTGATAAACTAATGGGACCTCTTTTCCATCGTCTGTATTCTTAAAAAGACATTGATTTATTCAAGTACAAAAGGCCTTTGTTGTGATTTGTGAGCATTTCAGTGCCAGTCGTGATGAATGCGTGTGTTATCAGAGGGGTTGGGTTGAATGCGGGGGACACATTTCAGTTGAATGCATTCAGTTGTACAACTGACTGGGTATCCCCCGTTCCCTTACTTTCTTTCTTGCTCTAATACATAGTCACAACTCAGAATAAAGGCTTGAAACAACCAGACTGAATATATTGACAGCATTGAATAATTTTGTTCTTTCTTTGTAAAGTAGTCAAGGGATACAGTGCATAGACACAGTAGCAGTGCGTGGGTAAAATCACTGGGGAAACCAAGCTAGGAGGAAAAAAGCTATATTACAACCTATGTGTTGTGATAATTGTGTTGTTTGCTCAATAACCTGTTAGCTCACATGCCTTGCCTAAAGGCAGATACAATATGAAGACACAGTGGCAGAAGAAATTCAACCATGCCTTTGTTTCATCACAAAACCGGAGAGCAACACCTGCCTGGGCGGAGTCCACAAAGCATATTGCATGTAACAAACAGTTACATGACCTACAGCATGGTCAATCAAGTTACTATTTCGTACATATTTGAACTAATAAACCACCATTGATTTAGAATGTTATTTTATTTTATTTAACCTTTATTAAACTATGCAAGTCAATTAAGAACAAATTCGTATTTACAATGACGGCCTACAAAGAGGCGAAAGGCCGGAGAGTTACCACAAGTCGCAAAGAAATTGGAGCTATCGCTACTATTCAGCACCATTTCAACTTCAACATTTGAACATTATTAAAGCACCTATGCTTAGTCTAATACAGTGACAACTAAGATACCAAAAACGATTTAGTCCAACATCAACTAAATATCATGTGTCTGTCCATGGCGCTGACTCCTCATCTCTTTCATGTTGCCGAAACGGTCTATGATGCTTTTAGTTATTGGTTGTCTTAGGCTACCTGGCTAAAATGCTTGCTCGCTAACCCAACTTCCTTTCATGGGAAACGATTAGCTAGTTAACATTAGCCTACTACATCTAGCTACATATTGAACTTCCATCCTCTCAGGCAAGAGGCACAATGTGTGAATCTACGGTTGGATCAGAATCGTCATTATAATCAATGGCCAGTACAGAGAATTAAGTAAAACCCCAAGACTAAATCCCTATCTCCGTCCATGGCTAATTTAGGAAAGGGACCATTTTAGCTAGCTAGCTAGCCACCGGAGGACAACAACACAACGAGATGCAACAATTCAAGTGTTTTTCTGTCAATGATGTTATGCTTGATGTGATGTGATTGGTGTGAAGCCAAATCCAAACTGTCTTCCCATGACACTTTTTTTTTCACCAGGACCATTCACAGTTGACTCAGTTTAGCTCAAAGCTGATTGGCTATAAAAAAATATATATATTTATATCAAGGGAGGCCAAATGCTCGCTAGCTTCCCTTGCATTCAATGCTAGGGGCTGCAAAAATATCAATACTATTTTTTACCAGATAGATCAGATAGATGGGCTGCACATATAGAGACAGAGGGGCGCTCTTTCGCTTGCTCGGATGCTTTCTCCGGTGAGATACATCAGCATCTTGCGAATTGAAGAAAAATTATGAAACCCCGAGACAAATTATTTTGTGTTTATTTCTTTTTTTTAATTGGTCATTTTTATTGGGGATGCCTGGCTTCCTCTAGCACCCGTGAATACAAGCCACTGCACAGACATACAGTACATGTGATATGCAGATAAATAGTGTTTGGGAAACTAGGCAGTAAAGCAATACAAAACAAACACATACAAACAACAACATACATTAAAGCATATTCCATCAATCAACTCCTGTGTTTTGAAACGTAAAATTGGCCAAAACAAGGTCGACAAAAGCCCTATAAATTGCTACACTTACTAATCTTGATGACATCAAGGTCAGTTTTTGCCGTGAAGAGAGCTTTGGGGCAATGATGCGCGGCAGCAGACACTCAGCAGAAGCCATTCAGATAGTCATCTGGGGCCCATGCAGCTCACAACCTCCCTGTATGGTGAACATGTTAGGAGCTACATCAGACGACTGACAGCAAATACATGCTACATCATTGGATGTCTTGTGTAGAATGTAAGTCCTAATATGTGCACCGTGCGGCAGAACAACAAGGATGCATGGAGCCTGACATCCTCCAGGTCGGTCTGCTTCAAAGAGCCACAGAGCAGATGAGTCTCTGGTGGACCATTAGACTCAATCGGACCAGGATGAGAGTTCACTTCTACCCTAACAGTGTGAGGCTTTGGAGGAGCAAATGAACCCCCTGTTTGTCTGTTGGGAGTAAACAGAAACCTCTCCAGTTTTTTAAAGGGGTGTGGCTGCAGTGCTTCTAGTCTGCCTCTTTTGTTTCACCTCTCTCTATCCTTCTCGTCCTCTCTCTCTCTCCCCAGTGGAATCCTGAAGATCAGCCAAACAAATACTTCTGCAACTTTTCCTCACCTACCTGCACACCCTGTAGTGAAGGGAAATGGGGTTGTTTTGTAAGAGTATGATGGGTAGACAGCAAGTCCCACTCAACAGCTGGAAGTCTGATCAGGTCTTTGGGTGTGACTACCTCAGAGCAAATCATGATAGAATCTTTTGTTCAGAAATAAAGAGACTTTGAAGGTTTTTTTGTAAAATGCAGAAATCAGCTGGATCATTATAGCGCCAGACCTACAGGGATTTTATGATTGAAATGAGCGGCTCATTCATGACAGAGAATCATCAAACATCATAAAAAATATTGGAAATGAATGAAAGGGAAAAACTGCTGTGATGTACTCGATGTCGCTAATGCTCTACAGAGTTGGAGTTGGTTTATAATACAGTCAGGGGGGGAAGTCATCTGATTAAAACATAGCTTTTCTCAAAAGCTTTGAAAGGTACAGCTGAGAAACTGGAGCAGGTCTTTCTAAATAAATATTTAAGCTCCAATCCCTTACATCCCAGAGACATCTTCCCTGTAAGAAGCCCCTTTTGCCATTTGCTGATTTACCCAGCGTTTGTTTCCCTGTCGATAGGCTTTTTCCTTTTACCAGATAGACAGCTGCAGGTGCTTATTTTAGCCGTCAATCACAATTTACCTCTTGGAAAAAAAATACAATCTCTTTGTTGGCAGTGCATTTGCAAAACATTATGTCTTATAGACCACGCTGAGGAGAGAGAGAAAGAGACAGAGAGAGAGAGCACCATTAGCGCTGAGAGCATTAGCAGTGCTGAGGGGAAGAACTCTGTGGACCTGACAAAGTGGAGATACTACACAGAGCTATGCTGTTGCGAACCTTGAAAGGCTTCCCAGTCAAATGTGACTCACTGTGACAACGACATGTGAATCTGCTCCCAGGTGTGGTGGACTGGTGAGCTCTACCAGGCTTATTGCTGCTGGTTTTGTTTAAATTTTCTGGCCCCAGAAAGCAAGACGACACTCTATAAATTTACTGGCACATTGCTTTGTGAATACTTGAAGGGGAAAGAGAACATCAACCTGAAAGAGACACTGAATAGAAATTCCTTCAAATGTAGTGCTCTGTCACTCCATCTGAGCCACAGAACTCTGACGAGATTGTTTTTCAGTCATTTATTGGGAAACCACCAAGACCGTGGCCTTGTCAGACCATTAGTTGAGACACAGACAAAGACATTGGTTGGCAAGACCAAGGTCCAGACCAAGACCTTTGGTACTGAGGCCCACACCCAGATCCCTTTATACGCTACGACCAAAGAGAAATACTTAATCTCTGTCCAAGCTAGTTTTGTGACAATATTCATTTCTGTATTCAAACCCTGTTAGAACCACATTTCCCACCCAGTAGGAAAGGGAATGTGTATGTGGAATGTACTGTGCTCATGTTTCTAACTAAGCACATACAGCATATCAGACAAGAAAACCAAATACCAGACCTGATAGAATTGGAGGATTCACTGTAAGCCATGGTTTCGGTTGTCCAAGCAGCTCATATGTGGAGACAATGAAGAGGTATTGTCAACATGTTCTGATGAAGAAGAAATGCCACTGCTTTATAACTCTCCCAAAACATCATGCCAACACAGATGAAATATGTTTAACATATGGTTGGAAAAAGGTATAACCGGTGTAACACGTGGGATATGAATCCGGGGGTCCCACGGGAGCAACCAACGTATTAGACCAAGAGGAAATTACCTCCTGGGCCGAGGGCAGACACTGGTTTTGAAGATCGAGGGTGGGGCTATGTCATCACGTGACCATGCCCGACTCACGTCCACTACACTGGCACAATATCTGCAACATGCAATATGGTTTGTTGGATCACCCCACAAAGTTAATTTCAGGTCCTCAGTGATACCCTCTATAGCAGCCTACATAACTAGTGATAAACACATACAGTACTGCATGATAATGTGACCCTGATAAGCGTCCTACAGGAATCCCATCTCATGTTATCTGGGATGAGTTTAGACCCATTCTGCTAATGAGGACATCCGTGAAGGCTGTGTCTGCTATATTGCAGGGGCTTGGGTCTCCAGTGCACTGTAACACGAAACACAAACCCTTCGATCAGGCCATCTATTTACGGCCCACACTTTTTACTGGAGCAAAACGTATCCCTCGAAGCCTGTACTCTGTCAGAATTCGGCAGCCTGGCAGCTGACTGAGACACAGAAGATGGTGGGCTGGCTTATTCTTCCAAGTGAAACCAGGGCTAGAGTTGACCTTATTTTCTTGTACAACTGCCTCGTAATAGCTTGCATGCATGAATAGGTGCATACTGTTGTCAGATATCTGTGTACAGTCAGTATGAGCTGGATGACTGTGGGTTTGTGGCATAGACCTCCTGCATCGTCAATTTGACAATGTCCCTATCTGTGATTCCTCCCTGCAGTTGTTTGGTTTTGGCTTTGAGTCCATGTGCTTCTTCTAAGTGCCTCCACTGTTTCAAGTCAAGTTGCGTCTTTATTTTGTTTTGTCAGGGATCATCAAACAAAAGTTTACTCTCCTTTTCAAATTTTGCTTCCATAAAACATGCATATATTTCATCTTGTTGGATATGTTAGATTCATTTAATGAGCTGGTGACACTACCACTGCATTTCAAAGCACAGCTTCTGTCACCGTCTGACAGGCTGCTCAAACATCCCCCATCTTTCTCAAGGCTGACATACCTCCCTATTTAAGTTTCCAACAAATGTAGCTCTTTTCTTTTTTTTACCTTAGCGTCTGTCATGGCAGTTTTTCACCACAGGAAAGATGTCTATTTGTTTTGCTCCTATTTACTTTCTCTCTACAAATGTACCTTTCCCAAGTCATATATCTCTGCTGTTGCTTTTTCCTGTGCACAATGTTTTCCAGGTTTTATTGCTAAAGTCGTTTGGTTGTGCTGAATTGAATCTGACATCATTGTTATAGTTCCAACAACATCAGAATTATGGCTAGAAGTAGTCTTTTGTTGGGATGTTATTTTCTGTGTAGACATTTGATTACAAAGTTTGAATGCAACATTTGAATATACGTACTGGCCTATACAATGAGTGTACAAAACGTTGAGGAAACCTCCACCCCTCCCCCCATTTTGCCCTCAGAACAGCCTCATTTCATTGGGGGCATGGGCTCTACAAGGTGTCAAAACCGTTCCACAGGGATGTTGACTCCAATGCTTGCCACAGTTGTGTCAAGTTGGCTGGATGTCCTTTGGGTGGTGAACCATTCTTGATACACATGGGAAACTGTTGAGCATGAAAAACCCAGCAGTTCTTGACACACTCACACTCCTGGCACCTATTATAGTACCATACCTTGTTCAAAGGCACTTAAATATTTTATCTTGCCCATTCACCCTCTGAATGGCACACAATCCATGTTGCAATTGTCTCAAGGCTTACCAATCATTCTTTAACCTGTCTCCTCCACATCATCTACACTGATTGAAGTGGATTTAACAAGTGACATCAATAAGCGATCATAGCTTTCACCTGGATTCACCTGGTCAGTCTATGTCATGGAAAGAGCAGGTGTCCTTAATGTTTTGTACACTCAGTGTATGCCGACAAAGTGTAGCTTTTCAAGTTTGGCCAAATTGTAAATGGCATATATAATTGCCTTGGAATCATTAAAATAACCCCTGTACTGCCATTAACCCAGATAATTATAATAGCCACCCAATTAACTGCCATTAACAAATTAGTCTGATACTGAAGTGATGATAATTAGTCCACTGAATGTCCAGCCACAGGTACTACTGAGTCTGCCATAGCGGCATCCATTGAACAGTAGCCAAAGAACCCTGCCGCAAACCCTCCATTCGTACCACCAAACTTTAACATAAGTAATTACATTGTAATTACAGTACATTTTATAATATTCTCCGTGGTACTGGTCCAGGTTTAACTTGAGATCACGAGAAGACATGGAGATGTTGTTAAACACATACACCAACAAATCTGAACGGAGAGAACATCTTGTTTTATTCTATTTATTCTATTCTAAAGTGATCTGCACTCGGTGGAATCTTTCAACCTACAAGGTTAAACGCCTTAGAAAGTCAAGGAGCTTTTCAGGTCAGTTTGACCATTATTTCATTACATTTTCACTGGAGAAAGCCTTAGTATTCAGCCTCTACTCCTGCACCTCTACAATTCCTCCATAGTGGGTTTGACATTTGATTTGAATACACTTGTTGAGTCACTTACTAGTAACTAGATTACTATTTTTTGTGAATTTATCTGAAATTGCGTTGTTCGTCACAATCACAGTGGACTTTAATGCAATCATGGTAACTAGGGCTTTTTCGTTTCCTTCATTTGTTGAGATCTTTTCCTAATGTATTGATTATTACTCAACTTCATTGAAATACATTTCAGATGTTTAGACTTGGCTTGCACCCCCAGTATTTGACGAAGCCTCAGAATATTTAAGTTTCCTTCTCTTTTCTACCTCGACTGAATATTGTTACTATATGTTGATACGAGACAGTCTCGAGACTGCCATGGATCAGTGTTTTCGCATCTGACAATGGCTATTTTACAGGATTTATGTTACCAGAGATTCTTACTGTACAGTAGTTGATGTCCTTCCTGAAAGCATTAGTCCTCTTTACCATGCTAATAAACATGAGTTTGGGATGCCTTTTCGACTTGTGAATTAAACATGAGTTTTGGATGCCTTTTCGACTTATGAATGCAAGTAATGTAGTCATGGGCATTTCGGCTACGAGTCACGACATATTTCCACATAACAGTGAGCATCATCCGTGAGCCCTGTGGTTTGTGTACTGAGGACTTAGTTGCCTTTGAGTCACTTTGCTGGACACTGAGGTGTGACAGTCTGTAACGGCAACAGATTCTGGGGGCAGGGATGGCATCAGGAGCTCAGCTGCAGCCTGCGACGCTGTGTGTACTCTAGGAAGGTGACATCCCAGCTTTGTGAAACTTCATCTTGATTGTAGGAGTGACACTGAGTCAGAGCTGGGGATGTATTATGTAGGCTACTGTTGACCCCCAAAAAATGATTGTGTCTGAATAATACCAAAGAATAATAGCACAGACCATAATCGACTCACTCCTCTCTCCGCACAAATGCCAGAATTTTTAAGACAGAGAGAACAAACAACATGTGAATTGAAAAGGCGTTTTTAAGTAATCATTCTGTTCAGGTGATTTAATGCCACAACATTGAAACAAATAACTTTGCGGTGTCCCGGATCAAATGTAGACATCAAATACATCCATAGTTGTCTCTTTAGGAATACTATACTGCCCCCTTGTGACTTTGTGAAAATAAATCCCAAAATGACAATGTGTTGTTTTCTTCTGATTCTGTAAATCACTTCTAGAAAAATGACATCTCATGCACCACCAGTGAGCACAAAGCATATACATAGTGGCACATTACCGTCTGGGTTTACGTCAACTAAATGACGTCTCCATCCTATGTAAGCTACTGTTAATGACACAACACCAAGTGTAGTCTTGATAACAGCAGGCTCCACTTGTCCACCCACCAGGGTTCTGATGACGGTCCATACACCTTCTAGGCTCCTGTAGTGTCACACACAGTCCCACTCCATGGTCCCTCCTTTGCCACCCAGTTTTTCTCCCTCCATCTGTATCAGCGAGGGAATGAAAGGCTGCAGGGCTGGAAAAGACAGACCACAGAGATGAGTCACTTCACACATAACCACTCCTCCTACTAGTGATAGGGTTGGCATTTGGTCCCTCAGTGAGGGGCAGCCTCCTCCACACACCCCCATTGCCTCCTGTTATTTTGGGGGCCGGTGATTAAGACTCACAACACATTGACAAAAGTGTGGGCTTTGCTTTGCAGGACATGTGTCAGTCAGGTTCCAGCAGTAGCATAGGAATAGCAGTGGCACAGGGAACAAAGACATGGGAAGACCAGAACAACTCCTCTCATGACTCATACCACAGCATGCGATCATGTGTGTTCTCATGTGTGAGGAGAAAATAATCAACCGCTATCTCTCCAAGATGAATATGAACAGCCGATGCACTCCACACTATACGCAATCTACAAGCACTATTTCTTTTACACTTGTCATTGGAATTATATGGTGTATAATGAGTGGAATCTCATCTTTGATTTCTCTAGAAATATACACTACCGTTCAAAAGTTTGGGGTCACTTAGAAATGTCCTTGTTTTTGAAAGAAAAGCTATTTTTTTGTCCATTAAAATAACATCAAATTGATCAGAAATACAGTGTAGACATTGTTAATGTTGTAAATAACTACTGTAGCTGGAATATCTACATAGGCGTACAGAGGCCCATTATCAGCAACCACCACCGTCTTCATTAAATAGTTCCCACAAAACACCAGTCTCAACATCAATAGTGAAGAGGCAGCTGCAGGATGCTGAACTTCTAGGCATGTATAAAAAGTATTGGCAGCCTTGATAAATATGAGCAAAAAAGACTGTATAAAATAAATAATACAAATACCAGTGGTGGAAAAAGTACCCAATTGTCATACTTGGGTAAAAGTATTGATACTTTAATAGAAAATGTCTCAAGTAAAAGTGAATCACCTGGTAAAATACTACTTGAGTAAAAGTCTAAAGGTATTTGGTTTTAAATATACTTCAGTATCAAACGTAAATGTAATTGATAAAATATACTTAAGATCAAAAGTAAAAGTATAAATAATTTCAAATTCCTTATATTAAGGAAACCAGAAGGCATACATTTCTGGTTTTTATTTATTTACAGATAGCCCGTGCCACACTCCAACACTCAGACATAATTTACAAACAAAGCATGTGTTTAGTGAGTCCACCAGATCAGAGGCTGTAGGGATGTTCTTTTGATAAGGGTGTGAATTAGTGTCACACCCTGATCATAGAATGCTTTGTATGTTTCTATTTTTAGTTTGGTCAGGGTGTGATGTGGGTGGGTATTCTATGTTGTATGTCTGGGTGTTGTGTTTCTATGTTTAGGCCTGGTATGTTTCCCAATCAGAGGCAGCTGGTTATCGTTGTCTCTGATTGAGAACCATACTTAGGCAGCCTGTTTCCCCACTATGGGTGTGGGTAGTTTTCTGTCTTTGTGTGTCTACATCAGACAGAACTGGTTCGTTTGTTTCGCTTTGTTGTTTTAATGTTCTAGTGTTCCGTTTCTTTAATAAATTGACCATGAACATGTACCACGCTGCACCTTGGTCCTCGTCACCTTCTTCCACCTACGAATATCGTTACAATTAGACCATTTTATTGTCCTGCTAAGCATTTAAAATGTAATGAATACTTTTGGGTGTCAGGGAAAATGTATGGAGTAAAAGTGCATCATTTTCTTTAAGAATGTAGTGAAGTACAGATACCCCCAAAAACGACTTAAATAGTACTTTCAAGTATTTTTACTTAAGTAATTTACACTACTGTCAAATACTGAGTTATAGTGTATGCTAAAAAAAATGAAATTATTTTATTTATGTTAATACAATTGCTCAAAAGGCACTCGCACATCTGAGCTATCTTTTTTTGCAGGTGCATAGTAACAGTTTAATAAGATGAGAAAAAAATAAGAAACCCGGACACTGCTCTTGATTGTATCACCACTCTAATAAATTTAACAAGTAAAAAAAAAATCTCAAAGATAGGGGTCAAAATTATTGCCACCTACTGTTTTCAATATCTTTCCATACCTCACCTTGTGAGGATGACGACAATGAGCCTTTTTTCTAAAATGTTTTATGAGATTGGAGAACACATTGAGAGGGATCTTAGACCATTCCTCCATACAGAATCTTTCCAGATCCTTGATATCCTTCCTCTACGCTTGTTTACTGCCCTCTTCAATTCAAACAACAGGTTTTCAATGGGGTTCAAATCCGGAGACTGAGATGGACATTGCAAAATGTTGATTTTGTGACCAATTAACCATTTCTTTGTGGAATGTGATGTGCGCTTGGGGTTACTGTGTTCCTGGAAGATCCACTTGCGGCCAAGTTTCAGCCTCCTGCCAGAGGCAACCAGGTCTTTAGCTAAAAACCTCCTGGTACTGGGTAAAGTTTATGATGCCGATGACCTTAACATGGCCCCAGCCAGGACCGGTGGAAGCAAAATAACCCCATAACATCAAATAACCACCACCATATTTGAAAGGAGATATGGGGTTATTTTCTGCTTATTGAATCCAGGGGTGCCAAAAATCTTTTTCGATTGTTTTAATTCTTGCTTAACACTTTTTCTGAGCAATTGTATTAGTACTTGTTTTATTTCCCATTGTTTTGGAGCATACAATATTGTTTCAGTATTTGTATTATTTATTTTATACAGTATTTTTTGCTCATCTTTATCATATGGTGCCAATAATTATGGACCTGACTGTATATCAAACATTTACAAATGCAGTGATTTTAAAACAATTATGAAGGGTTTATTGAATTCAGAATGAGACGGAGCAGGAATAAACACTTCTATTGAACACATCAAAGGGTTAAAATTCAGATTACATCATCGACTCCAGCCGAGGAGCAGCCATCTTTTTCCAAGACCAACAATTTCACTTTCACCGAAGAAAAACAAATAGATATTTCTTTATTAATTATCTCAAACAAGCGACTATTCCGTTCCTTCGAGACAAATACCAACGAACTCCAAGGAACATCGGTAAGATTTGCATGTCAATGTTTCAATAATTCTACTGTCACTGTTTTTCATGGCTGTTTCAATATGCATCACTGCCACCGGTTGCTTTGGTGATGCATTGTAACAGTGCAATAATAAGTGATGAACAGTGGATACAATGTCGCGAGGCTAGATTTGGCAAAAACATAATGGCAGATCTTGACAGGCTATTCTCACGATAACGGCAGGTTTTGTATGTTGATTGTATGTAGAAAAACTCATATGCGTGACCACAATACCATGCAACTTTTCTGATAATGTATTAGGTAACCTAACACACCTGGCATTTTGAAATATTGTCTATCTACTTGGCAATAGCCCCACACGTGCATTTGTCACCAATTAAATACAGCACATAGTGGGGGGATTTGAGCTAGATTCGATTAGATGTAGTGCTCTTATGTTAGGAAGTCTTTTTAAATGTCAAAAGTCGCAATCAGCCGTCGCTACATCCATATTTGACTTATACATTAATTATATGTACCCATTGATTCTAGAAGAATATAACTTGTTAATGCAACTTGTTAATTTCATACCCCATCAGAACCCAAAATATAAGCTTGTTTTACTCCAACATTTGTAAACAAAGAAAATGTAAACAAACATGGTTAAAACTATCATTTTGATATCATGGATGGTCAGTCCTTGAGTCCATAGCTATGTCTATGAATTTGAGAGGTTACATTTCTCCAGCCCCATCCCATAGCTTTTTTACCGAACTAGGAGTGGGGAACCACTTTGTTGTTGTCAATAGACATGGCAGCTCTGTTTCTAGCTCCTTATTGTTTCTACTGCTGATTGACACCTTAAGATTAACTCTAAATGCTCTGTTAAAACTCTGGGAGTTTATATGCCGCTTAACACTGTTAACAAACCCAACATATATACTTTTCGGACTTCATTCGTTTTGAAATCCCACTCACCAAACAAACCCATGTAACCAGAAAGCATCTCTCAAGGGAAAACAGTTTCTAGATTGAGCCAAATTGCTCTCCCAGCACCCTTTCACCACTGTATGATGAACATGGATGTGACTGTGGGTGTAGGGCCTGAGTAAATCATGTATCCATCTGAGCCAGCAGCACTGTGAGGGATGGAGGAAGGAAGGAAACGGTTGTAATCAGGGGAACTTAACTGTTTTCCAAAGTGGAGGCAGGAAGTCAATCAGCTCTGGGGAGATGACAGCCAATGAATGCAAAGGAGAGAGAGCGAGAGAGAGCGAGAGAGAGAGAGAGAGAGAGAGAGCGAGAGAGAGAGGGAGCGAGAGAGAGAGAGAGAGAGAGAGAACCGTTTTTGACAGAGAGGTGCTGTGTGCTGCATTTCATGTTGAATTTGAGAGAGATGGAAAACATGTATGGTACATGACGGTCTACTTCATAAACTTCCTTTCATAATTGATTTCATCTCTGTTCATCAGATGCAGATGTATACAACGTAAATTGTCAAATCAATTACAAACTCTTGAAGGGCAGACCACCTGGAAAATTGCACACTCCTTTTCTTCTTTGCTACCGTTTTCTGTCGATGTTGGTGTATCTGGCACGGTCCATTGATATCGGCCCATTGCAACTAATGGAAGAAGCGTGTTTACATTACAGTTTTACGAGGGTCTACAGAAGGGCAAAGTTGTATATTTAAAGACTGTTTATTGAAGCAGCTAGCCTGGACAGCATCAATGTTCTGACACTCATTCAGTAGTTCATGTTGCAGTATTTTTGCAGAGCTGGTGAGAAGTTCAGTTTGCATCAAGAGTCCAAAAGATAAGATAAAAATCGAATCAAATTGTATTTGTCACATACAACAGGTGTAGACCTGACAGTGAAATGCTTACTTACAAGACCTTAACCAACAATGCTTTAAGACATTTTAAGAAAAAAAGTGTTGGAGTATAAAAGTTCAAATTAAAGTAACAAATAATTCAACTGCAGCAGTAAAATAACAATAGCGAGGCTTTATACAAGGGGTACCGGTATAGAGTCAATGTAGAAAATTGAGGTAATATGTCCATGTAGGTAGGGTTAAAGTGACTATGCATAGATAATAAACAGAGAATAGCAGCAGCGTAAAAGAGGGGTCTGGGTAGCCATTTGATTAGCTGTTCAGGAGTCTTATGGCTTGGGGGTAGAAGCTGTTAAAAAGCATTTTGGACCTAGATTCGGTGCATTGATACCGCTTGCCGTCCAGGAGCAGAGAGAACAGTCTGGCTTGGGTGACTGGAGTCTTTGACAATTCTTTGGGCCTTTTTCTGACACCGCCTGGTACAGTGGTTCTACCTTTAAAAGTTTGAGCTTATGCTGCTACCGTTTGTGGTAGATGGTGGTGTATTGTGGTAAATTGCGTCATTCTGGCAACAGTGGATGACACTTAAATAACGTGCCATAGAATTATGCGGCATCCTGCAAGCTGTGCTGCAGTACGCC
Source organism: Oncorhynchus kisutch (assembly GCF_002021735.2). Classification (NCBI taxonomy): domain Eukaryota; kingdom Metazoa; phylum Chordata; class Actinopteri; order Salmoniformes; family Salmonidae; genus Oncorhynchus; species Oncorhynchus kisutch. Next base: position 73,266,234 of record NC_034179.2, read on the forward strand.
GCAACTTTTAAAGGAAGAACCACTGTATAGAGGTCCTGGATGGCAGGGAGCTCGACCCCAGTGATGTACTGGGCGATAGGCACCACCCTCTGTAGTGACTTGCGGTCGGATGCCCAGCAGTTACCATACCAAGCGGTGATGCAGTCAGTCAAGATGCTCTCGATTGTGCAGCTGTAGAACTTTTTGAGGATCTGATGTCCCATGCCAAATATTTGCAGCCACCTGTCGTTCCCTCTTGACAACTGTGTTGGTGTGTTTGGACCATGATAGATCCTTAGTGATGTGTTACACTGAGGAACTTAGAGCTTAGGACCTAAAACATTCCTAATATTGAGTTGCGCCCCCTTTTGTCTGCAGAACAGCTTCAATGTGTCAGGGCATGGACTCTACAAGGCGAGGAAAGCATTTCAAAGGGTTTATGGCCCATATTGACTCCAACGCTTCCCATAGTTGTGTCAAGTTGGCAGAATGTTCTTTGGGTGGTGGACCATTCTTGATACACACGGGAAACTGTTGAACATGAAAAATCCAGCAGGGTTGCAGATCTTGATACACTCACACCTGGCAGCTACTACCATACCTCGTTCAAAAGCACTTAAATATTTAGTCTTGCCCATTCATGCTCTGATTGGCACACATACACAATCCATGTCTCAATCGTCTCAAGGCTTTAAAAGAATAATTTAACCTGTCTCCTCCCCTTCATCTACACTAATTGAAGTTAATTTTATTGAAGTGGCCGTCAATAAGGGATCACCTGGTCAGTCTATGTCATGGAAAGAGCAGGTGTTCTTAATGTTTTGTATACTCAGTGTCTATTTAGTTCATTTAGCAGGTGTTCTTATCACACCATAGTGCCATCAGACTTCTGATACCGATGCAGGGTAAAAGGGGGGGCACAAAATGTGAATCGCATTTTTTTTTTATTATAAAGAAAAGTTTTTCGTATTTAAAAACAATTACAAAATACATTGTAGTTCAGTCCAGTGTAATTCAAATGACTAAATACTTCATTATGAATTTCAAATGTAACAGAAATACTACCCATCTCTGGGTATTCATAGTGAGACAGCACAGCGCAGGGAGAGGGCAGGCCAGACATGGTGGTTCCCTGGTGTTCTGGGGTGTGTTTTCTCAGCCCAACTGTGCTGTCTGTCCGTATTCAGGCAGGAGGCCTGTTACACTGTTCTGACGCTGTTATTGTTACCATTTATTCCAATGAATAAATCTTATTCCTAATATTTTCTGGGGAATCGTAAGTGTATACAGCACTTTGCTGGGCCCATGCGAACAGACTTGAATGTAATATGAATACTACAAGAGCGACATGTTTTCTGTGTGAACATGATTCAGAAAGTCATGACAAGCATTTGTTCCTCATTTATATTTGGGTTGAGTGGAATGTCGGTTCCAGTGAATTTGTTTGAATAACATGTTCACACCTCATGAGATACTACCCTCCAGTGGAATGATCCCGGTTGACATCATCCCGATTCCCTATGCAGTTAGAACTGATTCCCGGCATCACATTTCCATGGCACAGCATCAATTTCAGTAACATGAACAGCATGACAATCTAAGGGCAGTGAGTGCTAGAGATGAGCAGGGAATCGGAAGCATTTCCCACTGAGTCAGCGGGATTGCAGGCTGGTGATTGTGTTACACAAAGGACACATAGGGTCAGCAGCACTCTGTCCACTCACAAACACATTAAAGCGATGGGTCTCTGCTCTCCATGGCCACTTTGGGCTTCTAAGAAACAACTTTTTTTCAAGAGACAGATTTTACTTTTGTCCTCACTCTGAAAATGTTTTTACTCTAGCATCTTGTCTCCATTGCTACTTTTAAATGTTTGGCATATATACAGTGGGGCAAAAAAGTATTTAGTCAGCCACCAATTGTGCAAGTTCTCCCACTTAAAAAGATGAGAGAGGCCTGTCATTTTCATCATAGGTACACTTCAACTATGACAGACAAAATGAGAAAAAAAAATCCAGAAAATGACATTGTAGGATTTTTTATGAATTTATTTACAAATTACGGTGGAAAATATTGACTCAGGGATGTGAATACTTACATACATTTGATAATTCAAATCAAATCAAATCAAATGTATTTATATAGCCCTTCGTACATCAGCTGATATCTCAAAGTGCTGTACAGAAACCCAGCCTAAAACCCCAAACAGCAAGCAATGCAGGTGTAGAAGCACGTATTGAAAGTGTATTACACTTTCAATACATTTGCAAAAATTTCTAAAAACATATTTTCACTTTGTCATTATGGGGTATTGTGTGTAGAGGATGAGAGAAAAAAAAATCTATTTAATCCCATTTGAATTCAGGCTGTAACACAACAAAATGGGAAATAAGTATGAAATATGAATACTTTCTGAAAATAATGTATATACTAGAATTTGAAATGGTAAAATATCAAGGGGTATAGGCTACATCCCTATTTGGTAATACTGGAGCACAGGTCATTGTGTTGTATAGTATATCTGTTCCATTGCAGTAGTATCTGCCTCATTATTTTATCATAGGTCATTTTAGTTGGACTAAATGACGACCTCAAACTCTCCCAGTAACATTGTTTGAATGGAAACTTGCCATCTGGAAAGCAGAGCAGCACTCCCCAACTGTGATTTTAGACCAAAACAGATACTCCCTCCCTCCTCCCATGCCCATGCCATGAGTCCCAACATGCCAACGGCCAAGTGGAAGGCTATTTCTGTCTGCGGTCGGCCGGTCCAGCCGCCCCCTCCTCCACTGACCCAATGCTGAATGCAGTGGCCCGCTCCGCTGCCTGGACCCTACAGGGGCCCGTCCAGGAGGGGAAGTGGGAGGGTCAGACACCATGTGTGAAGTTCTCAGTCATGGCCACTGGAGAATTTATTAGACTTATGGGAAAGTTACAGTGTTTGAAATGGGGGAGTTTTGTGGGGGGGTGGGGGAAGAGTCAAGGATGAGGAAGTCCCCCTCCTCTTTCTGCAGTGCTGGAGTAGTCAGTCTCACACGGTTTTCTTTTGTGCAGTTCTGAGTGCGGTGAGACCCATATGGCCTGAGACACACATGGAAAAGGAGGCTTTTTCCCCTGTCTTTTTTCCAGCAGCTTATTCTGGCAAGTACTATCAGCTATTTTTAGCCATACAGTAGACCTCCTCTGGCTAACTGGTGGCTATTGAGGTTCAAGTTATAAATGTGTAATGTGGTAACATACCATTTTTTTCTCTATTCCACAGACATTTGTGTTTTTTTCCCAATCCTCTTTCTGTCACCACTGAGGATTTTTCATTTCAACTCCTTCTGTTCTAACTCCTGTTGTGCTGAACTGCTTTTAAGTCTTACTATTTCCTGATAGGACATAATGATTTATTTATTTATCTCACCACTGTCTGTGTCTTCTCATGAATGATCCAGATAACAATCAGATCACAGGCTTTGTCTCCCATGTCTGTCAGTTTTTTTCTACAGATGTGTCCCAACAAGTCTCAAATGAGTCCATGCACTGTGATCAGATTTGACATGGCTCAGCTACTTAGCATCAAATTGCATCTACACCAACCACGAGGACACACACGATAGACCATGGATCCATGAGGACACTTTTAACCCCCAGGATAGGGTGGAATTCTTACTACGATGACACTCAATGCTTAGTCATGTGCACTATGTGGCTCACTTCCTGCCCTAGGTGGTGACACGGTACATCCCAATTCAGTGGACTGCAAGTGAACTCGGGCGAGGCAGGCTTTGAGCTGTCGCCTCGGCCCCAACAGAGGTGGCCTCATGCTCACTAGGGGTTTAACCTTGTGGTACACAAGGAACCTATGAAATAGATATGCTGTGTCAGTTCAAAGGGACAAACATTTAGTGTTGGCATCATGTGTATTTTGAAGAATGTGCAGGGGACAAGTATTAATTTCTACACTATTGTGAAACCAATCCACTGCCAGTAGGCCTTGTGGGTTACACAGAATCAAACCCCTGCTGGGATAGCAGAGTTGTTAATTGTGTCAGGAAAAGGTCAGCTTTTGAGTCATACAGGCAGCCCATTGTCTGGACATGTATACACCCTCATCTGTCTCTTGGTCGTAATTTACTGAGGCAAAGTGTTTCATCATTTTCCTTCAATTCGCGAGAGGCTGAATATATCTCACAGGAGAAAGCATCTGAGCAAGCAAACAGCACCCCTCTGTCTCTCTACGTGTAGGCCATCTATCTGATGCTGTCTGGTCCAAACGAGGATGACATTGTTGCCGCCATAGCATTGAAGGCATGGGAAGCCAGCGAGCGGTTGGCCTCCTTTGATTAAAAAAAGTATCAAAATGCATTGAGCTAAACTGAGCGAGCTTAACTGTGAATGGTCCTGGCGCAACAACAAAAAAGTGTCAAAGGAAGCCAGCTTGGATTTTGGCGTCACTCCTATCAAATCCCATTGAAAGCATACGTCATTGACAGAAAAACTTGAATTGTTGTATCTCGTTGTGTTGTTGTCCTCTGGTTGCTAGCTAGCTAGCTAAAATTGTCCCCTTCCTAAATTAGCCATGGATTGAGCTAGAGATTTGGACTTGTGGTTTTACTTAATTCTCCTTAATGGCATATGATTATAATGGCAATTCTGATCCAACCATTAATTCATACATTGTTGTGCCCCTGGGCTGAGAGGATGGAAGTTCAATATGTACAGTAGCTAGATGTAGAAGGCTAATATTAACTAGCTAACATTGCCCATGAATGGAAGTTAGGGTAGCAAGTAAGCATTTTAGCCAGGTAGCCTAGGACAACAAAAAATAAAGGTGTGTAGTGTATGACAGAGTGATAGTTTGGTCAACATGAAAGAGAGTAGGATGGCATTGGTGTTTCTCTTAGTAGGGTGAGTTTTTCTACTTGCACGAACGTGCATACACACACACACACAGAAATCAGAACCATGGACAGCCACATCATATTTAGCTTACATTGATTGGATTAAATAGGTTTTGGTATATTTTAGTTGGCACTGTATTAGACTAAGCAGAGGTGATTTAATGCGCCGAATACATATATAATTTTGCACGTCCAATTTTTCAGTTTTTGATTTGTTAAAAAAGTTTGAAATATCCAATAAATGTCATTCCACTTCATGATTGTGTCCCACTTGTTGTTGATTCTTCACAAAAAAATACAGTTTTATATCTTTATGTTTGAAGCCTGAAATGTGGCAAAAGGTCGCAAAGTTCAAGGGGGCCGAATACTTTCGCAAGGCACTGTATATACAGGGTCACCGGTACCGAGTCAGTGTGCAGGGGTACAGGGTA